>NC_050607.1:9394570-9994570 GCF_013368585.1 Megalops cyprinoides
CCGCTGCCTCATCGATCCTTTCAGCTGTCAGACAGCCCCCCGTTCTGAGCTCTGTGTAATTCTGTGTCATCTGCCTCCACTCCCATCCGGCAAAGTCAAATTTCATTTCCGCAGGAACGAGACTCTTTGGCTGCTGAAGCAGAGCGACGTGCTGTCTTGGCGAGGAGTCTTCAGGCATGTTGGACAAGATGCAGAAAAGGAAGTGCGTAGGTCCCATGGGACAGTTTGCAGGTGGCTGGGAAACCTCGCCCTGTTATCGAGGGCACCTTTTCAGAGCGTTTGACCATCAGACACGCGCTGGTCCTTCATCCTCATTATCACGCAGGCGTGATTCCTGTCCTCGCCCCCGCCGGGGTGACTTTGTCGCCCTGGCAGAAAAGGGGATGTGCGAAGTCCGCCGCAGGGACCCGAGATAATGACGCCGCGCCTGTCGTCGACATCACCCCGAAATTTCTGGCTCAAGGTGTTTGTGTGTCCTCGTCACCTGTTCCCTGTCGCTTTCCCGCGAGTCGATATTCGGAACAGTTCGTTCCCTTCTTTTTAGATAGCGAAGAAGGTCAGGCTGAAGATAAGAGTAGGCTAGATGTTTTTTGTTGTTTTTGTTTTTTTTTTGTTTTAAATGCCTGAGCGGTATCCATAATTTATGGAGAAGACTATTTGTTTTCTTTTTTCGGTGGTCCTGTGAAGCTTCCGCCGGTGCAGATAAGCATGATGGGAACTGAACTCTGCAGTCTGAAAGAGGGAAGGTCCCTGTTCCCCTGCTGCTGTAGGAACTGAGTTTTCCTTTTTTTCATCTTATCAAGACTTTGGTGTGTTATTCATGAGGCTGACCCGAGTCAATAGCATTTCATTGGAATTACTAAGTGTCCTTTGGGTCTGGGGCAAAGAATGACTCTTGGGGGTAAAGTCACATTTATTCTTGAGTGGGGAGATTAGTTTGGTATTGCACTGATATCTCTGTGGCCCCTCCCTGGCCATTGGTTTATGCCTCATACATTTGTTACTAGTATTCCAGACTGAATCAGAGTGACTCAGGCACGTCAGTCTTCTTGGCATACATCAAAGCATGTTCTCCGTATTGATTCATACCCCTGATTAAATGCAATCAAAAACATGATTTAAAAATGTCATCTTAACTGCTCAAGTTTTATGCTGTACTTATCACAAAACTTATCATAAATATCGTTGCACGGAGAGTAAGTTTTGTTGTACCCAGTTACAAATTTTATACCAGAAACCATGAAGGTCACTTTTATTCACACATTTGTTCACACACTGTTGAGAGTATTTTGTAAATCCTCCTCTAGTATGGATTACCATGATAAGATGCTTCCAGTAGTTCTGACACTTCTGAGGGGGGATTTTTCACTGTTCCCTCAGGCAGCATTGCTCTAAGTTCTTCAGATCTGTTGGTTTATATTTGTGGACTGCTTCCTTGGGTTAAACCCACATGTTTGATTGAACTCAGGTCTGGAAACTGAGATGGCCAGTTGCGCGCATTGATTTTGTGCTGTGTTAACAGTTTCTTTTTAGACTGGGAGGAATGCTTTTGATCATTGTTGTCATGAAATGTCTCATTTTTTGGCCAAGCCTGAGCGTCCTCACAGCAGGAGCCAATTGTCTGGCCCAAGTGTATGTTGGGGTTCATAACTCCCTCTCTCTCAACAAGGGCACCGGGGCTTGAAGTTGCAAAACATCCCCAGAACATTATTGACCCCCTACCATGCTCCACATTTAGCATGGCTTTTTTCTAAAAATAAGCATCGAATTATTATGCCAAATGCAATGCCGTTGAGCATTGTCCAAAAATAGAAGAGTAGAAATATGTTTCACCTGATCATTAAACATGCTTCCAGCTGTCAGTCAGAAGTGATTTGGGTGCTTACAGAAGCAGCTCAGGTCAGGTACCTTACACAAGAATATCACCATCAATGCCCCACTTGGGATTTGAACTTGCAAACCTCCGTGCTGTCAACTCTTGGCCATCACTGCACTCTAGCAGCAAGAGAAAAATCCGCATTGAGTGGACATGCAATGCAGACATCTATTTCCATGTGCCTTCCTCATACTTTGTATCAAAGATACCTAAAAGATGTGTAGGCGTAGATTGAAACCTTCTTCATACACTGTATTCAAGACAAATGTGTAGGTACAGATCAAAACTTTCCTCGCGTATTGTATTAAAGATCAAGGCTCAGTGCAGATTGAAACCTTCCTCGCACGGTGTATAGTAGATGAATGTGTGGGAGCAGATTAAAACCTTCCTCACACGTTATATTGGAGATAAATGTGTGGGTGCAGATTTAACAGCAGCAGGGCGCTGGTCCACCTCCGCACCACAGCAGCCTGCTGCCTGGCCACACAGCAACCAATCAATTATTCATGCAGAGAGAGAGAGACAGAGAGAGAGAGAAAGAGGGAGAGAGAGGGAGAGAGAGAGAGAGAGAGCGAGAGAGAGAGAGAGAGAAAGAGGGAGAGAGAGAGAGAGAGAGAGAGACAGAGAGACCAAGAGAGGCAGAGAGACATTGAGAGACAGACAGACAGACAGACAGAGAGACCAAGAGAGAGGAGTCAGAAACAGAGGGAGGGAGGGAGGGAGGGAGGGAGACAGAGGAGAGAGAGTGTGTATGTTGTCCGTCAGAACATCAGAAGCTGTCTGTTGGCTCTGATCTCCTCTTCTCAGACAGGCAGTGGGTGACACACGATTTGTGTGTGTGTGTGTGTGTGCATGCGTGCGTGTGTGTGTGTCTGTGTGCGTGTGTGTGTGAGAGAGAGAGAGAGAGAGAGAGAGAGACAGACAGAGAGAGAGTCTGTGTGTATGTCTCTGGAGAACGTCCAAGGAAATTCAGGTCACCATAGCTGTGATATGAGATGCTGTTGCCTTATATTAACAGAGACAATTGGTATTGGCAGGCCAATATAAACTTGTGATTACTGCATGAGTCTCTAGATCCCCAGCAGGAAGGGCACCTTGAGCTGTTTGCTCGGCAATTATCATTTCATATTTACACATAACAGAATTTGAAAGGAATGTTCAAGTTTCCTGCAGAAGTCAGAAAGCATTTCAACATGAACTCCAGAAGAAATGTTCACCATGCTAAGAGCACACTAATTTCCTGGTTTATAAGTGCTTATAAAGCATAATAAATGGCATACCCAACCAAACACTTTCTCTTGCTTTATTGTCTTATAGAACCACTTAAGAAGTTTGTCAAGTCCATGCCTTGGGTCACAAATAGCGCACAGTGTGATTTCTGACATGTCTTATTAAATGACTCCAAAGAAGAAAGTCTAGCTTCAGCTGTGGTTGTTCAATCATTTTGCAGGCCGTAGATATTGAGTTTATTTTTTTTTTCTCCTTTTTTTCTATCTTGCAAACTCTTTATGTTTGAGTTATGTTGCCCTCACTCAGTTTTTTTTTTTCATTACAAAAACAGATGCCAGGTGAAATAGTTTTTCTTCCCCGAGAACACCTTGGGCCGCTAATTTAGCGCAACGTTTTGCAGCCTCCACCGGTCGCCGCAACGCAGCAGCTCCTCAGCACCACAGCGCCACCCAGTGGCCACCTGTGCTGCTGCAGAACTCTTCCGCTAACAGTTGGCGGTTGCCAAACTCACCTCTGGGGGAGAAGGAGGGGCAGCTTTGCTGCATACAGTATGCCAGTTTTATCCTGGCTTAATTATCCCATTTAGTTAATTAGGGGCATATATTTACACAGATGCAATACCCAAAATACAATTCAGTAAAAACATTTGAACATTAGGCATTTATGTTGTCTTTGGCTGGTATGCACCATTTTATGCCAAGCGGAGTAAATGATATTCCTTAAATAATGAGGCACAAAAATCCACTTACAGAGTACGACCTGAGTTTGGTGCCTGGCCTCAGATACTGCCAGGGCCAAAGGTAATTCCAGACCCATAAATCTCCAGGTTAATGGACTTCAGAACGGAGCCCTCTCTAACAGGAGCCCACCATGATTTAGAGGCTTGGAGCTCAATGAGCTGCCATTGTCAACAGGAGATTTGGAGGGAAAATTGATGGCCTCTGTTTGAATAGGGAGCCCCAGCTTCACAGTTGCTGATGTTTTTAGTGACCCTTTCCCTAATGAGCGATTCAAGAGGAATTACAGAGACACCTAAGGAATAACAGTGTTGAAAGGCAAAACACTGCTCTAGACATTGCACCGGGATGATTACACCCCTCATCACTCTCTCGATTATTTATTCCCTGTGTAATTTCCACAGCGCTGAGAGCTGCAATAAAGATAAAGGGGCAGTTAAGGTAGTTTTGAATCCTCTTAAATGCATCAGAAGTGCAGGCCATTTTTTGCATGGACTTTGTGATGCTGGCTTTTTAGGAAAGGGGAGTTTGATTCAGTGGGTGTGACAGTCTTTGGCAGCCCTGTCACAGTCCTGCAGATAATTTGTAGGTATCTTTGGGTTTTGTGGATTTTAATCCCTGTGGGACACTGCAGTTCAGTAAAGTACTTGACCTGATTTTTTAAGAAAATATCTGATGTATGTAAGCAATTAGCCTTGATGAGCCTGGATGAGTAAATTAATATTGTAATGGTGTATGTACCTAAAACAACTTTATGCATTTAATGAAATTCAGCAGTCTGGCCATACATTTATTTTTTTGCACTACTGAAGATTACAGGGAGCTGGACACAAACCTTGCAGGCAGAGGGTATAATGAAGTACCACACCCTATATGGGCAGGGCCATGCCCTCCACACAAGACACTCAAACAGGAGACAGCCTGTCTCATCCCTGAGGTAACCCACTGTGACCTGTTCCCAGAGCAACAAAATGCTACCCGTGTATTCAACCACACAACCCATCTAATACATTCATTTCACACATTATGTAATTACCCATGGTGCCCACAGTTCTGACAAAAGCAGAAGGATCCACTGTTGTGAGAAATATGGCTGAAAGTGAGTCACTTTTAAACACAAATACTGGAATAGGAAATGAGGCATACGGGTTTCCATCTGCCAGGGGCTACTCATGACAAATCCACAGGGATTGCATTTTAAGTAGTCTTCCAGTTCAGTCCCAGCACTACAATAGGAGCCTCAGTTCTGGTTGATATATTTCCTTCTGCAGTTCTGTTATATTTCTCCGCCTTGTGATAATATATAGTACATTTGCTTCAGTGACATGTTGCTCCCTGCTGGTGGAGTGTGGGATTTAATAAACAGGAGAGGATTTGAATAAACTTTCAAGAATAGCCTACAATAATTCACTGATAAAAAATACAATAAATGAATATCTGACAAAAATATTTCATTTTGTTTTGGTGTTTTCACCAAGTAAATATATTTGTTGATCATATTGTTCCAACAGTGGTCATTTTTTGTTTGTATGATAAGGTACATTTTCTAAACAAGAACAGGAGGCAAATATCCATTAGGAGGATATTAAATTATTATGAAAATTCAGCTCTTAATCCCCTGGCTGAGTGTGTGAAAGGAACGCAAGGAAAAGAATCAGGGCTGAACTCATCCAATCAAACAGCTTAATGCGATTAAGTGGCCATTTAATTAGGTAATTAATAGCTCCACATGATACCTGGCTCTGCAAGGCAGAAGCTTTGCACTCTGATCAGAATGTGACTCTCCCCCTCCCCACTCCTGATTGTTACCATGACTCCTCTCTCCTGACTGTGTGTCGCTGTGACTCCCCCCTCCAAGTGCGGAGTGTTGCTCTGACTCCTCTACCCCCAGTGTTGAGTATTGCTGTGACCCCTCCTTTCTGAGTGCTTAGTGTTGCTATGACTCACCTCTCTCCAGTGTTGAGTGTTGGTGTGACCGTGACTCCTCCTTTACTGAGTGCTTAGTATTGCTATGACTCAGCTCTCTGCAGTGTTGAGTGTTGGTGTGATTGCTCTCCTCCCCTTCTTGGTGATATGATTCCTCCCTCCCTACTGTAGTCTTACTCCATTGTTTACTAAGTGTTTACCCCAGATAATGTAGGGGATTATGACGGCTGGAAAGATCTCACTCATTGACCCCAAATCTCACTCTTTGCAGCTCCCGATCTTGCTCATTAGACCGCCTGACCCTGGGCAGCTCTGTATTCACAACACCTAATGCATTGGCGCTGTGCGCACAGTTAACTGCATCTGTTTCCCCGCCTCTTCCTCCTTAAACGAATGCGTTCGCACTCAGAATTTAAGCAGGAGCTAACAAGATGCAGGAAACGCATTCCGTCGATATTCGCGTCAGAATGCCTTTAACATCTTTAACCCGCTATAAAGAGCTTGCCCCGACGGGCAATTGGCATTCGAGGAGCGGTGAGCCAATAAGCCGAGTAAACTCCGCTGGGAGCTCCCTCCCAAGCGATTTCCGATGAGCTCCAGCAGGGATGAATTAATTCAGGGACCTTCGAAGGTGCAAAGCGCTGCTATAAAACAACGAATGAAGAGAAAAGCGTGAGAACGAAAATAGTGCTGCATCAGAGCTGCGAACACCGCGGTGAAACGGCAAATTATTGGGAAAAGAGCGCGCTGCATTCATTGACATGTCTGCAGGTGAACGTTCGCAGCCTGATAAACCGATGACAGTGCTTTTTGGGAAATTTGTATTTATTTGTGTCTTAAAACGATCATTTAACATGTATATTTAAAAAAAAAAAAACTTGAAATTGTGCCGGTGCTTTCTGTTAAAAAGGTCAGTATGTATTAACTAGTATGTAGTATGTAGTAACTAATCCTCAGAATCCTTCCAACAACATTGATCTCTCAGTAAAATCGTTTGTTTTATATTTACATTACATTTATTCACTTGGCATACTATCTCACCCACAGCCAGTTACAAATCAAAGGTACATTTCGTTTAGGCTATATATGGCCCCATGAATAACATGCAAAAATAAAACGCAATACAAGATTTTGAAAATGTCAATACGAGGTGCAACACTGACTAGAGACAGCTTCCTGGAAACCAAACTAAGTCCCACAATAATATAGACTTAATCACATAGCAATAATGTATAAATCAATCTAAAAATGATACCCTTTAAATGCTACACAAAAAAGGCAAGACCAAAGCGCCACATTTACTGTAGATAGAGGAGACAAGATGCAGTCTGAAGAATCCTAGTTGTATTGGTCTGTCTGCAAGAGCCAGACTGCATTGTGAAAGGTCAGTTCTCTGACTCCTGATTTTTTTGTCTGGATTCCAAACCTTTTGAGATTTAGCTTTTGTAATTGTAATAATCTGGCAATGATAATTTTTCATAACGGGCTTACTTTCAGATCCTGTCGTTGAGATGGGAGCTTCTGTCTTAAGAGTTCCAATTTTTCAAGATAGTCACATTCTGCCATCTAGCGGTGAGAATGCAAATGACAGCTTTCCCATAGCATATGGAATAACAGGCCACACGAAGGGGATAAACGGTCCATTTTTGACGAATACTACAAAAATGATTTCAAATACATGTCATCTGGGGGAAAAAAAGTTTCCTCCTGTCTTTAATACAGCTGACTGCTTGAAGACTTTTATTCATGTTTTTGTCTTTCCTCCATTTTGTCTGTATTTGTATTGTCTTCACAGGTCGTTCACTCAGAGACACAGTCCTTCCTGGTATCCTGCCACACTGCCTCAGTCAGAAGGTGAGGAAAGGAGGGTTTATTAGATTCTCATGGCTGGATGATGCCTGGAGGGCTGCTGTCATGCCTTCATATCTCACCTTCAGCCTGTCAGAGCACTGTATGAAGAGAGTGTGAATAGAGGCAAAGCAGCTGGTGACTTATACACTGAAGCAGGAAACTGCAGGTTCATATCCAGGCTGTGACACTGCTTTTGTAGGCTGCTGATGAGACAGATGCATAGTATAGGAAACTTCCTTCTCAGTCTGGTTTGGCTTACCACCTTATAAATTAGATATTGATGGTTCATCCTTGGAGTGTTGCTTACTCGTACTAGGGTTTCCTTTATGACCCACAGTGCAATCAAAATGTATACATGTGCATTTGTTTCAATTCAATTCAATTCAATTCAATTTTATTTGTATAGCGCTTTTTACAACACAAGTTGTCACAAAGCAGCTTTACATTGTTCCCAGGCCTGAGACCCCCTGAGAGCAAGCCAACAAGGCAACAGTGGCAAGGAAAAACTCCCTATCAGGAAGAAACCTTGAGCAGAACCGGGCTCATGGGGGGGCCCATCTGCTTCTGGCCGGCACTGGGCAGATAGAGTTAGACACAATATTATGCAATGTACATTTGTTATTGACAAACAATAGCAGTTAACAGTAGAGTGATTATAAGAATGTCTCCTAGGATGTCCATTTGTTTCTGTTTTTCTCTGCCATTGCTCAGAGGTTTGTATGACTGACAAGACACAGACCAATCAGAAACCTCAGGTAAAATAAAAAAGGCGGAGCACAAAAGACAATAACAGAAGGACCCTTTCATGAAGGAGGGGTCAGGACACCTGACATCAGCCAGGCAGTCTGCTGCCACAGAACCCCAAAGCAAAGTACTCAGGAGTGGCCTCTGTAAAAATCCGTCTGTGTAAGTGAATGATATGTGAGTGGCCCCAGATAGATGCTGAGCACTGTAAAGCGGAAATGTGCTTAATCCTGGTGAGTGGGAGGCAGCAGGAGGACAGAGTGGCATTTGCGACAGGCTGGTAAGAAATGAGGAGTGCTGTGTGCATTATGACACGTTACATTATAGTGTCATTTAGCAGACGTTCTTATCCAAAGCGAGTCACACGGGTTACAATTTTTACATGTCATCCATCTATACAACTGGATGTTTAATTCTGTCAATTCTGGGTTAAATACCTTGCCCAAGGGTACAGTAGCAGTGCCTCAGTGGGGAACTGAACCAGCAACCTTTTACAAGGTTACAAGCCCTGCTCCTTACCACTGTGCTACTTGCCACTATGTTACTGCTGCATCGTGGTGTGGGGTGCTGTGCAAATGGTGTCTTCGAGTAGATGTAGTGGCTGGTACCTTCTAACCTCCGCCCTATAACAGCTAAGCAGAGGGAGAAGAGCACTGACCAGGTCCACTAACGGCACAGACGCTCACATCACCTTTTTATTCCAGAGTGTTTGCTGTGCTGCACTGGTGTGTGAATTCCTCACATTCACATGAAAATTCCCCCACTCCCACTGTTGACACTGGTCTTTTACACTGGGAATAAAGCTCAAAAAAAGGCAGTGAGCCAGCCCGAATTACTCAGAATGGATCTTGTTTGAAGTGTTTTAGGCCTTTAAGTGTGGGCCTGTCTCTTTCTCCTCTGAGTTTAATTGGGGGGGGGGGGGGGTTAAGGGGACTGTGTGGCGGTGTTTGGGCCACAGTGGGACACTTGAGCTCCTCGGGCCGGGGGTCATCTTAGCGCTTTCAGGCTTTCAACATCAGAGGGCTTTTCACAGCTTTGGCTGGATGGTTTCAGGCATCGCTGCGAGTGGAGAAGCCATTGATCGAGAATTCACGCCGCCGGGCGAAAACCCACACGGCTCCTCTGGCGCTCCGTTTTAAACGCTCGATTTTTCTCACCTGTCAGAGCCTGCTCTACTTTCCTTCAAAGATGCAACATTCAGGAGAAAAAAAAGCATTCCACAGACACACTGGGTTGAGAATAGTATTTACACAACCAGTCAAAGATTTGGACACACATGATTAAGATTCCTTTTTCCTTCATTGTGCTTTTGTGGACATCCAATGATATTTCTACATGATATATACAAACATACAGTACCAGTCAAAAGTTTGGACACACCTGATTGAATGCATACTTCCCATTTTCTTAAAGACATTTTGGTCTGAAGACTTATGCTTAAATGCTTTAAATTTGTTACTTAGACAAATATAAGAAGCGAAGTTGATGTGTATTTATGAATTTCTTTCCAAAAAATTTTATTTTTAAAGAATATTTTCAGCTGCTTTGAAGGATCAAAAATATAACATAGTTTTGTTTTAAATAAATATACGGTTGTTTAACACTTTTTGTGATGTCTTTACTATTACTCTAAAATATGGAAAATGGTAAGAATGAAGGAAAAACCCTTCCATGTAGGTGTACCCAACCTTTTGACTGGTAATGTATATTTGGGCTTTTTTTTTTCACAAATGTGTAGTGTTTGGTATTAGGACATTTAAGTACCCACTAGTAGCAAATTCATATGATTAAAGCCAGGCCCATATGTGTCCACTTGTCACTCTCTTATCTGATTCATTTTAATCTCTTATTCACTGAAATGATGTGAATTAATAGTTACAGCAGGCTGGTGCTGAAATAGTGATTATCTTCCACTGCTGGATCACTGTATAATAAAATTCCTCTGTCTGTGGTACTCAGGCATTCACTGCTAAAATGCACAGTAAGGAGCTTCTCAAACAGAGAAAGATATTGGAAATTGAATGCCCTCCTACCACTGCTTTGTGCCCGTTAGGATTCATTGAAGGCTCACACAAAGGATGATGGGTAAATGCCACTTTGTTCCATCCACATTTATTCGTGAGCCCGTCCCCTCCGTGCGGCCTGCTTGTTCTTCACCAAGCTCTTACTGAAATTGAATTTCCACACGTCCAGGGGAATTATCAAGAATATTAAAGAGAGGTTTGCCCAATTCATTTACATTTACATGATGAATAAAATGGACCACAATCTTTTATTGTCAAGGGCTGTGCCCGTGGTAGTCTGAGACACGACTCATGACTCGGCTTTATGATGTATCCCTGTGGTCATCTTCTCTGGGTCGTGCCCGTGCAGTTGTAGAGTGGCGGAGACGAGTGACATTTGAGGGAATTTTGTCATGCTGCAGTAAAGTCAAGGATTTGCTGTGTTCTTTTCTTAAAAAAAAAAAAAAAAAAAAAACCTGTTAGCTTAATCTTTTCTAAATTAATTATTTCTCTGCAAGATCAGTACTTCATAGACGCTCTCCTCATTGTTGCTATGCAATAGCTTGGATTCTTAATAAGTATGCCTGTGACATTTCCATTTGCATACTGTATGTACTGTACATTTTCTACATAAACTTAGAAGTAATTGGTATGCACAGTTGTGGCATTCAAATACATACTTTGCATGGCTTACCTGTGGACCAGCAGAGGCAGTTAGAGGTGATCCTGGGGCAATAGCATTGATTAGGAGCTATAGTTATTTACTGTTTTCTGATTTAACCTGCAAGAATGACAACATTACACATAATGAATGAATGTGTCTTCAGGTGAGTCCAGACTCAGGAAGGAGCTTTACTTGTCAAACTTTACAGACGGGAAAGGACGTCTGTTGCATATTGAATAGTGACGCAGAGACAGAACAGCGATATGTTTGTTGAAAAAGAGAGGATGAGTAGCACAAAGGGTTTCCGCAGTGTCTCTAAAGCTACATAAGACTGTTTAAAGAAAGTTAACACATGCATTACGCTGCACATGTTCACTGCTGGAGGTAGAAACAGACAGAGAGACAACAGCTGGAGGGGTCTGATCTCACACCTCTGGAGGGGGTGGAATGTGATTGGGTGGTACTGTCAGTGCTCCTGCCCCCTAGCTGTTGTGCTTTTGTTTTCCTTGTGTTCTAGCCCTGCCCCGCTCTCCGCCCTGTCTCCGCCCACCTGACATCTCCATCTGCCTGCCTGCACACCTGCTTCCCATCACCTCATCAGCCCAGCCCTATATCTACCCTGCTTGTCTCTGTCTTGTTGCCAGTTCGTTGCAATGTGTTTGTACCTGTCTCGTTCCCGCCATGTTTTCTGCCTGATCGCTGTTCCCCGAATCGACCCTGCCTGCGTTTCGACCTTGCTCCTGCCTGCTGTCCTGCCTTGTTCACATGATCTACCTGACTACCTGGTTTGACCCTACCTGTCCCCAGCTTTGATTCCTGACTGCGTTTGGACTGCCCGCCTGGTCTCTACCCTGCCTGTTTTTTGGTCACGATTCTGCCCGGCGTCCTTAATACAGGCACTTGGAATCTGGAGTTCTCGTGGTCCGCGCCTGAGTCCTTGCCTGTGCCCTGACAGGTACAGTGAAGACCAGGAAATAGCACAGCGAATTATCATCGCTCTATGAAGGAGGACAGACCGGATGAAGTGCCTTTCTGCTAATATTACACGCTGATCTAGAGGCAGCAGCGCACATGGGTACATCCCGCTAAATAAGCAGTGAACCACACAGCAAACACGCTTGCTTTTGTTCCTGTGATTATGTCTGTCTGGCACCTGACAGATGCCTCACTCTAACATAATTTGTTTTGTTTTTTTTTTTCATTACATTACATCATTTACCAGATGCTCTTACCCAGAGCAACTTCCAAACAAGTGCATCACTATGCTAAGAGTAGTTCTCGAGAAGTATTACGAGAGGTCAGTAAGATACTCGGTTAAGTGCTAAACTAGTTTAGAGTGCTTTTTTGATAGAAAATAGGGATAGATGGAATAGATAGAGGTAGACAGAGAGGAAGGTAGACTAGAGATACAGCTTGAAAAGATGTATTTTCACCTTTCTCTTGAAAGCTTTTTCATCCAGTGCCACATACTGTGAATGGCTGCAGTGAAGGGACACTGCTGAGTTAGTTGGCTTCAGAGATGGCAGTGCAGATCTCATGTGCTTAATTGTTGTCAAACAGTCAGACAGTAATGGCTCCTGGATTTCTATTGCAGCACCTGAGGTTTGTGGTGCCCTTTCACCTTTTGGGGGAGAGTGATTCTTCCCTCATGCTTTGGGGTTCAGATCTGTCAGGCAAGAGGTGTCCTTCACACTCAAAGCCTTATCTAATACATGCTCTTTATGTGCTGTTTGAGTACAGGACTCCTTGTTAATTTGCAAAAGTTGTAAGAAGTTCGTTTTTAAACCGATCTGCTTGAATATAAAGCGTGCAAGAGAGAATTAATAATTTTTATTCCACTCGATTTTGGAAAGGAAACGATATTGTTTAATTCTCTAAACTGCGGTGAGATCCTAATGGACACATTTTCGGACGTCATGTTCATATATGTCGGTGCTGAAACCAGTCACTTACCAATTTTTCAAAACGGATCCTGACGGATTAACTTTGACAGATCCGGGTTAACCGGCGGGAGAACCCATTTTCTCTTTGGTCCTCACGGAGGCGCTCAGATCACAGCCACCGAGCGACTCAAGACGGAGCGCCTGACGCCTCCCAGGCTCTGTCGCGCCCATCCCCTCACTCCAGATCACAGATACGCGGAAGACTGCGCTGTTTAGTACCAGTCTAAATCGCCTTGAAGTTCATATTTACATGCCAAGAAGTTCAAAAATGCTCTTGCCGTATTATCGGACGACCTGTGTGCAACCGTTTGCGAGACTACTGCCATTGGTAAGACTTTCAATTCTCAAAGCAGCTTTGGAGAAAGGATACAAGCCTTTGTTAGTTGGCAAATTGTCGAGTGGACATAACAGCTTCAAAGATTTAATTTGAAATGTGCACGGATTACAAGACTTTTCTGTCGTTTTACTTTGCCAGCCTTCTGTTTGGGGATGGTCTTAGCCTCACGCGAAGGATGCCTTGAGCATTTACTTTGATTTCGTCATTCGATTACATAGATGTGGTCTCAGGATTGAACATTCCCTTGGTAAAACACAGATCCTTCCTTCAAGGTATCAGTACTACACGTGGCTTGCACAATGCTCGTGTTACATTTGAGAATAATATTTTTGTTAGTGTGGAGTGAAGATGTGTTAACTCACAGACATGACAGTAGAACAAGGGCAGGCGTCACTCCAAAAAATCATAACTACAACGTCGCCCAAAGGAGTGTGCACAAATCCATCTCAGATACTAACCGGCGATGGCGCAGGGCGTATGGGTCAGTTATTACCGACATGGGCCATGGGAGGGGACCTGCGACAGGTGTGTCCCCTAGGGACGCCATCAAGACTTCGGTGAGTAACACTAATGCAAACTCGTTTAAGATGAAAATTGTAGCGATGCATGAAACGAAACGTTTGGCACACAAAAACGCGGACTCCTCAAACTACCCCGAAACGCCAGCGATGTACTCTCCAACAGCAGCCAGACGCCAAGAATCTCGCAGGCGCATGAAAGAAAAGTTGGATTCTGTGAAGCCTGCTTCCATGGAAACGCCAGGTGATGGATACAATTACTCAAAGCCACGTTCTCACGGTGAGTTTAAAGGCCATGTGAGGACCCACCGACATAAAAGAGGCACCACAGACCACCAGAAGGAAACACTTAAGAATGGAAGAAAAAGGCTAAAGAGAGACCGCCTTCCCCCTGCACAGTCGCATACCTTGCTGGGACCAACTTTGTCGGAGGAAGAAATGGTCTCGACAACTCTGGCTTTCACCCAATCCACGGATTTTCCATTCGATATGACCACAATTTACGAATCGTTCACGCTGCCATATGATGATCTCTGGGAAACTGTTACCCCACCTATTCCTCCTAACACACAGGAGAAGACGAACGACACAAAGAATCCCTTCTATCCCATAACGAGTGAATCGTATGGAGCATACGCCATCCTCTGCGTTTCTGTCATTATTTTTACCGTTGGAGTCATCGGGAACATCTCGACTATGTGCATCGTGTGTCATAATTACTACATGAGGAGCATCTCCAATTCGCTGTTGGCTAACCTGGCCTTCTGGGACTTTGTGGTCGTCGTTGTCTGCCTGCCTTTGGTGGTGTACCAGGAGCTGACCAAGAGCTGGTTGCTGGGCGAGTTCTCGTGCAAACTCGTATCTTATATTGAGGTAAATCTATCAATAGTGATTAGTTCAGCCCTCATGAGATCGTTTAGGCGTGAAATGTGGAAGCTGAAAACTTTTCAGCAAGTGATTATAACATGTGAACAATAACAGAATTCAGCAAGTTCGTTATTTATGGATTTATATAGAGTATTAAGATTCATGTTTAATTTACTTAGTTGCAACATTTATCCTACCAAACAAGTTTATATAACAATGTCTAAACTGCATTACTGAACTACCATTTAACACCACAGCCGCTCAACACCGTGTATCAATACACTGTAATTTTGACAAACATTATTCCGAGGTTTTAGAGACCATCACCGAGACCGGTACTGTGTTTCAGTGATATCAGACAAACCAGTAAGGACCGTATGTGCAAAATTGCTTTTAATACCAGTGGTTGTTGAAGTTTAAATAATTCCTTTCGTTGGAAAAGATCCCTAGTGTTTCACTCACGCATGCTCAAATATTCATAGATGAAAGCAGCGTTCGTACAGCTTGTAAGGAATCGGATAATAGCTTGTTGTGGCTCGAGACTAATTGATATTAAGAGGAGCCATATGGCAACGGAGTTAAATAACTCGCTACGTCAAGAGGTGAAACGGGTAATTTCCAGATCTGCTTCAGACTGCGTCTGTTTAACATTACGTGTGGCACACATTTAATTAAGCTAAAAAAAGTCTTCCTGTTTCCTAAAACTGCGCATGCATTTCAAGTGATAATCCTACTGGGTTCTACCTACTGGGTGTAGTGGGTAATCCACTACAGCACTATTACTGTTATGGTTCATTGATTTCAGAGAGACCTGAAGGGCCATCCTGGTAAGATACATTAAACACACATCACAAGATCAACAGGAACACAGGCAGAAAACAGCCTTAAGTGTTATCCTTAAGAGCAAAATATATCAGACTAACATGCAAGTAAAGCCTAACAATGGTCTGCAACCACAACGTCAATGTAATGTTGTAGAAACATTGTGTGCATGTTGTATTCATAAGGTTATACTGACTCCACGCCTATGCTTGCACTCCCTGAGGCAGAGAGAGTTCTCAGTTACCAGGGTGCAGGGGCCTGATACAGTGGAATTAGAGATGCTAGGCTGTGCCATTTATATGACCACATAACCACCCCAGCCCACCCCCCAGGTCACCTGTGTATTGTTACGGGTATGCCACATGACGACAGGAAAAAGGGTGCACGGAAGTAGGGGTTAGGGGTCACATGACGTCAGGGTCACGGGTGCACGAACTTGTGCACCTCGGGTAATTTAAACGTCTGTGGCGGCAAGCACGGTCGCGGGGAATTTGAGTGAGTACCAGCGTACTATATTGTGCGAATTTAGTTGTCTCACTTCGTGTTTAAGAGCAGCTTTAGGTATAAAGTTCGTGAGACGGTGGTGCATTTTTTGTCGAGTTTATTTTCTAGTTTTGTTTTGATTGTTTGGATAGGACGGTGGAGCCGGTCCGACGGTCTATTGCAGACTGGCCGGTCCCCACCGTTTTATTTCATTCTTTTGCGCACCGATCTCCAGATCTCCACTTTCTTTACTCCACATTACTTTCTTCCCTCTCTCAAACCACTCTTTCTAAAACTCCTGTGCACTGCTATCTCTCCAACTATCTGTTCTCCGATCTGTATAAATACTGTTCAGCCAGTTCAACTGCGAAGCACTTGCCGCTGCGTCTTCTGCCCGGCTGGACCAAACTCGGAAGAGTGAGTAGCCGGGTTGTTGTATTATTATGTGCGGAGTATTTGTCCTGCCAACTGCCCTGTGACTGCCTGTAGTCACCTTTGGCAGGAGTCTGGCCGTAACAGTATGAAACTCGGCCTCCCGCCTTGCTCACAGCAGAGATGGATTTACATGCTCCCAGGGTTTGCCTTCTCTTAATACCCTGAGATGTCAGTAATTATTTCAGTGACAAACACCTGACCCTCCTGGTGTTGGCTCATGTTACCCCTCCACCCTGCCCTTTAATGAGCAGCCATTGTGCCATAATGCCATACCAGTGTGAATGGAGGTGACCATAAACAACATATAAAACAATGGTCAGCAGTGGCTTTTGACTCCCTATGTGGCTATTTGCTTGTGTTGTACTCTGCCTCACCTGTGCTTTGGATAAAAGTGTCTGCCATATTATTAAATGGAGATGTAAATGTGGTATTTTCTGCAGTTGTGATTAACAGAGGCCAGTTTCCCAAGAGTTGGGAGCAAAGCAGGAAGTGAACATGACACTTTCTCTCTGGTGCGTGTAACAGGTCAGTGGAGCTGTTGGAAGGTTTGACCTCTGAGCCCCTGAGTGACTGCTCAGCGTTGCGTATAAGATCTGAAAGGGGTAAAGTCAGTCCCGTGAGAGAGCACTGCGGCGAGAGGCCTAGGGAGATTTGGAGGGTATGAGTGAAGAAAAGAAAGAGAGAGAGAGAGAGAGAGATGGAGGAAAACAGAGGGAGCCCCAGGCTGCATCACAGTCTGACACAAAACGGCGAAAACGCAACATGACTCCAATAACAGCGCCGGAAATGAGAGCATAGCTGAGGCAAGGGGTGCCACATTCTCTGAGACAAGGAGGGAGGATCGCTCATTTCATTCTGGGATGCTCAAAAGTGCTTCCTAGCGCCAAACATACAATCAAGCAGAAAGACCCCTTTTAAAATGACCAAGTTCAAAAAACAGCCAGGCAGAGTAAAGATGAAAAGGGTGAAATGGACAGAATTTAAGAGGACAGGGGACCAAAAGAGCACCCCAATCAATCAAATCCTATGCAGAGACTTTTGGTCCCAGGACTGTCTGTAGAAAGGTGGTCTCTCAGTGTTTGTTAATGTCCTGTGTGTTTGCCTGGCCATCCACTCTGCTTGCTGCTCTGTACCTCCAGTGTTGGAGGACAGATGGACTTGATCATGTGCCAAACGACGGGTGGTATCATTAGCCTGATCTCTTTTACCTTGCCATGGGCGCTGAGTGCAAGACTGCTGAAGATTGGTGGCTCTTTTAGTGTAGATTACAGCTGATTAATTATGAACGGGCTCTTAATTATCCCCTGGAGTCAAGACAAGTCCCTACAAACTTTAAAACTGGGCCAAAGGGAGCCTCTCGACAGGTGAGCTGCTAATGACTCCAGTGTTGTGTTAGGTAAGGGTACAGATGCTTTTCACTGTGAGGACAGAGTCTCATTCGGGCTGCATGTGAAATTTCATCATGCATTATTTTATCAAAAAAGGCCAAAGTGTCTGTTTTGTTACAAACACACCACCAGTCTTCTATGAAGTCAGCTCTTCTCTGTTCTGCTCTCTGAATAGAATGCACTGTTTCACACAGGGGTATATATAAAGCGATGGGCAAGGAGGGTCAGTGTCTTGATTTATTGAAGTCAGAGGAGTCCATGACAATTGGTGTAGCAGCCCCTGTCTGTGGCTTATGTGTGCATGCTATTTGTCTTCATAAGGACGTGCATTTTTTTCCCCTTTGTAGACAGCATGAGTAATTGCTTCGGGACCAGCTCCAGCTCCAAAATGGCCACCCCGAGTCACCCAGTTGCAGACTGGGCATTAAAGCTGCATTAATAACGAGGGCCTTGGTTATGCTAAGTAGCACTTAATCAGGCAGTTAATGGAGCATAATTACGCCGAACGTCAGGGGAATCGGTTCGCGTGCCCGCTGTTCTCAAAGCAGAAACAATTAAATTGCTTTCAATGTGTCTCGATCCATCTTTGTAAACAGAGATATAGCAGAGGTTAGACATACAAATCCAACCTGATTTTAGCACCACTCTTGTGGAAAATGTTGAGCTGTTGTGCTGATGATGATCACGGGGAATACGACTGCCATGAAGGTATGTGCTGTCACATTATCCCTGACTGACAGAGCTTTGGTCCAGACAATAAAGTTCAGTCAGTTAAAATTTAGTGTGGTCAGTCGCCCTAGACTTCTGGTGTTTCTACTGTGCATTTCAGCACAGAGCATGAAGTGACCATGCAAGACCCAAAGCTTTTTGGGTCTTGCAGCCCAGATGAAAGCATTCTCCTGCAAATCTGTCAGCAGTTAGTGCCTTTCTCTCCCTCTGTTTGCAGTATGAAATATTCACCTTGTTTTCACCTGTATCGCTGCCAAAGTTTATGTGTTAAAGACTTGGCAGACGTTACTTTCAGCGATGGGAAGGACCAGAACTCTAAACTTGTCTCCCGGGCCCCATCACGAAGCTGCACCACTTGGACAGATTTTTCTCAGATTTTTCTCAGACTCTGACACTTTAGAATGACCTGCCCCTAACTCTTAGTAATACACATGGTGTCAGTATTTTTAAATCTCTTTAAGGCTCACCTAATCAAACTGGCTTTTAGTGTGTGATTAACTGTTTATTTCTTGATTAAATGTGTTATAACTTTTTCAGCAATTTCTGCTAGGGTGTCAGAACTGCAAGAATTAGACTACTTGTAATCCATGTTATTTCTTTTCATTTCCTCCGTCTGTGGTCTGTTTGTGTGGAAGGATCTGCTTCATTTACCCATTCTGTTGTTATCGTGATAATTGCTGGCCTCTGGATCTTGCTGACGTAGGTTAATTCTGGCATCTCTGGTCCGCAGTTCATTAGCACAGAGGAGGTCTGGTGTGTATTCATACATCATGGCCCAAGCATCTCAATAGGAGAGGAGTGTTTTGTGTCGCCTAGCAGAGGAGAAAAGGAACATCTGTCTGCCATTTATGAAGAAGAGCGCAGCTCTCTCGCGTTGCCTTTCCTGTTTATGTAGAAGTGCCGGCGGTGTCAGAGCGTGGCCTGTTTACTGTTTGAGGCTGAGGATCCCGTTTTTTGGGCTCTTCTCAGGGACCTGTTGATGCCAAATGTTTTGATGGTTTTATTCACAGGAAGCAGCGCCTCCCACTGGCACAGAAATCATGTAGACAGGAGGGAAACCAGAACTTTCAGCTTTTTCGTGAATTCACAGTGTGCATCTGATTCTGTTCAGAAAATAAGGTTTTGCTCCTAGGATGAGTACCTATTCAACATTCTAGTGAGGCCGCCAAACTTATCATTGTGAAAAAGTTTTCCCTCATAAAGTAGTGAGTCAAAGATAAGACCAAAATGAATCTCTGAACATCTATGAACATCTCCCTGATTTATTGGTCATTTAATGGCTAAGTATTGGTTATTTTTGATTATTTAATGTTATTATTTAGAGACATGCTGTTTTCATGGACATCTACTAAACCATTGGTGAGCTTCCCTTTACATTTATGTTTACATTGGCAGACACATTTATCCAAAGCAACTTATGAGTGAGGCAGAGTACAACACAAGCGAAAGCCATGCACAGAGTCAACAATGTTAGAAGTGCACAACGAGTTTCAGTAGTTGTCCAGACAAGGTACAAGCTAGCCGGCAGAGATACAAGAGCATGAAACCATAGATTTGAAATTTTTTTATGAGGAAAGAAATTGTTGTAGGTGTTCAGGTGAGCGCAGGAGAGATGTGCCTGTGTCTCTCTCCACTGTAATCTGTATTGCTGTCAGTGTGTGGTTGAGCTGTTGAATTTTGCGGGTCCGCCCTGCAGGTGGTGTCCCTGGGCGTGGCCACCTTCACGCTGTGCGCCCTGTGCATCGACCGCTTCCGCGCGGCCACCAACGCGCAGATGTACTACGAGATGACGGAGAACTGCGGCTCCACCGCCGCCAAGCTGGCCGTCATCTGGGTGGGGGCGCTGCTGCTGGCGCTGCCCGAGCTCATCGTGCACCAGCTGACGACAGGGGACGGGGACTCGCCGGACGCGCCCGCCCGGGAACGCTGCGAGGTGGGGATCTCGCTGGAGCTCCCGGACACGGTCTACGTGGTGGGGCTGACCTACGCCGGGGCGCGGCTATGGTGGTGCTTCGGCTGCTACTTCTGCCTGCCCACGCTCTTCACCATCGGCAGCGCGCTGGTGACGGCTCGGCGCATCCGGCTGGCGGAGAAGGCAGGCGCCCGCGGCGGCAAGCAGCAGGCGCGGCTGGAGAGCCAGATGAATTGCGTGGTGGTGGCGCTGGCCATCCTCTATGGCCTCTGCGTCATCCCCGAGAACGCCAGCAATGCCGTCTCCGTCTACCTGGCGGCCGGCGTGCCGCGGCGGGCCGCCGACCTGCTCCGCCTGCTCGCCCAGCTCCTTCTCTTCCTGCGCTCGGCTGCCACGCCCTCGCTGCTCTTCTGCGTCTGCCGCCCCTTCGGCCGCGCCTTCGTGGAGTGCTGCTGCTGCTGCTGCTGCCGTCGCCGCGGCGACACCCGCACCCCCGGCGGGCCGCCGTCGTCAGCGTCGGCTGCCGCCAGCGAGGACAACGACCGCGAGCGGACCACCGAGCTGGAGCTGTCGCCTTTCGGCTCCGTCCGCCACAACACGCCCGTCTACGCCGCTGTGGGGACGCAGTGCTGAGCACTGGCCTACACACCACACATGTACGCGCTTTATACAAGCCCTGAGGTGTGTACCTACAATGCACAGCGCCTTTATTCATAGCTGTGCAAGATGTACGCATCTGCAGCATAATCCGTTCTTTTATGTCATAGTCATTAATATATGGATAATTAATTTTACAAATTCAATTTATTTTAACCTGATTTTGCTCTCACTCCTGCCTCCTATCAGCCTAGTGAGCAGATTTATATACAAGATTAATGCACTGAAAATGGCTAATTGTAGGCTACTGTTTTTGTTTTTGTTGTTGAATAGCGGTGATTATTTTGAATCAGTTGTTCAGCTCCCTAGTTATGTACAGCATTCACCTAACAATTCCATTGTCTATAGTCAGTTGAACCACAATGTGATTATGTGATTTCTCTGTGAATGCATAATGAAATTAAGCAGTTGTTATATTTCATTTTCCTATTCTTTCATAATGTCATGAGCTCAGCAGACATTATGAAAAGATGAGCACTTGCTAAAATTCATTACTCCAGTTGCAGGACTAAGCACATTGTGGTGACATTGAACAGGGGCAATGATGTCTCTGTCTGATAGCAGAATATTTCACCAGCCTGGCCAAAGACTCGTTTTAAAATATGAAATAGAAAGCTATGAATTTACTGAAGAGGGTGACTCATTCAGCTGAAATGAGTAATTACACATCTAAAGTGCCAAAAGTAACAGGGTTTTAGAGGTATGGACACAGGTGTGCATTTATACACTTATCAGTACCTCTAAACAGTCAATGCAATGATGATGATTGATCTGAAACTGAATGCCTTTCATGTTATGTGTGTGTGGTCATCAATTTTTCAGGAGTCCAAAACAAACTTGTGCTGTTCTTATTCTTTTGGGACACTCGGAATGCCCCAGTGAACCACAACATGTCAGCTATCACAGTCATGATTTGTTAACATTATTGCTACAGAGAAAGGGCGCATCTGACATGGATGGCGTGACTTTGGCACAAAGGGACCATTGTAAGGCTATGATTATTTAAGATGCAAATATATGAATGAAATGTCGGGCTGGTTGTTCTGCTCTGCCTTGTGGTGTGGACTCGGGCCGAAAGGCTGAGAGCAGGAAGGCTTATCGTTTCATCGGTGAGGGGTAGCGGTTGGAGGGGGGAGGGGGGAGAGGGGGGATGCCTGATCAATGATTCCACAGGAGCACAATTGAAACCCGGGGAACCGGTAAACAAACAGCGCATTGTTGCTGTCTGTGTAAGCGTTTGTGTCGGACGAACAAAACCAGCACAGACGCCCTGTCACGCTTCCGAGGAGAAGGAAGTCGACACGCTCTGTTCCAACTGCAACGGGCTCCCGGTAGAAAACAAACTTTGTGACCTGTGGACAGAGACGGGAGGTTTCATCTCACGCCTCTTTTTGTGTCTAATTCGGTGAAATACATGCGCTTCTGCTATTGAGGCCTAACTAGACCCGCACTGACCCACAATGCTGACTCTATTACTGTACAGGCAGATGATCCTGATTTCATAATAACTGGGCTTATACAATTTTCCTCTTTTTTTCTAGAATACATCATTTCAACAGGTTTAAGGTAGTCCGGGTGTTGTTTGCATTGAGCAGACAGATCAGGTCAGAATCGTCAGTGATGTCTAACGTCATTTCAACGTCATGTGAAAACCAAAAAAGGACAAAACCAAAAATAAAAACCTTCATCTCTTCAATCATCCATCATGAATGTCTTTTTCCTCAAAGTGAAATTACGCTGCAAATTATTAGCTGCATGGATGTTTAGTAAACACGTACATTTAATATTCAGAAAGAAACAAAAGGAAAGCATGTTACCACACAGGTTTGCATGGAAATAGAAATTCCCATGGAATGTATAGAAATTTGGTAAGTATTCCTGTGTAAGTATTGGCAATATTGGTAAGTATTGGTCGATATTGGTGTTTGGGGCCGAACCGCCCGCAGTTGACCCATTATCTGGGCCCCTCCAGAAGGTCCTAACAGGTAGGTAAGTTAGGTAAGCTAGTAAGAAATTGCTTAAAACTGTGGGTAGGGAGCATTTTGTTGCTGGTGACTATAAAAAAATCTGTTAATTACCTAAAGTGACTTCTGTTTAAGACCCATTCCTGCATATTCACTTATCCAAGTGAAACTGGCCTTAAAGTTAGCCTGTCAGACACCTCTGCTCTGCCCTGACATGTGTTCTTGTACGTGATATTCCAACTCCAGTCTTAGACATCTTACTGCTTTTTCTGTTTATTAACCATCATCATTGCACTCTTTGCATCTGTTATTTACTCAGCAGAGGCTTGTAACCATGGTGATTTATGTAGGATCAGTAGTTATCTTTGACTTCCAATTGCAATGTGTCGTCTTTTCTTCACAGAATTTTATGCACTTCTCTTTCAGAGGAACAAATTTATGTTAATAAGATGCATACACATGCATGCCTCTGGGCAATCTCGCATGCCATTTCACAAATCAGTGACTTACACTGTATAAAAAGGTCAACAGTCAAGTTGCTAACCTCAGGCAGGCCTCCTACGTGTATGTATTATATATATTATATACATATATATATTATATACATATATATATACATTATATATATATATATATATATATATAAATAAATAAATATTCTGCAGGTGAGGTGGAGAACGTACACCTGGTCTGTATGTTTTGTCTGTGACAAAAAGTTGCGAAAGAACCCTAAGGATCTGGAAAGTATATTTTAAGGTTTTAAAACATTGCACTATAAGAAAATTTGATGCTCACGCTAATCTGCATAGTCACAGTGCAATGTTCAACAGAGCAGCTGCAAACAGACCATGAACCAGGCTGCAATGGTGGAGTTGGGTGGGGATAAATATACAGTCAGTAATTGTCTTTGATCATACGTAGATGATGCTACATATCCTGGGGAGTGAAATCATTTCTGTGAGCCTGTGGTCATTTCACATTTATGCATCAATACCCCTAATTATCATCTCATTCTGTAGCATCGCTGAAACTTATCGCTGTGACATTATTCCATAATTATGTTGCCTTGTCCATTGCTGGACAAAGGTCAAAGTGTCAAGATGTCCTTAACCTCCACCATAAACTGTAAAAGAATAAAACAAGAATAAAAATGGAAAAAGCATAATCCAGTGTCAAAGCTGATGAACAGATGCATTTTTTGAAAGGGTATTCAAAATAAATTTTCTGGAAAGAAAGGTAATGTTCTATTTGTATTTCTGCTGTTTCCATAGTAACTGGTATTTCTCTTCTGAAATTCTTTTGACAGAACCAGGAAAAACGGTATGAAAGCCACATCTATCCTTGTATCCCAAAATATTGATGATGCTCTGAGCATCCTTGTCACATGTTTGGTCTTGTGTTGCACGTAAGGTTATAGTTTGGTTGAGGTGGGGGAGGAGAGGGGGGTGGGGTGACAAAATTTGTCATTATTACAAGGAAAATGAGTTTGGGGAAAAAAGTGGGTCAGTAATCAGTTAGGCCAGCACAGATCATCCCATCGCCCATTCAGCTCATACTGTTCCCGATAGTACTGTGTCCTCAAACAGACCTTGCTCTCAGCTGAGAACTGTCTCATTGTGGAACTGTACACATCCTGTCCCCGTACTGTCGCTGTACTTACTGTATGCACTTTTGTAAGTCGCTTTGGATAAAAGCGTCTGCTAAATAAATAAATGTAAATGTAAAAGGCCTTGATTACTTATACGCACACACACTGGCAGTATACCATTAAGTATAGTACACTAGCATAACTAACTAGTTAATGAATTAAGAGTTACAAATCAGCACTGAAGGAAAGTTTACAATGTCTAGGTCTTGTCTGAATGCGTGTTGGGGAGGTGAGCGAGTGCCAATCAGGCTTTTGGTTGAAAGGCCTCAAAAACCACAGGGACCCTGAAATAAGCAGAAATTAAGCAAAGGCACAAACAAAAGTCCTACTTAAAAGTCATGAAGGTGGATGGGGAAGAACTGGTCCTGAAGAACTTCAATTTGGCAAGCCATTGAAATACCGCTAATACTAAAAGTCAGCATTTGGGGTCTCCAAGGTATTCAAGGTACATTTCAGTCAAGATGGGATTACATTTACTGAACAGACACAGCATTTTATAGCCTTGGTCATATAATACTTGGTCTCACAGTTCACAATTGCCAATATAGCGTCCAATTTGTGGATTTATACCAGGTTTTGACTTATGAAAACTCAAACCAGAAACTCCTCACAGGTTCCTATGTAGTCAACTGAGAAGAAAGTTAGTGGAACTGAAATTGTAACCCTGTCAGGTAACACAAACTGAACAGTTCAACAGAAAAACTGGTCATTTTGTGGGTACTGATGTGAAATGAGTCAAATCAGTTACTTCATCTAGTTCGAACAAAACACACTTAACTGGACTATATTCTGGAGTTGAAAACAAATGCATTTGTAATGTTTCATTTTTGCCTTCTCCTGCACAAATGCCACACTCACATGCTCAGAGAAGTAGTGAAACCCACTGCCTGGGTAATGAGACTTTATATGCACTCTGCTGTTCCTAAGAGTGAATTGAATTAGCAATTATCTAACGGGGTGGCCTCCTGGTGTGGAAGGTGATTGGCTAGTGGAGATGACATCTTGAAGTGTGATGAACAAAGTGCAGTGAGAGTGTCCAGGCAGTTGGTGCAGCGGGCTAAGCTGTGTGGGTTTGGTGCGCAAGGTTTGTGGTTCAAGCCCCCTTTGCTCTTTGCCCTTTGCCCTTTGCTGGTTGTTTTCCAGTTGTTCTTGCCAAAGTCGCTTGTCAAGTGCGCAAAAAAAAGGTGTTGTGTGTCCTGTCCACAGTCAAAACAAAGTGGCCAGAGTAATTCAAAAGCAAAATGTCACAACTGTAAAACAATTTCACAAAGCAGTATTGCACTTCACACTCCCCTGGAATAAAAGAAATGCCTTATATATTACTTAGAGAAATTTTGCACCCTGCAAAATTTCATTTTCCACATACAGTCGAGTTGGACACCTAGAAACGAACAGGGAGCCTGGTTTATGCCACAGGAAAGCAGTCTTGTACTCAACTCGACTTTTTGGGGCGCTGACTCATCAGTCTGTGTTTCAGTGACATAACATGAAAAGGTCACACGACCCATGCAACATGGCACCGCCACACCAACCAGCACGCGGTGCATGCGACAAACTCCCAGTCAGCGTGGCTCCACACATCCCGCTTTCTGCTCGCTTTCACTTTTCATTTTGGCCCCACATGCAATGCGTAGCGTGCCACGCAGCAAAAGTCCAGCCGGCCGGCACGGTCCGCTTCATAACCCCCTGCTTCCGCCTCTCCGAAACCTCTGGGGGGGGGGAGGTGTATTAAACAGCATCCAGTGACCAAGTGCATGGAGAGTACCTGGAGAGTACGAGGTGGTGAACTTATTATTATGCACAGGCCCAGAGAGGACTGTGGGTAATTTATCACAGCACATCAAACCGTCATAGTGATCCAGGTAACAGTTCCACGGCAAATTTTTTTTTTTTTTTTTTTTTTTTTTTAAATGAAACAATTAACTTATGAAACAATTTGTATGATGATCGCTGCAAATGCATTTTCTAACCATGGAAAACCATAAGCAATTAAATAAAGTAGCAGAAGAATCTCACTCACAAACCATTCATGTTTGGGTACTGTGGTGGTAAATCAACTCCCTTGTAACCTGGAGATTCCCGACACCAGGCACCATGTTGCTTTTGTCTTGGTTGTGGTAGATGCTGAGTTAGAAGGAGGAGAAAAGATAAAGGGCACCCATGCGTCTCTCAGGTGGTACAGAGACAGAATGCCAGACTGCAAAACAACAGGTCCTGGGTTCAAGCCCCGTAAGAGCCTTCTCCTTACTTTTGATAGCCAAAGGAGGCTCCCAAACAGGCAGCAGAGGGCAGCAGAGGGCTCAGGTTGTAACAGGAGCTGGAGGCCAATAGAGAGCAGTAGAGTGCTGAGGTTGTAAGAGGGGGCAGAGGGCAGCAGAGAGCTGAGGACATAGCAGGAGCGAGAGAGCAGTAAAGCGCTGAGGCTGTAACAGGGGGCAGAGGGCAGCAGAGAGCTGAGGACATAGCAGGAGCGAGAGAGCAGTAAAGCGCTGAGGCTGTAACAGGGGGCAGAGGGCAGCAGAGAGCTGAGGCCAGCGCAGGACTTAGAGGGTGGGAGAGAGTTGAGGGTGTAGCAAGACCAAGAAGGGGCTGATGAATAGGATGACAGATCCATAGGATGAAGACAGGGAAGGGTCTGACCCGGCCCAGTGAGGTGTCCAGAACGGGAGGCAGAGCAGAAGCGGTGTGGCATGGAGCAGGGTGAGGGTGAGGAAGGAGGAGATGGGGAGGGGGGAAGAGGCGAGGGTGAGGATGAGGAAGGAGAGAAATGACGAAGATGCAAAAAGCCACGCCCACTTTTTCGCTAGTTAGTTCCTCGTATTCAACTGTCTTAATAAGTTCCTCGTGCGTCGCAACGCGACGCTGCTGCAGCGCGCAGCAAAATTTCAGCCGGCTCTTGTGCCCGGCTGCATAACCCCCAGTTTCCATCGTCCGAAACCTCGGGGGGGTATGAGTTCCCCCCCTTTCCTCTTGCCCCGGGCCGCTGGTCGGATTCGAACCCACAACCTCACTAGTGCGAGGAGCAGATCTTCCTCCGACGCCACAGACACCTTGGCACTTTTCTCCTTTTTTTTTTGCGCGCTTGACAAGCGACTTGGTGAGCGCACAGGGAAAACGGACAACAACGGGGGCTTGAACCGCAAACCTTCTGCACTGCCCCCTGCTGCCCTTCTGGAGACCTCCTTTGGCCTTTAAAAGGTCAAAGACGGTCGGTTTTGAACCTGGGCCCTCTCGCTTCATAGTCCAGAGTTATACCTCTGCGCCGCCAGAGAGTAACGCTGCCTGCTCCCCAGGCCGATTCTTTCTACCGCAGCACCTGCCATGACCGACAGAAAAGAAGCGCATAGCCTGGTGTCGGGATTAAACTGGGAATCTCCAGGTTACAAGGGAGTTGATTTACCACCACACCACCCAAACATGAATGGGTTGTGAGTGAGATTCTTCTGCTACTTCATTTAATTGCTTAGGGTTTTCCATGGTTAGAAAATGCATTTGCAGCGATCATCATACAAATTGTTTCATAAGTTAATTGTTTCATTTAATAAAAAAAAAAAAAAAAAATTAAAAATTTGCCGTGGAACTGTTACCTGGATCACTATGACGGTTTGATGTGCTGTGATAAATTACCCACAGTCCTCTCTGGGCCTGTGCATAATAATAAGTTCACCACCTCGTACTCTCCAGGTACTCTCCATGCACTTGGTCACTGGATGCTGTTTAATACACCTCCCACCCCCCCCCCCCCCCCCCCCCGCACTCCCTATCTGATTCTCAGATAGTGAATCAGAGACAGAGTGCAGGGGGTGCAGGGGGTGCAGGGGGTGCGGGGGGTGCAGGGGGTGCGGGGGGGGGGGGTATTAAACAATATCAATATCCTCAGCAACAAAGATGGATATTATTCACTAGGTCACTGATTGATGTTTAATACAAACCCCCCCCCCCCCAACCCCCCCCACACCCCCACCCCCACACTCTGTATGATTCTCAGATAGTGAATCAGAGTGCAGGGGGGGGGGGGGGGGGGGGGTTGCAGGGGGTGCGCGGGGGGGGGGGGGGGTGGATTAGGAGGTGTATTAAACAGCATCCAGTGACCAAGTGCATGGAGAGTACCTGGAGAGTACGAGGTGGTGAACTTATTATTATGCACAGGCCCAGAGAGGACTGTGGGTAATTTATCACAGCACATCAAACCGTCATAGTGATCCAGGTAACAGTTCCACGGCAAATTTTTAATTTTTTTTTTTTTTTTTTATTAAATGAAACAATTAACTTATGAAACAATTTGTATGATGATCGCTGCAAATGCATTTTCTAACCATGGAAAACCCTAAGCAATTAAATGAAGTAGCAGAAGAATCTCACTCACAACCCATTCATGTTTGGGTGGTGTGGTGGTAAATCAACTCCCTTGTAACCTGGAGATTCCCAGTTTAATCCCGACACCAGGCTATGCGCTTCTTTTCTGTCGGTCATGGTAGGTGCTGCGGTAGAAAGAATCGGCCTGGGGAGCAGGCAGCGTTACTCTCTGGCGGCGCAGAGGTATAACTCTGGACTATGAAGCGAGAGGTCCCAGGTTCAAAACCGACCGTCTTTGACCTTTTAAAGGCCAAAGGAGGTCTCCAGAAGGGCAGCAGGGGGCAGTGCAGAAGGTTTGCGGTTCAAGCCCCCGTTGTTGTCCGTTTTCCCTGTGCGCTCACCAAGTCGCTTGTCAAGCGCGCAAAAAAAAAAAGGAGAAAAGTGCCAAGGTGTCTGTGGCGTCGGAGGAAGATCTGCTCCTCGCACTAGTGAGGTTGTGGGTTCGAATCCGACCAGCGGCCCGGGGCAAGAGGAAAGGGGGGGAACTCATACCCCCCCGAGGTTTCGGACGATGGAAACTGGGGGTTATGCAGCCGGGCACAAGAGCCGGCTGAAATTTTGCTGCGCGCTGCAGCAGCGTCGCGTTGCGACGCACGAGGAACTTATTAAGACAGTTGAATACGAGGAACTAACTAGCGAAAAAGTGGGCGTGGCTTTTTGCATCTTCGTCATTTCTCTCCTTCCTCATCCTCACCCTCGCCTCTTCCCCCCTCCCCATCTCCTCCTTCCTCACCCTCACCCTGCTCCATGCCACACCGCTTCTGCTCTGCCTCCCGTTCTGGACACCTCACTGGGCCGGGTCAGACCCTTCCCTGTCTTCATCCTATGGATCTGTCATCCTATTCATCAGCCCCTTCTTGGTCTTGCTACACCCTCAACTCTCTCCCACCCTCTAAGTCCTGCGCTGGCCTCAGCTCTCTGCTGCCCTCTGCCCCCTGTTACAGCCTCAGCGCTTTACTGCTCTCTCGCTCCTGCTATGTCCTCAGCTCTCTGCTGCCCTCTGCCCCCTGTTACAGCCTCAGCGCTTTACTGCTCTCTCGCTCCTGCTATGTCCTCAGCTCTCTGCTGCCCTCTGCCCCCTCTTACAACCTCAGCACTCTACTGCTCTCTATTGGCCTCCAGCTCCTGTTACAACCTGAGCCCTCTGCTGCCCTCTGCTGCCTGTTTGGGAGCCTCCTTTGGCTATCAAAAGTAAGGAGAAGGCTCTTACGGGGCTTGAACCCAGGACCTGTTGTTTTGCAGTCTGGCATTCTGTCTCTGTACCACCTGAGAGACGCATGGGTGCCCTTTATCTTTTCTCCTCCTTCTAACTCAGCATCTACCACAACCAAGACAAAAGCAACATGGTGCCTGGTGTCGGGAATCTCCAGGTTACAAGGGAGTTGATTTACCACCACAGTACCCAAACATGAATGGTTTGTGAGTGAGATTCTTCTGCTACTTTATTTAATTGCTTATGGTTTTCCATGGTTAGAAAATGCATTTGCAGCGATCATCATACAAATTGTTTCATAAGTTAATTGTTTCATTTAAAAAAAAAAAAAAAAAAAAAAAAAAAAAAAAAAAATTTGCCGTGGAACTGTTACCTGGATCACTATGACGGTTTGATGTGCTGTGATAAATTACCCACAGTCCTCTCTGGGCCTGTGCATAATAATAAGTTCACCACCTCGTACTCTCCAGGTACTCTCCATGCACTTGGTCACTGGATGCTGTTTAATACACCTCCTAATCCACCTCCCCCCCCCCGCGCACCCCCTGCACCCCCCTCCCCCACCCCCTGCACTCTGATTCATTATCTGAGAATCATACAGAGTGTGGGGGTGTGGGAGTGTGGGGGGTTGGGGGGGGGGGTTTGTATTAAACATCAATCAGTGACCTAGTGAATAATATCCATCTTTGTTGCTGAGGATATTGATATTGTTTAATACCCCCCCCCCCCCGCACCCCCTGCACCCCCCGCACCCCCTGCACCCCCTGCACCCCCTGCACTCTGTCTCTGATTCACTATCTGAGAATCAGATAGGGAGTGCGGGGGGGGGGGGGGGGGGGTGGTGGGAGGTGTATTAAACAGCATCCAGTGACCAAGTGCATGGAGAGTACCTGGAGAGTACGAGGTGGTGAACTTATTATTATGCACAGGCCCAGAGAGGACTGTGGGTAATTTATCACAGCACATCAAACCGTCATAGTGATCCAGGTAACAGTTCCACGGCAAATTTTTAATTTTTTTTTTTTTTTTTATTAAATGAAACAATTAACTTATGAAACAATTTGTATGATGATCGCTGCAAATGCATTTTCTAACCATGGAAAACCCTAAGCAATTAAATGAAGTAGCAGAAGAATCTCACTCACAACCCATTCATGTTTGGGTGGTGTGGTGGTAAATCAACTCCCTTGTAACCTGGAGATTCCCAGTTTAATCCCGACACCAGGCTATGCGCTTCTTTTCTGTCGGTCATGGCAGGTGCTGCGGTAGAAAGAATCGGCCTGGGGAGCAGGCAGCGTTACTCTCTGGCGGCGCAGAGGTATAACTCTGGACTATGAAGCGAGAGGGCCCAGGTTCAAAACCGACCGTCTTTGACCTTTTAAAGGCCAAAGGAGGTCTCCAGAAGGGCAGCAGGGGGCAGTGCAGAAGGTTTGCGGTTCAAGCCCCCGTTGTTGTCCGTTTTCCCTGTGCGCTCACCAAGTCGCTTGTCAAGCGCGCAAAAAAAAAAGGAGAAAAGTGCCAAGGTGTCTGTGGCGTCGGAGGAAGATCTGCTCCTCGCACTAGTGAGGTTGTGGGTTCGAATCCGACCAGCGGCCCGGGGCAAGAGGAAAGGGGGGGAACTCATACCCCCCCGAGGTTTCGGACGATGGAAACTGGGGGTTATGCAGCCGGGCACAAGAGCCGGCTGAAATTTTGCTGCGCGCTGCAGCAGCGTCGCGTTGCGACGCACGAGGAACTTATTAAGACAGTTGAATACGAGGAACTAACTAGCGAAAAAGTGGGCGTGGCTTTTTGCATCTTCGTCATTTCTCTCCTTCCTCATCCTCACCCTCGCCTCTTCCCCCCTCCCCATCTCCTCCTTCCTCACCCTCACCCTGCTCCATGCCACACCGCTTCTGCTCTGCCTCCCGTTCTGGACACCTCACTGGGCCGGGTCAGACCCTTCCCTGTCTTCATCCTATGGATCTGTCATCCTATTCATCAGCCCCTTCTTGGTCTTGCTACACCCTCAACTCTCTCCCACCCTCTAAGTCCTGCGCTGGCCTCAGCTCTCTGCTGCCCTCTGCCCCCTGTTACAGCCTCAGCGCTTTACTGCTCTCTCGCTCCTGCTATGTCCTCAGCTCTCTGCTGCCCTCTGCCCCCTGTTACAGCCTCAGCTCTCTGCTGCCCTCTGCCCCCTGTTACAACCTCAGCTCTCTGCTGCCCTCTGCCCCCTGTTACAGCCTCAGCGCTTTACTGCTCTCTCGCTCCTGCTATGTCCTCAGCTCTCTACTGCCCTCTAGCTCCTGTTCTTTGGCAATCAAAAGGGAACTTGAGACTCATGCTGGATTTGAACCCAGGACCTGTTGCTCTATAGTCCAGCGTTCTGTCTTCGCACCACTTGACAGTCATGCATTTGCTTTCTCTGTTCTCGTCCTTCTACCTCAGGATCTACCATGATCAACGCAAAAGATTAACATGCACCCGAAGCAAGTATTGAACCAGGAACCTCCTGACTCCAGGGCAATAAACTTACCACTGTGCCACTGACCATGGCTGGGTTGTGGCAAAACATTTTCAAGAAATTAAAGCTCATGCACCTCCCAGAAGATGAAAGCAAATTAAACAGAAGGATTGAACTAGCAACCTTTGCAATGGCAAGGTTAAATTGAGGTGTTTTTTTAAGGGAAGCCCATGCCAAAAAATGAACTCAATTAACTGTTAAAATTGAAAATGTTTTAAAATGGTTGTTTGAATGAACTGTCAAACTGCAGTTTCTCAGTCCACATAGAACTGTCACTGCGGCAGGAAGGGGCGCAGTATGGCTTGAAAAGGGCAAAGCTCACATCATTACACCAACATTACACTACTAATACATGCAAAAACTTGGATATACTTGGATATGAACACCGTGCTGTGAGCACTGTACTGAGATAATCTGGGAAAATCACTTCATCAAGTCATCAAATTCAGCCTTTATATAAATGAGTTTATTGTGCCAAAATGACCAATAGTCAGATGCAATATGTACTTTATGCAATCAGTTTTTTTTGTTATGGTTTTTAATACCTGAAACAGCTCACAATACTCTGAGGCCTACATTTTCACGCAGCCAATTACGTCAATTAAACATGAAATGCACAAAAAAAGGCCTAACTGTCATCATTGAACACTTACTCTTATGATGTCAGTGTGTTTCAGATGGAAAAGACTGTCTGCTGACTGCAAATGTCACAAACATCCTCGATCAAATCCAGCTCATGAGATGGACACAGCAGATCTTTTTCCTCTGTTGGTATTGGAAAGCCAGGCTTTGTGTATCATGGATGAGCATAGCAGTCTTGTTGTGGTATATTACATGGTCGTGGACATGGACACAATGGACTTGATATAAGCGCTTAAAAACCTTAAGGAGGATTTTGTAAAACCCTGCCCTCTAGTGGTTAAATACTGGTATTGACTTGCTGTAGAAAATAAGGAAAAAGCTGGATTTTGTAAAACCCTGCCCTCTGGTGGTTGTATACTGGCATTGACTTTACGTTCAAATTATTCAAATGAATACTATTCTTTTAACTTGGTCGCAAAGACCATAAAATATAAAACTTAAATATTATTTTAAATATAATTCGATGTTCTTGACACAAATGTACACCATGTCACGTCTTCATTGTTATTTTCATTTTCTTCTTTTTCGTAAATAAATTTCACTAACTGTCACTAAATGCCTATATTGGCCACAAGAGGGCAATGATGTGTCAGGTAAAGTATTACCGCAGCCTGGGTTATTTTATTATTGAAATCATCTCGACTAAGGGTAAAAACAAAATTACAGGTACAAGTTGTATATTTTCCATATATCAGTACATTTATAAGTGCTGACACTAAATTAGCTGTAATGGAACTACAGTGAACTACACTGGAATAGACAAATTCAGTTCTCTGTCTTAAATTCCTTAGCCTGCATCTCACTGTATAACTTCATGTATTTCATGTAGAATGTGATATCAGTGACTTGATGAATTTTTTCAAGTGGTTTCCAAAGGAAGTGCTGCTATAGTTATATTAATGCATATATGTAAATCCATGTCATGTTCTGCATCTACCACAACAACAGCAATAAAGGGAGTAACTCGAATGTTTGTTTAAAAATGTTCACAAAAACATGACACCAATGAGAGAAATATATTGAGCATATGTGCTGAAATGTCAGCAGATAAACAACTTTAATACATATTAAAGAGATAAAAAGGAGAGGACTAGATCTTGATTTTTAAAATCTTTACTGAAGTAATTATTTAACAATTCCAAAGACAGCAAGGCATTCCTAAGATAAACTGCTACACCTGAGGGTGTTTCTCAGAAAAGACTGTCCCAAAGAAAGCGTTTTCCAGAGGGAATCAAAAAACCAGAAAACCCAGGGCCAATTAGGGGGAAAAGCTGGAAAATTATTCCCTGACCCCAGAAAAAGGCGGTCGAGAGACTCCTGGAAAACAGCTGATGTTCAATACAAGTATGCCTGCTCTAGATGGAGGAACAACATCCTTATACAGTAAAATCACATGGTCTGTCTGTCTCTCCATTAAGTTGTAACCTACTGATAAACAAGGGGCACAAAATACTTTTCTTCTGTTCATTACCTGATTATATATAAATATATTATATAATTATATATAAGCTAAACATAAATGTCACTTTTGCTCATTTGCTGACAAAGCAACCACAGTTTTATTTCTAGATTTAATAAGGAAGACATGTAGTCAAGTATTAGTTATTAAATTATTTTTAATTGTAATTCATTTAATTTATTATTTGTTATTACATATTATTATCTGTTATTATTTGATTAAATTAATTAATATTATGATTTATTAATTTAATTAAATTTATAAGTTTCTTGGTTTCTATGATGGCTGCAGGTCCATATATGAAAGACTAGTATAGATAAACACTTCCGCTGAGAAGAAGCTACCATCCTTACTGGCTTAGCACAAGAAAAACAGATAATATGGATATGCTGAGAGTTAATAATTGATATCACCTATTTATCTAAAAACGGGAAACAACTTTGGTGCCAACTCAACACAATACACTGCTATTGCTACAACAACAACAAAGGCCAAAATTCTATTTGAATATTTTGAAAATTTGAATATCAGACCGTGTAACTCATACAACCTTTATAAACAGCTGAAGCCATTCCAACCAAACTCCACACACCCATCACTAGCCTGCAGTGACTACAATCCCTGCTACTATTGACATTGTAGCAGGGATTGTAGGCATTGTAGGATGGTAAGGGCTTCGTGAACAGAAAAATTACACTAATGGCAAAATGTTACATCCTCATGGGTTAAAATTATTACATCATGTAAGCGGAGCATCTACCAAAAGCATAGTTTCTACCCTAAACAGCCTTTAAAAACAGCTGGGGACACTCTGATCCCGCTCCTGGATGTACCAAAAATGCCAACAGTTTGCGCAGCTGTACAACCTGCTCAGGATCGAACAGACCTGGCGTTGCATGCAGGGTGTGACCGTGGAGTCTGTCTAAAACCAGAAGGTGTTAAGCCAGCTCCTAGGGTCTCTGCCGCATGAAGCCAAGAGGGCGGTCCACGCCCGGCACCCTCCGAGCCTGTTCGAGACAACTGAGCGGGTCGTAACCCTGGAAAGTGACCCAGAGCCCGCTGTGCACTGATTAGGCAGAGTACAGCTTCAGCAGAGAGATTCAACCAGAACACCCCAGCAGAAATAGGAAAAAACGAGACCTAGCTGCTAATTATGAAGCCGTAATGATGATACTTTTGTTTTTCATGTACACTGACTCAAAATTAAGGACCTACGTCAGCTATATAGTTCAATTATATTTCTATATACTCTTTCCTACGACAAACTAGCACACCAGTAGACTAGCATGTCAATAGACTGCAGAGACTAAAATTCCTGCATCTTGACTACTATTAACATTGTTTAGGCCCATGAGGAAGAGAAAATTAGGATATACTGAAAGCACATGATTTTTTTACATTAACAATTACTCATCCATCAACAGTAACCTAGCAACACAGAGTAACAGGAGACTAGCTGCTAGTTGCTAGTTATATACCAGCAATGGCATATGTCACAGATGTCATCTCAAAGTCTATCCTAGCAACAGCCATTCTTCTGGGGAATTTCCATGCTTTTCTCTATGTTCGTGCATTAGCTACCTGGCTATATAATTTAATGATGTCCATTGTCTTATTTTTCCTCATTTCATCTTCTAATAAATTAGGATAGTTTTAGCTTAATTCTTGTCATGCTATAGAAATGCTATAGAAATGTAAATAGCACTTAATATATTAATATTTATCTAAATAACTTTGCTTAATTAGAAAATTTACATTTACTTTTATTTAGCAGACGCTTTTATCCAAAAAGAAAAATTCACTTGGTTTCCTTGTTTTATTATTATGATTATTATGATTATTATTATTATTATTATTATTAAATAACAAATGCTAATTCAGCTAATTGCGCATTCATATATTAACTACCTTTTAAAGTAAAAGATCATATTTATATTTAAATAAGTTAAAACTTCCTATTATTATTATTATTATTATTATTATTATTATTATTATTATACATGTTAATTCACTATATAGTTTATTCATATATTAAGTCCTTATTTATTTAACACCTAATGTAAATAGGTTATATTTTTCCTATGTCATTGTCTAATGTTACGTTTTAATTTTCCTTTTAATTTTCTTATTAGCTTGTTTCCTTATTTTAATAATAAACTATTATTATTATTATTATTATTATTTACGGTGGGTGCCCCTTGCAGGTGGAGTGGTGTGGGGACCTGTTGTTTGTTGGGCTGGATATGAGTCCGCAGCGGCTCCACAGGGCAGGGTTCCAGTGGATCACACCGGCAGGGCGCTCATAGATAATCCCATGTCCCCTCCAGCGTCCTCCAGGCCTGAAAGAACAGCGCATGCATAGCCACAATATATGACAATACCTAAATCCTGAGGCCACACGTATATCCACGTAGATCCAAAAAGATGTTGCGTTTCGATGATCCTGTAGATTCCACAGGGTCTGGTCCTCCCCCCATTGTCTTGATCCTGGGACCTGTTGGATTAATATGTTTCTGCATTGATTATGGAAAGTAGGGGCTTGTTCAGCAGACCTGATTAAAAGTAGCATTGAACCTACCCAACAAAAACGATTTCGTTCGTATGAGCTCCGTAAGCGTTTCCTCTGTTTCTTCCAAGCTGAACTGACACCAAACTTTGACTTTCACGGCTTTATATTGCCTGACTTCTCATTGTGACCTGTACAGCGCCGTTTTGTGACGTGGCATTTACATTTTCGTAATTTATCAGACGCAGATTAACGTACCCGTTTCTTAAGTAACTACTAACAACAGACTCCAGGGACGGTACATTACGGAAATAAATTAAATTAATCATGAAATTGTAGCTGGACAGAACAACTACTACCAACTCTTTTTATAAAAAACGTAGCCTACTAACTGTTGATGTCTGCAGGCTATCGTATTCGTTGTGTACTTTTCCTAAATGGCACTTATATACGGTTGCTTAGTATATAATTCTATGTTTATTTGATAACATAAAGAAACATGATAACCCAGCTCAAATGGATTTTAGATGGCATTCATCAGCGTTTCGTCGTGCACAGAATTAGCTATGATAGTTCTGAATGTTTATATTGCCTGCTTCAACCTCGTTGTGACGGCATGTGCAGTCGCATCTATGGCGCTGCAGTAGTCAGACGCGGCGTCACTGCACCTTTATGGCCGGCCATTTCCAACGTAAAGTTCACTGTCAGCTGTCACATTACGTCTGCGTTGTTTTACTACATCTCAATATTTTCATTGGCCATCTTTTGCTCACTACGAAAGGGAGACGTTTGCGAGTTAGGCTTTTGGCTACACTATAGCTCGCTTGCTAGTTAACTAAACTGCCAGCTTTGACAGCTCAGCTGGTCAGTTTAGTATGTAATATGAAACTTCATTTTGTGTTATATTGTAACAGTATATAAAGGTATATAATGTTTTCACCAACGTGTCATATTTTAAGACTGATAGAAGCACACCTCACCAAGGGTAAACATTAATGACTTGTCTAGGGTTGGACTGATTGTTTAAAGCACTTCCCACAGAATGTACATTTAAACACTTTTTCTCCAAATGAATATTCTGGCGTTGAAATAAATAAACCGCATATTTACAACCTTTCCCCCACTGGCAACACTTGTATGTTTTTCCTCTGAATTAATTCCCTGGTCTCTTTTTAAATAAGCTCTTTTTCTTGAAAAATTAATAACACGGTTATTTACCGGTGGATAAATACGAATCCTAAAATATCAAACTAACCCTTTTGCGTAGAAGAAACTTCCTGGCAACGCCGTGCCCCGACAGCGGCGGCTTCCGCTCCCATCGTGCATTGCCCCGAATCATGGACCAAACTGGTAAGGAGGCAACAGCCCTGCATGCATTTCATTTGTTTTCCGAACTAGAAGAGTGCAATCGGAATTCCATATTCACGAGTTTCATATAGTAGCAGATTCACATAGCGTGTAGCTATCTTGCAATATAATTGCTTCCCGGAAATCCACACCGCTGGGAAGCTGTTTTATTGCGGCCTTGCTTATCCTAGCAAGGAGTAGCAGAAATATTTAACGCCCTTTCTTAGTTAACATTGCATTCAAGGAAAGTCTAGCTTTATTTCTACAAGTATGTTAACATTTGATATTGGTGCAGTATTGTGATGCCTAGTGGTGTATGATCTGCGCCATGGAAGTTAAAAGAGCAGACATTGCAGATTCGTTGTCTAGCTGAGTATGTGATGGCTAGCTTCTCAGCCACCTCCCGGCATTCTGATCCTGCGAATGCCACCTGTAGCTGTTGAGCTAGCATGGTGCTGGAGTTTTCCATTAGCGCGTAGCTTGCCGCCGGCTAGTTAGTTAGACTAGCTAACAGCACGATGTACCATGTCTCATAGTTTCTAATTCGAGCCACGCCAGCTGGCTTGCTACACCTCTTAGAATTAACGAAATGTCTTCTGCATGATCTGTCCTAGCTCGCTAACCGTGTGCGTTAATGACATGCCAGCTGAGTAACGGTAGCAAGTTATTTAGCTAGTTGTTTACTCTGGCTCGCTAATGTTAGCCAAATATACAACTTGCTAACGTTAGCTGTATTTCGATGTTTAATCTTAACCAAAATCCAGAATAGCGACGTAAATGTTTTATGTGTCATGTTTTCTGAGCTAAGCATTGCGAATGTTTAATTTTCGTTATTGCAAAGGGCATCTTATGAGACGTGTTTTGAAATACCGATTGTTAGGTGTTTAACTGAAAGCCTTTTTCTTTGTTTCGGCACAGAGACCTATACAGAAAAGTGATTTGCAAAATGATGACATAAAAATGCCATCTTTGGGCTGTCTGGTGGTGTTATAAACACTGATCCCCTTTGCTCGCAGACAATGATTTGCAGGGCACAGACGGCTCGGGGAGTCTGGGGGGTCCCGATGTCCGTAGAAGGATCCCCATCAAACTAATATCCAAACAGGCCATCCGGTGCAAACCCGTCTCCCGTCCGCAACGAACAATGAATAGAATTCCCTCTAAACCACAGACAGGGGATGAAGGTAGGCCTCACTCGTTAGTCACAATACTTAACTTACTAGCAATTCACATTTATTTGAATTAAGCCTGTTTCCATTGAGTGCAGTTTGCAGCTGTAATTGACAGAGCTGAGCTGTTTCAGTACATCTCCCAGTGCCCCCAGTACTGATCTCTGGTCAGGGGGTGGGGTGTAAAGAATAGCCAGCGATACGTTTTCTCTGGCAGAGAACTGATAAATGGTCAGTGTTGCTGAATGAAGGCAACCACAGTTCCCTTTAGCCAACATTGTGTACTGTTTCCAGAAGGCTTCAGTTACAAGCCAGAGGACAGGTTTGAGTGCAAGTCTGGAGACGCATTTGGAAGTCAACGGAGGTTTCCTCAGCAAATGTTCTGGGACTGCAAGGTAGAGCTAGTCTCCTCCTTTCTCTGCCTCCTTCACTGTCCCTCTGAAGCCATTGAACCTGTCAGTATTTTTGATCCTGTGAGTGTCTTTCATACAGAGGTTCAAGCCAGTCCTCTCTGTCCTCAGATGAACTTGATTGGGGAGAAGGACGACACGCCTGTGCACTTCTGTGACAAGTGTGGCCTGCCTATAAAGATATACGGGCGCATGGTAGGAAAACAGCCCTGCGTACAACCCTGTTTAATGTGTGCCTCCTTTCCTGTCCTGCTCTGTCAGACATGTTTGCTTGAGCTTGTGTGCTCATCTACTCAGCATTATCAAATGTGTGCTCTGTTAAGGGCCTTGCTGTATTTTGCACTTAACATTTGTCCTACGATGAGTGATAAAGCTTCTTTTTTTGAAGTGTTTATACATGCATATACACATCATCAATATTAATCTAAACCAACAATCCCTTTCTTTACCACACATATTAACCTTCATGCAGGTAGAGTATTCATGTTATAATTGTGTATAATGGTGCTTTGCATGAATCGTATGCATCAGATGTTACTTCCTCAGACCACAGGTCACTTCTGTATTATCAAAGTGGAAGCTAAAAGAGTGTTTACAGCTACCTATTCAGATAGCTGCTGACATGTGTGGGTGTATCAGCACCCATCCACACGCTCGCATGTAACCTAAGCACAGAACAGCCGGATGAGCTACACTCGGGATACCTGGCAACTCGGGTCACTCTACCTGTAATGTCGGAATGCTCTCATTAAAGGGGCAACAGCATGTGTGATAGAGCGGTTGGGATTATCAGTGTGTGCTCGTAGGGGAAATAATGATCAGACGCTGCAGACTGCAGTGCCGCTTTAAGTTTGTCTCCTCACAGCTGTTTTCTCCACAGATCCCCTGCAAACATGTGTTCTGCTACGAGTGTGCTGTGCTTCACGAGAAAAAGGGCGACAAGCTCTGTCCTGGGTATGTTCCTAATCATGCTTACTCCTGTACACCCCTCTCTACTCCTTTCTTTTTTACATCCCCTCGTTCCTTCTGTCCTTTCCCTCTGCTCTGCACATCTTCTCTATGCTCTGTATAGACCAGTTGTCTCCAAACTTGTCCCTGGAGATCTGTTTCCCAGCTTGTTTTCCATGTCACTCCAAGTCACAAGTTCCTGGATGACAGGAGTCACCTACAGTTAAACCTGTCGTTTGTTTAAGAGATGTGGGGTGACTGGTGTCTTCTCGGTGAAATGGAAAGCAAGCTCAGTGGCAGATCTTCTGCAGCAGGGTTCAGGCTTTATCTGCTGTAGACCTTGTCTCTACTTCTCTAACTTGTGTAACTGCCTCCCGCTGACTGCCTAGCCTGTTCACACGCTGTCAGCCATCTGCAAAGTTCAAAGTGATGGTGTTCTGGAATTAAGTTTCACGAGGAAGCACAATTGAAACTGTGTCTGTCTTGAAAACTGGTTTATAATGCAAACCCTTTACAATGCGACTTCACTTGATCAATGGTTTGATCACTTTTGATCTATGCACGATGATCAAAAAAAAAAAAAACACATCGCTGAACCTTATTTCATAGTTTATCGCTGGTTTCAAAATTTAGTACTATTAATGCAGAAATGTTAGAGCACAGTGCTTGTGTTGTCTACTTTCGTGAGGCTGTGTGCACATGTTGATCACTGTTGTCTGTAACATGATGGTGAATGTAGGCTGTTACTAAGTACGTAGTGTAGGAGCTGTCATTTTGAGTTCAGAGTGCGCTGTCACTGTGTGTGTGTGTGTGCTGTCACTGGCTCCATTTCCCTTTTACTAAATCTCAAGTACAGTGTGTCCCTGTACAGCTGCACAGACCCGGTCCAGCGCATCGAGCAGTGCCTGCGCGGCTCCCTCTTCATGTGCAGCATGGTGCCGGGCTGCAAGCGCACCTACCTGTCCCAGAGAGACCTGCAGGCCCACATCAACCACCGGCACATGCGGGGGGGCAAGCCGGCGGCCAGCCGCCCGGGCCTGAGCGGGGGCGACGGCCTGCACCTGCCCCCTGCCTCTGAGCTGCCCGACCGCTTCCTCCTGCCCCCGGACAAGCACCGGCTGCCCCCTCCTCACCTGCCCAAGCCGCACGTCCTGCTCCCGCCCCCGCTGCAGCACGGCAACCACGACCCCTACGGCCAGCCGCCGCCGCACGACGACCTGCGCCCCGCCCAGCCGCCGCCGCCCTCTGCCTCCTCCGACCTGGGGCCGTCCCGCTCCCTCGCCCAGGAGACCTTCCGCATCGCCACGGTGACCACGCGCAAGCACAGCAACCTCATCACCGTGCCCATCCATGATGACTCTGCTGGCTCCGCCTCCTCCCAGAGGGAGCCCCTCCCCCAGCCAGGCCCCGGCCCCACCCCACCCCACCATCACCCCGGGGACTACACAGGCCAGCCCGTCGTGTCACACCCCCACCACATGATGGCGCCGCAGCAGCACTATGGTCCGCCCCCGCCTCCCCCGCCCCCCATCAGCCACCCAATGCAGCACCCGCCCCAGGGCTCCGGGACCCCCCACATGGTGTACAACCAGGCCCCGCCCCCACCCCTATCCACTGCCCCGCCCCCCATCACCCCTCCCCCTGGACACCTGATTAACCAGATGCCCCCTTACATGAACCACCCCCCACCCGGCCCCCCTCCCCAGCATGGCGGACCCCCTGTCAGCGCGCCCCCACCGCACCACTACAACCCCAGCTCCATGTCGCAGTTCTCTGAGGACCAAGGGACGCTCAGCCCCCCCTTCACCCAGCCGGGGGGGCTGAGCCCCGGAATATGGCCCGCCCCCAGGGGGCCTCCTCCCCCTCGGATGCAGGGTCCTCCCCCCCAGGGCCAAATGCCTGGACCCCACCATCCTGACCAGTCCCGGTATAGACCCTACTACCAATAGGCTATCTCTATCAAACAGTGTCCAGCAAATGGGTCTTCATAATTGGTTTTTAAGAAATGTGCATAAAAATAAGGAGAACTTTAGTCATTACTGGCCCTTGCTTCATGTCTTCATCCCCCAATACAGGCTAGATTATGGTTTAACAATGCAATCTGGTACAAGCAGACATGTTTTGCACCAGCTGTGTTCGGTTATCATTTGTCCTGTGCTCAGGAACTGTTTCCACCTCAATAAATTAAAAAAAATATGTTCCAGTATCAATGTTCCATTTTTGCAACTCTGAAAAAGTGCTGCATTTCGTCTTCACAGAAAGCCAGCGAGAGCAAAACAAACTGTCAACTGCTGGTTCTTTGAACTGCTTTTCCCTGAAGTCAACACACGTTTCATACATTCTTTGCATTCTGCTATCCTGGATGAAAAGGTCAATGAACGCCTAGTTCAGGAACTAAGACCAGAGAGGCAGAGGCTAGGGTGAGGACTCTGTCTTTCTGTAGGGAAAGCATTTCCCGTACGTGTTCTGTAAAGGCCTACTGAACTTGCATTACCAGACAGAGGTGCCTTTTGAGTTGTATCACATGGACAGTCAGTACGAATTTCTGTTGTCACTCGTTTATAATCGTACGAATTTGTGAGCCTGCGTTCAGGTTGCCCTCTAAATCTCTGTAAACTCAGACTGTGATTGTTTGCTCATTGACCCCAGTGAAAACCTGTCTTTAGTTTTGAAAGGTGAAGTGCAGGTGGTCTATCAGATACCGTAACATGATGATGTGTTGTGTAAATGTGAGCACAGACACAGACTGTTTCCACCATAAAGATTATGGGTTGACTGAAAATGAATGTTTTGTTTAAAATAGTTTTATAGTTCATTAATAAAATGTACTATTTTTGTATTGTAGTTGCATGTATCAACTGAGCAATAAATCTAACAAGTCACACACACTAAAAGGCATACATACATCAGTTTTAACTTGTTACAGTATATCAAATATACAAAGTATACAAATGCTCAAACAATGTATTCAGACAACACAAGTGTTAATTTTCAGAGTACATTTTCTCATTGATTTGGCCTTATTTGTGCAGCTGTGATGGTGAAAGACGTTTCAGACAAGCTGGAAGTGTGCATTAATGTCCACTGATGGCATTTGCATGTTGTCCCTGAAAAGGATTTCCGCAGGCGCCACATAAAGTGGTCTCTGTCCCACTCATGGCCCACAGGACGTGGAAATGGACCATGCTGTCTATAGCTGGGTTTCTGACACCTGGGGCGGAACCAGAAACAGCCTCATTATGTTTCCCTCTAGATGCTTTCAAAGGCATGAATGTAATTCAAACCATTACCCAAAGGGAGTGAAGAGAAATAAGTTTGTTTTTACTTTGCATCTAAATAATATGCTTGGCTTTTATTAGTCCACATGGGCCACCTAATGGATTTGGGCCAATCAGAGTCTAATTAGGAAAGTACAATGTTGACAATCCTGACAGCAGTAGATGTGGCACATTGGTCAGAGGTCAAAAGTCAAACATACCCAAAGGAGAGGTAATAAGGGAAGATGTGTGACTCACCGCGCTCTCTCGGCTCCGTAAGCTGCAGCCGCCGTTGCGGTGGATGCCATGGTGACCGTGCGAGAGAGCCTGCAGATTTGGCCAGAAATCAGTGAGATTCTGCGTCTCCAAGGTTACTCACAGTGGCAGACTGTGTTAGGAGGTCTTCTGTGGTGTTGATTTGGTATTCACAAACTGACCTGGTTCAGCACTGAACTCTAATGAATGTGTAACTAAAAGCAATCTCATTACAACTGTACTATGTGTATAACAGAACAGTCCAACGTGAAGTCATGAATGTATAGCTGAATGTTCTGAAGACCAGTGGTGCAGTAACTAGAAGAGGAACATGGCGCTGTGAAAGAAAGGTGTCGGTAGGCCGAGTGGTACCTTTCCACATGTGGATGTGGCCTCTGGTAAGGTTGGATGTTTCTCCAAGATGTGAAGCACGGCATCGTGGAGAGTCAGGAAGAAAATGGACGTCTTGATCTCGCTGTCAAAGAATTTGCAGCTGTGCAGTTTCTTAAAAATATGCGCTGCAACAGTGACAGTTTGCGCCATTCAGCTAGCAGCCGTAACAGTGATACGTCATTACAGCACAGTACAGTGAGAGGGCTCCACAGGAAAAGCATATTCAAATGCAGGGCTTACCCAGCCTTTTGAGCTTTTCAGCTTCTACAGCAAACAAATTGGGTGAATCTATTTCCAGGCAGTGATAACTGGTGATCATTTGGATAAGTTGTGCAACTTTGCCTAGAGAATACACGAGATCTGAATGTCTGAACCCGTTCCCAGTCCACAAGAGCTGTCTATCAGCACCATCATAAATTAAAGCATACTTACAGTCACATGCCACGATGTAGACCTCCACATCCACTCGGATGAACTCTTTCAAAGCCTGTGGGGGAAAAAAAAAAACATTTTAAATACCAGTCAAAGGTTTAGATACACCTACTCATTGAAGGGTTTTTCTTTATGTTCACCATTTTCCACATTTTAGAATAATAGTTCATTAAAAGACATCAAAAATAAAATGATTATGCACAAATGGAATTATGCAGTGACCAAAAAGTGTTAAAAAGAATCAAAACTATCATATTTTAGATTCTTCAAAGTAGACAAGAAATATTTTTATTTTTTTTTTTTTGTAAAGAAATTCATACATTGACAAATAGAAATAGTTTAATTGATGCCTAAAAAACAAATTTCAAGCATTTTAGCACAACTCTTTAGATCAAAATATCTTTGAATACATGTTTCCCATTAGTCATTAATCAGGTGTGCCCAAACATTTGACTGGTACCGTATGTGGGGTGATATTTCCAGATAAAATATTGTTACAATGTTCCAGCAATGTTACGTTTGGAAGCTGAGGGAAGGAGAAGGGAACATTACCACTCTGAGGCCCTTCAGCGCCGAGATGTCGAGGAAGGAGACGGCGGAGAAGTCCAGGATGATGCTGTGCACGTCGATTTTGGGGACACGGATGTGGCCTGGAAGCTCGGCGTTCCAGTTGACCTGGACGGGAAGGTCCTGGAAGTTGGCGGGCTGGTCCAGGTCGTCGGTGTTGCCCTCGTCCTCCAGCTCCTCGATGGGTGTGGAGCCCGTATGCAGCAGGCCCTTCTGCAGAGGGGGAGATTATTGTTACTGGGGTAGATAGCAGCACTACGGATATTACATTACATTACATTATTGGCATTTAGCAGACACTCTTATCCAGAGCGGCTTACATAGGTTACAGCTTTTTACAATGTTATCCACTTATACAGCTGGATAATTTACAGAGCAATTGTGGGTTAAGTACCTTGCCCAAGGGTACAGCAGCATTGTCCCAGTGGGGAATCGAACCAGCAACCTCTCGGTCCTGTTCCTTAACCATTACGCTACACTGCCGCCACAAAAACTGTGTTCCTGGGTGGGCACGAACCACCAACCTTTCGGTTAAGTGCCGAATATTAGAGTTCACTTATAACCACCGCAATCTGTCTGTTGAAGTCAGGACTCTTGAGAGCTGGTTTTGGATGTTTCGAATTAGTCCAAAATATTTGTCTTCCTTTAATACGGGCAAGTGCAATAATATGGCTTATTCAGCCCTTCTGCACTTAATATATTTTCATGCATTTCTTATTTGATGCTGTGTGTTGCTTGATTGTTTTTATGTCTGGCTGCAGAACAGTTTTCTCCTTGTAAGATAATAAGCGGTGGTGGTGATGATGATGATGACGATGGTGATGGTGATGATGATGGTGGGTGTGTACTCAGGACTCACCTCTGTGATCTGCAGTTCCCCCTGCTGCAGGAGCTTCCTGATCTTCCGCAGGGCCTTGTTCCTCTTCCTCAGCACTTGCAGAGGGTTGAATCCCACCTGAAACACCACTGCACAATGTTAAATCCAACCTGAAACATTTGTGGAGAGTTGACTTCCATCTGAAACAACAGGTTTATAGCTTCTGCGTTTATGGTTAGATTGATTACAGGTACTGTTGTAATGTTCCACAACAGCATTACTTGAAATGTAAAATAAAAAGTCATTGTGACATAATACAAAGCACAATTAACTACAACTGCATAGTTTGTGCAATATACATACTGATTCAACCAGTTTTTCCCTGAAGAACTCGATGTTGGCAAAGAAGATTGGAGAGGGAATTCTGAAGATCTTCACACCCTCTGGCTCGTAAATCTAAGGGATGGAAAAGAGGAGCAGTTTTGTGAGAAAGCCAGACTGCACCAGACTAGCCAAGCAAATGGAAAAAAAAGGAGATATATGTGGGGATGGAACGCATCTTGAGATGAATTACATTAGAACTCATTGTGAATCTACTGTACAACACAATGTCTTTCCTGATCTGTGATCTATGGTACATATTCTGTTTTCACTGAAGGATCTGTAGGATAAACTTACACAGAGGTAGTCCTTCCGATCTCTGTAAATTTCCGTCCCCTTGATGTTGGCCAGGACAGAGCAGCGGGGACTGAAGACCAATCGGAGGACAGGTGATATCACCACATTTACTCTCATATCCAATCAAAACGTCAAACATTGACACATCCAGATCTCAGAAATGACCAGTCCATCAAATGAGTGTAGTATCCTGAAGGTGTTTTTTTTTCACTACAGTAAGGGAAGGTGTTAATGAAGCTCGGTGTGGTTTGAATGTTACTGCCATGTCCCACCCTTGTTGAACTTTTTGGGAGGGATTTGCCTGGCTACTCTGTCTTTCCAGTGACACTGAAGCATGGTTTGAGGGGCTCAAAATGCATTTACTGCCCATTTTCAAAGTCTCAAAGCAAAGCAAAAGTCAGTTACAGTTCCCCCTGCTGTGAGGGGTCTGGAGGACCATACTCACAACTGAGTCCTGAATACCACAGTGAGCAGCTCCACTGCCAAGCCCACAGCCAGTCCCAAGTCCAGCCCAAGCACAATGGAGGAGGCACAGGCCACCACCCACACAACCTGTGGGAAGAGGAGGGAGAGGAGCTGTGGGGTCAAAGGTCACAATCAGCTGGTTGTCCCAAAAACCAGACTCACTGGGTGTGGCCCAGGATCACGGCATAAGAGCCAGCGGCCATTCCATATGCAGACTTCTGCTGTGACCTTCCTCTCAGCTGCTATACAGGCCCTGGGTCAGTATGCAGATAGGAAACCTTCAAACAGCAGCAATTTGCTCTGGGGAGTGGTGTCAGATTAGGCTGTACTCTTCCCTTCTTACCAAATAAAATAATATACTACAGTGCAATGGGAGCACTGTGCTGTAGTAGGAGCAGCTTTTTTCTTAGTAGACATTAAACATCCCACCTTCCTGGTTCAATATAGCTGAATGAATAAATTAATAGCAACAACAAAGTGGATAATAACCTCTTGTAAAGCACATGTGCATTATGCCCTCTAGAGCCAGTTATTTCCAGAAATTCTAACAGTTGAATGGTCTTGTTTTACAAAATGAATATGAATGAAACAAACTTACACAGTCCGGCTTGTCCTTCCTCCAGAGGTCAGGGACTTCTCCAAACTGCTTCAGCATCCCCTTCAGATTGACAATCACCAGTGCCCCTAACACACACTGACAGTACACATAACACATGCCCAGAGCACGCTGATCAATCACTTTAACTTAACGCTGCTCTCAGTTCAGTGTCACACTTTGAGTGAGGTAAAATGCATGTAGAGTTTTTCCACACGTTTATTCAGATAGAGTCTGTCTCACCTTGGGTAGTGGCTCAAGCAAGAATCCGATTGCCATAGTAACAACCATTGCCACCATTGCTGAGAGCAAGCCAGCTATCTGTAATGTGGAAAAAGAATTTATGCTTCATATTCTCCTTCAATTTGAAAAAAGAAACATTTCACAATATGTGTCACGAGAAACTAGAGATTTGTCTCTTTTTGAAGGTGCGACGTGTACAGGAGGAACCAGACCACAAAGAAACAGACAATGTCTGAGGAAGACATCCCTACAGGTCTCCGTGTCAGCAGGTTGCTGGTTGTGTTTACGTTCATTTGTATTATTTTTTGTTTTGTAGTTTGTTGGTATTAAAATGTGAACGAGAAGGAGAGGGATCCTTTTTAAGCTGCAGAAGGTGACAAGACAGGAAAGGCATACCAGGTGAGGTACAAATTGTGAAGTGCACAAGCTGATAAGCACAACAGGCACCTTAGGTGATTACTTCAGGTGACAGGTGCAGTGAAGCGGCTGGGGTACACCAAGTAACATACACAACATCATGTATGTGGGGCTGAGTAAGATATACTCAGGGTGACGTACACTTGGTGGGGTGCAGAAACAGTGTCTGAGGTATACCTAACTGTCCTTGTGGGGCGTTTACCTGGGTTTTACCACCTGTGCTCTCCTGCACAGCAGTCCTGGAGAGGGCAGTGCTCGCCGCAAATGACCTGAAGGTCGCCCCGAAGATGTTGCTGGCCCCGAAAGCAATTAACTCCTGAAAGCCATCAAAAATCAAAAGAATCTGATTTTCTGAAGTGATGTAAGATGGTGGCAAGAGAACGCCTCAAAGAACGTGGTCCTCTTGTTAAATGTTTTCACTTGTGCTCCATCGTAAAACAAAGAGCAAAAACCCCTACTGAGCTGAAGACACAGTGCGTAAATGTGGTCACAGACCTCTTCCCTACTGTCTATGTATGCAATATTAACTTGTCTGTTAAGAGGCTGATATGTAGATAGGTTAGATTGGCTGATGATCTCACTATAGACTATATGAGCATGACCGTTTATTTACTGCATTACTGTATTATTTTTGGTGCCCCTCCCCCAACTCTCCAGTGCAGAGACTCACCTGGTTTCCTTCGATAACATAGTCGTGCTTGATGGCGTACACCTTGGCCACAGAGAAAGCCACGGCGAAGCCCACGATGGCCATGGGGAAGGCTTCCATTGCAGTCAGCTGGATGACCTCCAGGTCCGGCACCATCGGGGCCTCATAACTGCGGGGGGTTGGGAATTCAGCAGACCTGTCACATGTGCTCATCACAGCCAATCAGAACACCTCCTGTTTGTGTCCAACGCACATAGGTTGATACAGCTGCTTACCCAGTCCCCATTGCGCCCACGACATCTACGTCGTAATTTTCCTTGAAGTTGAATCCGTAGGAAACGCCACAAGCAACAATAGTCTAAAATAGTATCCAAATATTGGGTTCCATGTCCTTTAGTTGGCATGTGAAAGCACAATTCAAAACATTTCTGCAAAGGGGGCCGTCGACAGGGGTAGACAAAACTCATAAGGACTAACCTGCGTAGTCAGTAACAGATACAATAGCTGACCTACTCTAAAAATTATGAAGAGTAATGATGAAATACATTTGATCGAAAGCTAAAGCTACTCAGCAAATAACAGCACCCTGTATGGGGCTGATGGCAAAGTGTAGCTGTAATTGGGGACTCACCATGATGATCTCTATGGGGATGGGTACAGGAAGCTTGGCCTTGTACCTTTCGTTGAATTCCTTCACAAAGTACACCACCACCATGATAATGACGGATATTACCAGGTCAATGATGTTGCTTTCTCTGATATGAACAAATATCTTCTCTATGGCCTATAAAAGAGTATCAGTACATGAAGATTATCCGCATGCAAGCAATTTAACACAAGACAAGTTTTATGCAGTACAAGTTTTAAATTTTACAGTATGTCAAAAGATCAGCTAGGAGTACTCCGGGCATGTGAGCTGGTTTCAATATTGGAACCATCATGTTACTTTCAGATCTGATTCCACTCACTACTCACAAAGGTAATGGATAGAGGTCCGCTGTGGCCTGGTATAACCAGCCCCAACACAAACTTCAGCTGCGATACCAGGATGTGGACTGCCGCTGCTGTGGTGAACCCAGACACCAGGGTGTCGGACAGATACATGACAATGAACCCCACCTGCAGCAGCCCCATGGCCAGCTGAGAAACAAACAGCCACAGGTATAGATAGGACACCAGATGTTGCACTAAAACTATGACATAGATTGACCTCATTTAGAATTCTGTGTTCAGTTTTGGTCACTACATAAGAACGAATATATAGACGCCCTAGAAAAGGTACATCGAAGGTCAACAAGTCTGGTCCCAGGTCTTAAACAAAAGAGAGACATAAATCACTTGATCTGTTCAGGATCTGAAATGAGGTTTTTAAAATTTAAAAAAGTTATTACTAAGGAAGCTATTTTAAGATAAGTTCTGCTGTTCTACACAACAAAACCAGAGGGCACAAGTGGAATTGAGCCAAAGGTAAATGACAGTTTTAACTGTTTTCATTTATGATAAAACGTAATAAAATGTACTGTCATTATTTTAGGTGCAGGCAAAATGACAAGGCACGATGAGCTGTATCCTATTGGTCAGTAGTACAATATTCAGCTGTTTTGAACACTGTTAATGTTCAAAACAGCTGAGAGAAAGAATTTTATTCATTCTGAATTTAAATGGGAGAATTCAAAGAAAAAATTTCCATGTTGCGCGCTGCAAGGTTAGACTGTCCCCCGAGCCAATGACAGGTAAACAGGTAACTGGTGTCCCGCCAGCTGTGATTTACCTGGAACACTCCCATGAGGAAGGTGATAGAGGCAGCCACTGTGACCCTCTGCTGATCCTGGGTCAGTCCCTCAAACCCTGTGATATTGGCCGGCGGACCATCATCTGGCACCAGCTGTGTCACTACTGCACCCAGCATCAGGCTAAGAACCGGGAATGCACCTAGAGGGGAGAAATTGTATGGGTAACAGCGCACGCACGCACACACACACACACACACACACACACACACACACAGCCTCCACAACAGCACACACATCCTGTCATCAGGGCCAGGAATACACCCACAACACACCTGCAAAGCAGAGACAGCCTGGCCACACAAAACACGCTAACTACAAATTCACACATACACTCCCTCTCATACTTTCGCCACATACAGAAGTGCTCTCCTCCACAACAAATATGGTCCATCATCACACGCATGCATACACTCACACAGAGGAAATCACGTTCAGGATGACAACAATGCCCTGGCAAGCCTTCTGTGCAGCTTGTATTCGTGTACACACTCACGATTCACTGTAAATGCCACACTCACCCACTGAGATGTGCCTGGAGGTTCCCAGGAAGAAGTAGACGATGACAGGAAAGAAGGCCGTATACAGCCCATAGCCTGGGGGCAGGGAGGCCAGCAGGGAGAACGCCAGACCTGAAGAGTCAAACAGAGAGAAATGATGCTCTGGAATTTCAAGCTGCATTTCACCCAAGGTTAGGGACACTAGGCCTCTAGGTGCATCTGTAATTTGAGTCATTGAGCCCTACAGGCACAGAAATGAACAGAAACAAACACCAAGGACGGAAAAAAAACAGCAACAGCTACTACAATCTCTGGTCCCAGTGCCTTTGAGTGCTTTTTCTTTAAAAGGTTTCTTCCATGTTTCATATTACGACAACATCTAATTCTCAGCAAGTTGGCTGTGATGTTTGTTTTTCCTCCTCATGCTAGCCGTCTTTGGTAGTGAAACTCAATGCATCAATGGACCAATGCCCTAATATGCTAACATTGTAATCAGGCTCGGCTTATATTGGCTCATATTTCATAGTAACTTTCAAAATAAGTTAATGACATACTTAGGAGTACAGTTTATGGTTACCAATATTCCCATGTCTGGTTACACATTCCACAAAAAATTTTTGTCAGTAAAATTGAAATATAGTACTTTTCTCTAAGGGGCGTGGCCTCAGGGTTTCTGGTTACCTTGCAGCACAGCCACCAATCCAGTGCTGACTCCAGACACGATGTCACTCAGCAGCCACTCCTTGATGCGATACATTCTCACCCAGCCAATGACAGGCAGCAGAGAGAGAGCAGCACTCTTTGCCCTCTTTGGGTTACAGCTAGCAACACAAAGACCCAGAACACTTTAACTGCACACTCCCCCTGGTCTACTCCACCCATTTCATATGAAGGATTCAGTATAACCTCTAGCACTAAACGGAATGAGAAAATAAGGACAACATCGTTACAGCGTGTTTGCGGTCTTCATTTGATGCTTATTTCAATTGGAATCTACAACCTTTTGTATCTGGTCCCTTGTGATTAATTGCTGTGTCGTTTTTTAAATTACAATAAAAGGCAATAAAGCAAGATTTCGGATCTTCCATCATATAACTTTCACAAGTTGAGAACAAAGTCACTGCACAATTCTTTGCCAGCCAGAATGAAGACATATTAACAGTATGTCAGTTTTCAAGCTGAGGTTTAAACACTTAGAAGAATGTTTCCTAAAATTGTTCTGTCTCTTTTCCATGATGTCCATGCTTGACATGACAGAGTGCTTGAGTAAGTTAAGGTAGGCTGATGCCAGGAATGTATTGCAGAGATGGGACAAAGCTGTCAGAGCCTCAGGTGAATTTTCAGCATTAGAGTGACAGGACGGAGCTCTTACGTGAAATATGCCTTCACGTGGTCCAGCGGGGTCTTCTGCTGCCGGTAGATTTTCTCATGCTGGAAGGCGAACAGGTCCTCGGAGTACAGCGGTCTAGTGACCGCAAACTGCCTGACAGATTGCGTCATGGCGAGCAGGTCCGCCAGGGCTCGTGCTTACGATGGGATGGATCTCCGCACCTCAGCAGAGCAGGAGAGAGTGAGGAGGCCGTGACACCGCACATGCGTTTATAACCCCCTGAGGTGTTACACAAACTTAGATTCACCGGTCAATCAGTCACAGGGCACTTCACAGAAACTTGTAATAAATGTTCCAGTACATTCCCACAGTGTTAAATAATAAGCCTGGGATTTCCTGTGGGGACTGTCACTGGTCCATCTGTCATTAGGTTTTTACCTCAGAAAGCCAGCTTTAAACAGGAAAAATAGATAGTCCAGCACATGGTATCTGGCGCAAATCCAGGCACATGGCTCATTTATGCCAGTACACTGTCACTGTGTATTTTACGCACACTCTGCTGGGCTTAGAGCTTTGTGAGCTTTCAGCTGGGTTAGATTGGGACTTGTTGGTTTTGAATATGCACACAAAATAACTGCTGAAATTAAGGCTGATCATATTTATTGAGCTCTAAGTAGGGCTAATGCCAAGTGACCAAGAGCGGCCAGATGGCTCTTGGAGAAATAAATTGCAAAAGATGCTAAAAGTAACCCTAAGTGTAATGTAATAACTCCAATAACGCAATAATGTAATCTAAAAGTGCTTGTTTTCAATTACAGCAGAAAAAGTAATTGGGAAAAAAGGCTAGATGCATCCAAAATAAAGAAGTAGTTTTCCTTTATAACAATGGAGATATTGTAAATACACTCAATAGATATTTTGTTGAGATCTTACCAATATGCTTGTAGATACAGCTGATACTCACTGATAATACTCAAACAAGGGACAGTGTTGTAGTGGAAAAATAACAACAACTACAGACAACCAAGTCAGCAGGCCCTGATGACACATAGCCAAGACTACTTAAGATGATATAAGTATTATTTATAAACCATTAAGACATTATGCATAATGCAATTTCTGGGAAATAATGGAGATGCTCTTGATGACTAGAAACAAAGTGGTATAATAGCAACATACAGTTAAAGAAAGAGGATACAGACCAATAGTTTAACTTTCTTCTCAATCGATTTTGGAATCTATGATCAAGGACAGAGGTAGAATGAACCCTGGACAAACGTTCATAGGGAATAGTTTTTTTATGTCCTCTGTGTTTACTCAAATTGTGCTTATATTATTTATTTAGGTTTTTAAAAAGCTTCTGAGACAGTACCACCAAGCAACATAATCCTTAATACCACTTATTGACAAAATCACGGCTGCTTCTTATTTTCAGTTTGTCAGATTTTGACATAACAGAGATTCGATTTTTCTGTGTTATAGCGGTCAATGTGTTTTATCCATGTTTTATCCATAGTAACTAGTTTTACATTCATTGTACATGAAACCGACAGCACAAAGCAAAACAGTTGTGAAGCAAATATGTGGCAATCATCTGTTTTGTGCTTAACAGATTTATACAAAGTGTATTAGCACAGCAGTATCTGTATGGGAAAGCCGTCCACATTTAATCAATAAATGTGATCATTAAACATTCAGAGATCTTTATTTGCGAACTGATGAAAATAATAAAAAAGATGCAGATACATTAAAATGGATGAATGACAGACAGACAATTGTCCCTCACAAGAGGCATCCAGCCATACCCTGTCGTGCATAAAACACCTCTCCAACAGAGACGAGGACTTTTAAACTTTAGACAGCCAGTGACACACAGACACATACCCAATCCCACGACTAAATATGGCACAGGTTAACAGAACAGGGTGTTGACGTTACTGATGTAAAGCCATGGCTTACAGTTAGCTGTTACAACTGATATGGCAAGTGACTGGTTTCAGGGTACCCATCAAAGATTAGTACCTTCTACCCCTCAGTTAAATACAACTAACAATCACCTAACAAGGTTAATTATGACACAAACACCATTGTGCAAGCCTAATGCTAATCACCCACTACAATTAACAGTGCACCATTACCCCACCAACATCATAACCATTAATCCATCAATCCATAGAAGACAAAATCTCCTACACAATTAATCCAAATAACAATACATTTCATACACTAGCTCACAATACCCTCCCTATAGGACCTAATCCCACCTCCTGCTCTTTGTTGCTCCTTCAGCACTCTCCCATCTATCCCACAGTGTAAAAATTGCAGCCTCTGAGTCAGGCGGACTCTGCCATCACAGCCGTATCTGTCCCAAAATACAGATCTTGTGCTAGCCTCCTGCGTTTTATAATTGTGCGCTATTTTGCGCTTTCAAAATAGGGTACTAGAACATATTTTCTTTTTTCAAGCAGAGAGAGTTAATAATGCATGTAATAGGTTACCAAGACTCGTAACGAAGGCAGACCAGACTTAACACAGTGTTACATATCATATAAACCACAGTACAAATAACAAACCGACCTGGGCCAAATAGCTTTCTCTCATGATTAAACTCGTTATGGTTATATGTTGTTAATTGCTGTCATTTGGAATGAATACCAACTGCTTGTTTTTTTCCCATGCATTTCCGCCCAGCTCAGTTGTCTTACCTGATGATGGCATCTGAAGCCCTGCATCCATCTCCGGGACGTCCAAATGAACGGTGAATGCCAGACGGCGAATGACGCATTCGCTTGAATCCTCTTTTTACAGCAAAAGGGTGGAGGTGTGGCAACCTGTGCAATTTCTGAGAAAGGAACGAACAAGACGACAAATTCCTCAGAAAGCTTCCTTCTGAAATTATGCGGCCGCACGCTCACACTTTAATGAATAATTCTTTTCCTAGAAGGCAGTGCTCCTTGCCAGGAGCTGCCAGACTGGGTTTCAAGGACACACTTGGTACGTCTGCTGTAATGCAGGTTATGTTGAATAAGAACTGTGAATTAAGCAATTGATCAAGGGAACGGTTAGAACCGATACCATCATACCAATACCATGATGTGCCATGATGGGTTTCTCTGGGATGAATTTAGCAGCCTGACAGAGAGCTTACAAATGGAAGACCCTTTCATACCTCGCAAGAGGAAGACACCAAAAATGTTTCAAAATGATCTGGAACCCAGTCACCTCAGCTTTCATCTGTGGCTGAACTGTTTTAAGTAAACGCTGCCACCCTTTAACACCCTTTAGCTGTGGATAGATGGCTTAAAAACTTTAGATGACCCGTGTCATCTTCCACAGAACAGCTCCTTTGCAAAAGTGTGGAAGGACTACTGAGGGATTGGGCATCTTAACAAGACACCACCTGACAGACGCTGAAGGCCTCAAAACTCAGCTAGTCAAGGTTACAGCTAAGACCTAACCACATCCTGGCCTCTCCTATATCCAATTCAATGCTTTCCTCACCAGACTACAGACCTGGAACATCTGAATACAGCTGTGGGAAGTAGGGAAGTGTCATTTTCTTTAGTTGGAGGAAGGCATCAACATCACCCCTTCATGAGGGGTGTTATACTTTTGTGTGTGTTTGTGCCTGTGAGGAATAAATGTAAGCAATAAACTGAGATAACTGAGATGCTAAAAATAAATCTTATTGCAAGTAACAATTTCAGTCTCATCTTAAGGAGCTGACAAACTATTTCTGGCATTGATCAGTGGGTGCTCTGCTGTGTGAACACATGTCTGTCACATTTTGTTGTCTTCAAAAAGTCAGAAGTTTCTTGAAGAGCTTTCTAGCAGTCTCATTAGCAAATTGTGTGAGTATAAGAAAATAAGCTGATAACCTCCCCAGCCTGAACTCTGCCTCTCCATATTTGACCAGTCCGAGTTAGGTGCCAGTGCATTTCTTTACACTCTATACAGTACATCAACACATTGCAGGAGTTTCATGCACATAAAAGCACTCTACACTACTACTGCTTACCACTAGGAGTCACAAACTGCCCATGTAAAGCCATCTTGAGTCGTGAATGTCTTCTAAACCCTCTATAGCACCGTCTGAGTGACAGACCAACAGGAACACCTGCTGCAGTATTGGATGCAGGAAACCCTCCACCATAAGCAATTTTATGTGCTAAATCTATGGGTCTGTTGGTGCATACAGTATGTTGGTATATTGAGGTTAAAGAAATCAAGGTTAGTGGTGTTATTGTGGTGGCATCTTCTATGTACTGGAATAACTAACTCTGAAGCAGAATCCTGAGATATTCTTACATATCAGTCAAAAGCTTGGACACACATTCTACTCATAGAACAGTTTTTCTTTATTTTTACTTATTTTCCAAGTTTTAGAATAATCGTAAAGACGCCAAACCTATGAAATAACACAAATGGAATTATGCAGTGACCAGAAAGGTGTTAAACTTTTCTGGTCACTGCATAATTCCATTTGTGTTATTTCATTAAAACCTGTTAAAATCTTATATTTTAGATTCTTCAAAGTAGCCAATTTTTTTATTAATATTTTTGGAAAGAAATTTACACATAAATATCAACTTCAATTAAGCATTTAAGCATGAGTCTTTAGATCAAAATGTTTTTGAATGCATGTTTCTTAATCAGGTGTGTCCAAATTTTTTGACTGGTACTGAACGTCTGAATACTTAATCCTTCTTGCTAACCGGACAGAGATCCCAGGAGTTCCCTGTCTAGTCCCAAGTCCTGTGTTTTCAGGTCTCCATCAGATAAGGAGGATAAGGTGGAATGATTAACCAGCACAAATGTCAGGAGGAAGACTCCTCACAGCAGAGAGAAGGCTTTTTCTGGGACCGTTTGCAGTACATTGAGCATGACTAGACAGAAACTGCGCTAGCAGCATACACAGACTCACAGCACTGGTAATGTCATTCCATTAAGATTTTTTTGGCATGGGAAAAAAGAAACATTTTTCTTATCCTGTGTTTGACTAACTAATTTGCAAATATATACCACAAAGACTATACAGATGAAACCAATTAATATCACCTCACTATTTGTTATAATGTGAAATGGGCTCTTTCAAAATCACAGGAAACGTGGCTATTGTCATCCTCAGAGTTGCCAGTTATAGTTGTTTTGTTCTGCACAGTTTTAAAATAATTTACTTAACTCATAGCACCATACGTAGAAATGTGACAAATAGTGATTTTCTCATAATTTTCTCATAATGTCAGCATATCCACTCAGCAGTCAGCAACACACAGCTGTCTAAACTACTGTCAGCTAGCATTACTGTTGCTAATGTTACTAGCTTGCCTAGCCTACTGCTGTTCTGCTGGCAACATCACTGGTTGTGTTTCTCTCAGCAGTCCTGGAGTTGAGTCTTAGATTCAATGAGGAGAAACAGTACTCATATAGACTTGATGAAAAAACATGTAGTATACAGCTACTTCTGAGAGATTCAATTTCCTAAAATCTACTTCCTGAGAGAAGTTAAGACTTTAGAGAACTGAAATTGCATTTGCATGCCAAGCTTCCAGGCATACCATGTGGCAATAGAAATCACTGGACTTTGACCTCCCACATTGGATAATTCTGAAATCCTGTTAAAATCGCACACTGCTTAATAAGACATCTTTGCTCCCCACAGCAGAGGGGACATTAAGCATGCAGTTGAAATGCAGAACATGGGAATAACTACCAGTTTACCAGTCAGAAATCCACAGGAATAAGGTGATATTTCCCAGAGTACATCAAGCCACATCCAATGCTACGAGCCAGCAAGTTTAGTAACAAGGGAAATCTGCTTACCAGTTGTGTCTTCCAATTAGGTACTAAAAATGCAGCAAATGAGACGTTTTATGCTGGTCATTACAGTGTTTTTCATTCAGGGGTAGCGTGGCTGGTTCACAGTGTAATTTATGTGCTAAGCATCTTTTTTCTCAGGGCCCGTATCATATTGCAGGAACATGGAGGGGTATTTTGGCATGTAGGCAAACAACTTTCTCATCAGTGCAAGCCTAACCAAAGTGACATCACTTGCTACCCAAGAACCAAAATCTTACACGGGCAAAATAAAATCCACACTCCAAATGATAATTGTGGAATAATCCAAAAAAAGAAATCATCTTCCCTGTCACTAAGGAAACGCATCAGCATTTATACTTAGTCAATTTTTCCCTTGATTGACATAATTTCAGGAAAAAAAAAAAAACAGTAAACAGTCCAAGTCAAAATGCAAGCTGGCTTTGCTATGTCACAACTCAACGCAAAAAGGTGACAATTCAAACTGCCAGTACTTCTAATCAAATATCTATGGAAAACAGCCAATACACAGAAACAAACAGCAGTGGAACTAACTAAAATCCAATTATTTAATAGGAAAATGTTTAATTACCAAATTAATTATTAAATTTGATAGCCCAATATATTCATCATTTACTTATCGTTTTCCATAAAAATGGGACCCTTGTGCTTTCTTTAAAAAAGTTATTTAAAACAATATGACTAACTGCTGTGCAATTAAGATTGAAGAAAAACCTTTTTACATTTTTACAATATTTACATATTTTTTCTGCCTAATTATGCATTTTGTTCCTCTTTAATATGGGGGTATATGATTCATACTGCACACAATTTCAGCACTGCTATCACTATAAGCCTCTTAAATTCCCATTACTAAAATTAGTGTGCAGACGCATGTGTGCGCATTAGTAAGGAGGAGACATTTTCTAGACTTTATGGCTGTTATTTAGCGATAAGAAGACTTTATTTGGCCTTTATTGTACTTTGCACCATCAGCACATGCTGATAAAGATCTGCCTGCATGTCTATGAGCTCAGATGATGTCTGCACAGGCGTTTCCCCCTCTGACGGACTCCTCACGATGGCCCATCACACAGGGCACAGCAGCATAGAGCTGTGTCTCTGTAATATGGAGTTCCATTTCCTGTATTAGAGGGTACTGTGCACAGGGCATTGGTCCTCGTGTACAGAGATATTGGCAGAATTTGGCGCAATTGCTGGTGAAGGAATCAGACTCTGGACCCAGGGATCTACTATTGTAGTTGTCACAGTAATGTAGATTTATTAACTGATTACAGTTTGCATGCAGTATATGACAGCTGTAACTGATGTTGTGGGTCACTTGTTTTTTCTGACAAGCTGGCGGAATGAGTCCAATGTAACCTGTCTGACAGCATGAGTCCAGCATCTAAATCACCATGACTAAGTAAAGCAAAATTACCTATATCCTGTATCCACTGTGAGAAAACAGGAAGTAGCACTACTGTGCTGTGAATCTGTCGCCCAGTTCAGAAGTCTCAGAGGTCTACCTCTGAGACTTCTATCTAAAATCTATAGTACAATTTTCATGCCCCGCGGCATAAGTGTGCTGATACTGGTGGTTATCAGTACGTTATCTTAGCTCGGGTTTACGATGTGACCTTAGCTCCTGAGATTAATATAAGTACAGACAGCCTGCATTATGTCTTTCATTCTGCAGCTGTAGCTCACGCTCTCTAGACATCTGTCTCGGTTACCGGGCGACACTGCCATGGGTTGCTGCAGCGTGAGGTGTGGGCTCATCGCCGGGGCGACGATAGGGGCTCTGCTGGCCGTCCTTGGGGGCGTCCTCATCCCGGTGGGCAACTCCATCATCAAGGACAACGTCAAGAAGGTACACTGACGGAGCGCATGGTTTCTGAAAGCAAGCAACCGACGGTTGCATAAAAAAAAGCGGGTCCGTTCGCTGTGTCGATTTGATCACAGCTGTGCGCCTCTCGATAGACAAAGTGCCTGTGGCATGCAGCCTGTATGTACAGAACTAAACCACGTGGTCTGGATAAGAAAAATCCACAGCTTGAAAGGGTTTAGAAATAAGTCACAATAGCGGCAGCAATTAGCCATAATGGAAGCACCCAATGGAAACAAGGCCTTGCTGAATTTGCAGGGAGTAAAATGGTTAACAGTGTGAGGCTGTGCTGAGATTTTAAACTATGCAGGAGGTTTGTCTTAATGTGCGTATCCAATCTGGACATTTTTTTCCTTTTTCACACTTTCACTCTTGAGTTACGCCGTGATTTTCTGCACTCCAGGAGGCTGTCATAGAGAACGGCACCACGGCCTACGAAAACTGGGTTTCCACAGGAGGCATCGTGTACAGACAGTTTTGGCTGTTTGATGTGAAAAATCCCTTGGAAGTATTACAGTATGGAGCGAAGCCAGTTCTGACTGAAAAAGGACCGTACACATACAGGTACGCATTTTCATTAAACCGTTTCACATCACAAGCACAGTAAAAATATAATGTATCACATACAAATTTTGGGCAACCTCAACTTCTTGTATCTTATTGTAGGTTTTCTTTTCTTACAAAGAAAACATATGTGCTGTCTTTTTTAAATGCATGATTTAGCAGAGCTGTGCATAAGCAATTTCACGGTTCCAGGCTGATATAGTGCATAACATATGCAGCTATGGTTGCTTTGGAGGCCTATCATTCTTTCACACGGAGGGTCAAAGGTCAAAGCAGTGGGCAGAGGAGTGAAATACCAGACTTGCTGATGTTTTCTGCGCTTTCCCTGGGCTGCCCCCCCAGGACCCGCTACCTGCCCAAAGAGAACATCACTGCCCACAGCAACCACACCATCGCCTTCATCCTGCCTGCCGGTGCCATATTCGAGCCCTCTCTATCTGTCGGACCAGAAGAGGACAATGTTACCTCTCTCAACCTCGCTGTTGCCGTGAGTTAATGTCACCTGTCTGACCCTCGCAGTCACAACAACCTTATGTCACACCAATATACAGCGTTGTGACATCCTCTGATACGCTCTGGTCAGCTGCTGTCACCTCTGAAACTGTCTGAAGCTTCATTCTTTCTCCCTTTTAGCTATACAGACAAAAAACTGACATCTGGGTTTACACCAGTACTACACAGCGGACGGTTTGTGCTGAAGTACTGTCTAGAAACAACAGCAGGAGAACATTTATGCCAGTCTCCAATAACAATGCGATACTGATTAAGTTAATTACATGATTAAGCAATTCCTCCCAGCGTCTCTGATATGGGCTTTAAAGTCATAAAAGTGGATTTCCTTTGATCGTCAATTCCTTCTTATCTAAGGGAACCTTGAACAGCACAAACAAACGTGTGTTTGCATGTGTGTGTATGTTTTGCATTAAAATGAGTTTCCATTACATTTCAATGCTAATACGTATCAGGCAGTTTATATGTAAAGTATTATTTGGAACTGTAAAATGAAACTCATTTCCTTTCTCTTTCAGGGTGCATACTCTCTCGTCCCCAAAGAGCTTCACGGCGTACTGAATTTGCTAATACAAGCAAACAAAGCCTCTCTCTTTCAGTACAGGACAGTAAAAGAAATCCTTTGGGGCTATCAGGACCCAATACTAAGTGACATAGTGGGAGTTTTTGCTCCAGTAGGTACAGCATATTACATATATATTACATATTTACATATTACATTATTAATATGATTTTAACAGTTTTGATGATTGCGGTTTTCTACTTTGTAGAAGGTACATCTATAAATGTATATTTTTCAGTGGAAACTGCAAATAACCTTAATTAATGTATGTATGATGTTTCAGTGATGCATTTCCAATGTGTTGTGTTTCATCCAGTACAACGGCACGTATGATGGTTATTATAATGTTTTCACTGGAAAGGATGACATCTCAAAAGTGTCTATTGTAGACAGATGGAAGGGTGAAAGGTGAGTGACCTTTGACCTTTACATTAAGATTTAATTAAGCAGGACAGTCCTTCACATTTTGTGTGATGCTGAAAAGCAATATTAAATGTGTCATTAACCCATAATTTGCACAGGTAACAGTTATGGCTGATGTACGTTTTTTGGGTTAATGTTGACATTTTGATTCCTATCACTTGTTGGTTATTAGTTGCACAGGTCACAGGCTCATTCATGTCTTATAGGCAGCTGAACTTCTGGAATGACACATACTGCGACATGATCAATGGTACAGGTGAGCACAAATACAGTAATGCATCTATAAGCACTAGCAGTGAGTGATTTATAAATAGTTATTAGCAGAGGTCTGATTAGTGATCAATTCATAATTACTTGCAGAGGCCTAGCAGAGGTCTGATTAGTGACTGATCTATCCATAGTTATTAGCTCAGTTCTGATTAGTGACTGATTTATCCATAGTTATTACCTCAGTCTTGATTAGTGACTGATCTATCTATAGTTATTAGCTCAGTTCTGATTAGTAACTGATTCCTCCACAAAGCAGAGGTCTTGCAGATGTCTGATTGGTGGCTAGTTTATCAATCCATCTGATTCCAGTTTTTTGTCCCTGTAATTACCAGATGCTTCCTCATTTCCTCCATTCCTGGACAAGAAGAAGCAGCTGTACTTCTTCTCCTCAGACATTTGCAGGTAATTCACCTTCAGTTCAAGTTATGTGTGTATGTGTATGTATGTATGTGTATGTGTGTATGTACTTTCCCCAGTGTGGGCGGCAGCATAGCATAGTGGTTAAGGAGCAGGATTTTAACTGAAAAGTTGTTGGTTTGATTCCCTGCTGTGGCACTGCTGTTGTACTCTGGGAAAGTACTTAACCCACAATTGTTCTGTAAATATCCAGCTCTATAAATGGATAACATTGTAAAAAAAAAAAAAAGAAAAAAGAAAAACATAAGTCACTCTGGATAAGAGCATCTGCAAAATGTCAATAATGTGACTATCAACATTTCTTTCAATAGTAAGGACTCAGATTTACATCCTATGGTGTTTTAAATGGTTTCATTTTAAAGCTCAGGCCACTGGCAAGTAGGTAATGACACACTGCATGTGCCATGCCACTGTTTTTAATTACAAAGATACTGAGGCGGGTGTGTTTTTCACTGATGGCAGCGAAAGAGTAGCCACTGCAAGGGTAATGTGACAATTCTGAGCTGATTCCACATAATTTAATAAAAGTTCAGAGGAGTTCTGCCTGGCTGATCAAAAAGAACAAAAAAAAAGAGCAATGTGACTCTCTCTCTAATGTGACTCTCATTCACTGTCTCTGAGTGTCAAGTCACCTCTAACAGTGTTAGTTTTGTTTTCAGCCCTGCCACATTTTGGCACCCTCTTAAATGACCATTGGTCCTTGTGTATGACTAGATAAACAGCTGCCTTTATCTGGGGGTAATCAGCACGGCTCAGATTGTTACATATAACCCTGTAATATGCAAGCTGGATGTAGCTAACATCACTCTGTCCAACCCGTGGATTCAAACCTGGAGCCTCCTGTTCACAAGAGCAGCTCTTTCGCCGCTCCCAGACGCTGATCCTATAGCCACAGCTATGAGAAAGGAGAACAGAACAAAAATAAGCCCAGTTCTGAATTTCTGGTGAACGTGCAACTGCAACATGGCCCTCTAATGTCACAGATAACCTGTCAAAACTGTGCGCGCATTCTTTTTTCAGGTCTGTTTCAGCGGAGTTTGACAGCAGTCAGGACCTGAAAGGGATTGAAGTGTACCGTTTCATGTTGCCCGCCTTAACGCTGGCCGCTCCCTCCACCAACCCAGATAACCTGTGCTACTGCAAGGACACACTGGTTACCAGAAACTGCACCATGGCAGGGGTCCTGGATGTCAGCTCCTGCAGGGATGGTAAGTGTAAGCAAAATCGGTCACTAAGACCAATATGTGCGAGTGAGATAAGTGAGACCATTGGGACTACAGAGTGTAAAAGATATCAGTTAGGACATTTGGATTACTGAGTATAAGACAGATCGGTTAAGTTATTGGGACTACTAACCAATGTAAGTGACATTAGTTGGGTCATTGGGACAATAAAGTGGATTATTGGGGTTAGAGGGTGTGAGTAGGATAACTTTGGTCATTAGGACAATAGAATCACGTCCAACAGGATAATATCCAAGGACATCATATTTTTCTTGTCAATTCAAGAGGTGATACAATTGGGAAATACAAGCAAAATAAATAGCAGAAAATAATAATGAACATTGGCCTGTCATCTCCCCATTTCCAGGAGCACCCATCTACATCTCCCTGCCCCACTTCCTGCATGGCAGTGCTTTCCTGAGGGAGGCTGTCATTGGTCTAAACCCCAGCGAAGACCAGCACTCCACGTTCCTGGACGTTGAACCCGTGAGAGTTTCCTGTCCTTGACTTTTAACCTCTGCGTCTTCCCCCTCCCACACCGCTCTTTACCAGTCCTCTTCAACCACCTGTCCCCCCAAAGCAGTTTCTATCTATTGTCACAGGGTTTTTTCTTTTTAAAGAGCGGGTTAAACGAGTGAGCTGCAACCTGAGAATACTAGTGAAAAAGGCCTTTTCATCTCTGGTGTTTGTTCAGTAGCCTGCACTGCTGACATTCAGTGTGAGCTGACATTCAAGACACCACTGTCATACTGTTAACAGTTAGCCTCCCCAACTTATTTTATGTGAGGTGTCTGATTGGTTATTGTGCTGTCAATCACACGTCCCTTTGGGTAGGCCAATGCGAAACAGGCAACCCTTTCCATACTGAGAGGTAACTATCCAACACTATTTGTCAAGTGAGAGGACTGAGTTTTTTGTAGGGATGGGGTAAAAGGGTATTTTTGTGCTGACACAAACTACCTCTCCTCTGTATTGCATTCAGATCACTGGGTTCACTATGAGGTTTGCGAAGAGGCTTCAGGTCAACATGATGTACGGGCCCTCCAACACGATAACGTATGTCGGAAAAACATCTGCCCATTAACTCCCTGTGTGGTTTTTAATGTCTTCTAACCAGCTGGTGCAGGCTAGATATTTTACAGTACGTCTTTTTTTTCCTCAGTGTGTTGAAGCAAATTAAGGACTACACCATCTTCCCTGTGTTGTGGCTGAACGAGGTGAGGGTTAACTGGGAAAGGCATTACATCCTTGTGAAACAGACATGACAAGGGGCACTTTTATACTTGTAGGCATGAGCCAGCTGTCTTCAAATAGATCACCTCAACTTTAACATTAGCACAACATCTGTACATGTTAAAGTAAGTGCTATCAAGTTGGGGTATATTTTGGGGCAGCAGTGTAGCATAGTGGTTAAGGAGAAGGACTCGTATCCGAAAGGTTGCCAGTTCAGTACGGCACTGCTGCTGTACCCTTGGACAAAGTACTTAACCCGGAATTGCTCAGCAAATATCCAGCTGTATAAATGGATAACAATGTAAAAATCTGTAATTGATGTAAGTGGCTGTGGATAACAACATCTGCTAAAAGCCAATAATGTAATGTAATTGTGCCATGGAAAAACACATAGAGAGCCATGAAAACCAGCCTAACTGTTGGCTGGGCTTACTTGTTCAGTCCTCCTACCTCCAGGGGGCGCTGTGGAGCAGCCCTGCAGTCTCAAAGTTCTCCTTGATCTGCTCGGCTCTGTCCGTTTCCTCTCTGTAACCGCGCCCGATTTTCTGTGGCGGACAGACCGCGGCTCTGGACGACGAGACGGCGGACATGTTCAAGGCGGAGCTGACGTCACGGATCCAGTTGCTGGAGGCGGTGCAGGTGGCGCTGCTCTCCGTGGGCAGCATCGTGTGCGTGCTCTGCAGCATCGCCAGCTGCGTGGTGGACAGGAACAGCCTGAGCAAACTGGTGTGAAGCTTAAGAGGAGCGCGTGACATCACAACAACATCACAGCAACGCTGCGAGAACGTTATGTGGACTGAATGAGCATGGCCATGATCACATGCAGCCATGCGCCCGCTCACTGTATTAAAGTCATTTAGAAGAGTGCATTGTAAAGTATTGATTTAAATGCATTGTCCCCAGATCTAGTTGTATATTACATTATCCTTAATTTATTTTCAGAAGCATGTCCTCCAAATGATCATTTGACAATCTATCAAGAAGTCTGTAGAGGTTTAACCATTTGGGAGGAAAAGAATAATACAGATAGTCAAAATTGCAGTGCTCCACATACTAATTGTGCAGGACCATGTACACAGAATTCAAACTATTCTCTCTATTCTCTGCACTGTGACTGTTCTCACTTTTACACATTGCTGAAAGCAATAACTAACTTTTGAGACTTGTCCGATAATCCAGGGACAGAGGCTCAGTTTGAGTTGGGAAGGGTGAAATGTTCATGCTAGTGTTTCTCAATCCTACTCCTGCAGCACCCCTGTCCTGCATATCTTCAGTCTATCCTTGCTCCAATCACACCTGATTGAAATGATTAATGCTCTTGATTAAATCAGGTGTGCTCAGCTAGTCAAACGTGCCACTGATGAGTTCAGTCAGGTAGGTAGAGCAGGGGAAGATGGAAAACGTGCAGAGCAGGGGGGCCCCCAGGAGCAGGATTGAGAATCAGTCCTCTAAATTAAATCCCTAAAATGCTCTTATCTGTCAGGTGTACCTTGTTTTATATATTCATAATAATTATATTTAATAATCAAATATGTGCTGGTGTTTTGATTCTCATTCATTACACTTTAGTACTGTAAAACACCTAAAATAAGCAGCAGCAGCCAACACTGGCTTCGGTTATCAAAACATAAAATGCATGTTCTGTCAGATCTTAAAACAAGCAAAAAACACAAATACAGACACAATCTGAGGGAAAACAATGTGGCCTTTCTGAAACTGACAACACTACCATCTGTTAAAATCTATGAAAGGAAATATTAAGATTTAAGATATTTTTGACACAGGTTTGGTAATTATTTCAGTTTTTTTGATTAAAATACTATACAACATGGTTTACTACAAAAGGCATTACATTTGTTCCAGTTTCAATATAAATGGAAGCATTTACACTCTCTCAATTGTATTTGAGAATGAGAATTTCATGTAGGCTGCCTGCACTGAAAACTATGTGGCTACATTTGTGTTGTATTTCATATGAAACCTGAAAGTCTCTCCCATTGACTCAAATCACAGACAAATACCAGCTTTTCAGAACTCACCAGTTCCACGAGGATCTCAGGCAAATTCACCTCTTCTTCCTGAAGATGATGTGGTGTATTTCACATGGCTAAACCAGAAAAACGCAAAGGCAATAAGGTACACTTGAGGTCCACAGCTTTGTGGGGTTCATTCCAAACCCTGATCATGATGATCTAATCAGCGCAGTATAGTTTGATTCACCTGTTGCAGCAGGTGTCAATCAGCCACTGTTTGTCAGGGCTCTAAAAAGCTCAGGACTGTGGGCCTTCAGAAGTTGTGGTCAGCAGTAAAAGGTAGTCTAAACACCTGAAGGCCACTGTAGATGATATCAGGGTATGATACACAGGAAGCAGCTACAAATTTTATGGATATTTTACTTATTTTACTTCTACTTGTTCTGGTACTTTTGTCCCAAGCCTGGACCCCAGACATGGATTGATTCCCTTTAATTTTCTCTCTCTCTTTCTCTCTGTATATGTATATATGTGCAAATATGTATACACACACTATATATATGTATATACATAATATCTATAATGTAATATAATATATTGCTCTGGAACCCACATATCCTTGAGATATGGTGTTGGTGATATATCAGGAAATTTCCTTGTGCCTGTTCAGGGGGCTTCCCATCAGCACTTGACAATTTTACATTTACATTTATTTATTTAGCAGACACTTTTATCCAAAGCGACTTACAAAAGTGCATACAGTAAGTATAGCGACAGTACGGGGACAGGATGTGTACAGTTCCACAATGAGACAGTTCTCAGCTGAGAGCAAGGTCTGTTGGAGGACACAGTACTATCAGATTTGTACAACTACAGCGTATAGGGCAACTAACACAATTCTGCATGGTAGACACAAAAAACCCATCCCAAGTCTGTGTGCTTATTGTCTGTGCGGCGTACCCCACATGTAAAACACAGTACACTGTGTACCTGCCTCTGTGACAAAATGCTCTCATCCTTTAGTTTGCTCAGGACTTGTTTATTTCACCAGCAACAAACAGCAAAATCGTCAACTAGTCAACAGAAAGCAAAGAAACCATCACAGAAAGATTTAGTAACCACTTATTACCAGTTTAATGATTTCATATTATTTCGGACTCACTTGGATTACATCGACACCCATGTACTGCATATAACTAAACGGAACTTATTAATTATACAAGTATGAATCATGCATAGGTAACATTTTTAGCATTAAGGGATAATGAGGAATACGGCACTAATACTGAGCAATATCTAACAGGAAAAAAAAATGTGATCCTCACTTAGTACTTCAGAAAGGAAAGAAAACAGCAACAGGAAAAAAGAACAAGAATAAAGACAGAAATAAGAGGAATATAAGAGTCCTTGTAAAAACAGGTATCTTGTCCGTTGTTCACTATTCACCCTACATGGCTCTAACAGCCTCGGCGGCACATCTGATTCTTCCGGTGTTATCTTTGACTGGTGACTACAGGGAGGTGGGGATGACATTCCAGTCCCTCTGCCATCTTCCACAGGGCTTTCAGGGCTGGACACCACCGCTGAGCGATGCAGCTCCAGGACAGGTTTAGCCTCGAGGGCGGGGAGGCAGCCAGCACTGCTCACCACCTCCAGGTGCTGGATCCGGACGTCAGGCAGAAGGGGTAGCTAATCAATCAGGCTTCACTGAAAGTGTCTTTGTGACACTTTGTGACAATATTCAGAGACAGAATAAAAGGACAAAGTAAAGTCATGTAATGGAAGTAATTCTACCTTGTGTTGCTCCGTCTTCTGTCCTCCCATCAGACTCAGCCATCAGTCTGATTATTCCGACCCACAACCTTTTGTTTTGAGCTATGAAATATGTTTTGGGTATATACTGCATGTCTCTACTCTATGTGTCTATCTGTATTCATTGGAATTGAAGAAATAGAATGTGTCAAAAACAAAGACTGGTGATTAAAGCGAGATGAAAGATTAGTGCAAGAGCATTGATTTTCAGGATCGATTACATTTAGTTGAGTCTTCTTAAACTACTACTGCATGCATGCTACTGTTACTCTTGCTTTTTTATTCACTGGTCTTCGCCAAAGGCTATTGATCTTGCCAGGCCTAAACCCTGAGCAATGGCAGCATCACGCATTTCATTGACAGCGTGAGCCGCTTTCCTAATGGCTTCTGACACACTTCTTGCGTCTGAGGCGGCAGAATGCCCCACACACGCTCCAGCAAAGCCCCCTATGCCACCTGCTGCTCCACCTGCTGCAACAGCTATGCCCATCCCTGCTGCCGCATTCAGTGCCACGTCAGAAGAAATCTGTGATGCAAGACCTGCAACCACATGTACTGAGGCATTCACACCGCTCTCCGACACCCTTTCCATGCCATTCCCATGAAGAACTCTGTAAACCCTCACTATGACTGCTCCAGGAAGAATCAGCATTGCTGTGCAACCCATTACCACTCCATAAAATGCTCCAAGCAGCGCCCCCGTTCCCATCCCTGCTAATTCTATTAGCAGGGCATCAATGAAGCGCCATATATCCTTTAAGCTCTGTAGCAGTGGTACTGCTCCCAGCATCTCGTTAGTGTAGCAGCCTCCTCCATTATGCATCACCATGACATCTATCTTCCTCAGTAGCTCTAGGACTTGGGCCCGATTTCCCATATCTGTGGCGTTGAACGAGTGGTACCTGCCTCTACATGCCACATTGACCAGCGCAGATAGATCGTTATCCTCTGCCACAAACTCCTCGATGGTGAGCCCCTCTCGTTGGAGATCATCTTTACGTGTGAAAAGCACCACAGCGTACTCCAAGACCTTCTTTCCAAAAATTCTCCTGATCTGCCGGATCGTGTCTCTTTCTTCAGGGGTGTATCGATGTACACCTAACACAATGAGGAAGGCGTGGGGGCCGGGAGCGCAATAAGTAATGCACGTCACTATAGCGCGCCTTAATGATTTCTCTGTGATACCAGCATCAAAGAAGCCTGGGGTATCAACCACAACAATATTTCTCCCATTGACTACCCTTTCTTCCCTCTGTGTTGCCTGTGTTACAGGGCGTGGAGACAGCCTGGCTTCAAACACCCTCTCTCCCAGGATGGTGTTCCCTGTGCTGCTTTTCCCGTGTCCGGTTTTCCCAAGTAGCACAATCCTCATCTCATTGGCTCCTGTGGGAAACAGCATGGTCACATGACCCTTACTTTCACAAAATTGTTTTCCCGCACCATTCGGACAGAAACATTCAAGGTCAGCATGATTTGTTACAGGGACCACAGAACATGTCAATATTATTATATATGTGTACATCCTCCCTACTTAAAAAAAGTTTACTGTAGATTATTTCAAGGGTGATTGTCAATGACATACACTTAAATTCCAATATTTGCCCACTTATTAAGAGTCATGTAAATACATTACCCAGACTTTTGATTGATTTTGAGCAGTATACCCTATAGGAATAACATACAATGGAGCTGCTTATTAGCCTAAAGGAATGCTATAACACCTCATGTTCTCATATTTTGAGTAATTGACGGCATATGCATGTCTTCACAGACTAACACACCTTGATAAAGTGATGCTGTTATGAAAATGGTGCAGGTAAGGGTACCAAACTGATGACAATTACTGTTATAATTTATGCACACACCTGAATTCATCAAGGAACATCATTACAGAAATTTGTATCATGTCAATTCATCATATTGGAATGAGGGACTTTATTTTCCATATTTTATCATTATAAGCTATATTCAGCATTTTTTATTGGCTGTATAACCTTGTATAACGTAATGTATAACGTAATGTACTTATATAGATCATGAAAATATATTATTCTGTTGATGCAAACTGTTCCACGTTTCAGGTTTTCAGAAAAAGAAAACATTTTGGGAGAAAGAAATGTGAATGTGGGGGGTAGGGACTGGGTTGTTGTGTCCCTACCAATATTGAAACCAAACCTACGCCCTTGGTTAGCAGTACCTAATGTCTTAAAATCTAGAAACACTCACCCGGCATCGCGCAGTCCTATGACTTGCAGAAGTTCTGACGAAGAGATCGTAAACGGCTGTCGTATGACAATGCTATTATTCCTATTGTTATTATACCTTTCAGAAACGCCTGCTTTCACAACAAAAGATGATCAGCGTGTAATGTACCGTAACGCGTTCTGGCGTGGAACTTGGAATATCTGCAAAGATGCACTTTCACTTTCGTTCGATGTCAAGGAAGACGGGTTGCCAGATATGCAAGAACGGCCAAGACAAGTCTTTTCCATGTTTTGTACGTCTTTAAGATTCGTTCTTTTGACTCACCAGTCAGGCACGTACCGGAGCCAAGACATATTTTTAGCAGTATCACAATTAATCGAAAAAGCTTACCTATGCGTAGAATGAGAAAAAATTAGAAAAATAGTTATTCAACCATTTCATGCATTCATATTATCAACAGGGCCACACTGTGGAGATGAAGCTATTTCTTTAGTTAGTTATTCTATAACGTGGTATTTTATATATGCCTTCAGCTGGCATTGCATAATCAGCTACACCAAGAAGAACTGAGAGAGTCGAAGAAATCTGTGATCATTAACTGAAGAACTGCGCTTGGAATTGCATGGGAGTCATGAGCACTTAATATAAATTGTATGAAAATTATATGGTGTCTCTGTCTGTGTGCTGGTTTTCAGGATCTACAGACAGTTTTACAGACCAAGGGCTTTTTATTCATGAAAATATACAGACATCACAATGCTATACAAATGTCTGCCATACATAGGTATTACACACAGCCTGTGTAATCAACGTCCAAATATCTCAAGATTCCCCAAGTCAATAACAATCCCTCAGATATCTTGAGGACTGTCTCAGAAGATCAACATTGTGCAGACAACCTCTCTGGTTTTCAGTTAACTCCATGCCAATGGGGAAAACTGTGATATGTTATGATTCCTCTGATACCAAGGGCCTAAATCATCTACCTGTAGTCATACATTGGTAATATACATTTGTCATAGTTACAAAGAGGACCCACTTTTAATGTAATAATAAAGTTACAATTGCTTAACATGACAGTGTTTGAAATGCAGTTACAAGAATGTTTCATAGTCAGTGACTTAATGGCCCAACAAGTCCAAATTACATTCGGTTAACTAGTAAAAACCTTAACGGGGTGCTAAAAACAAAGCAAAATCAGTTCTAACTTATTTAAGGTGTCCTTACAATAATACCTGTTCAGGTTCTGATACTACAGGTGGGTTTGGCAACCACTGCTAGTCAGGACTAATTCCCACTTCAAAGGAGAGAAGATGGGAACTCCACCCATTCAAGAAATAGTCACAGTCATAACCACACCTGTCAGGAATGTTACCTTGATTGGAATTGTGATAGTGTCACATGTAAGACAGAACAATGCTCCATACAATGGTTATTATACAATGTTTTCACTGGGAATAATTAAAAAGTGGCTATTGTGGACAGATAGAGGGTTGAAAGTGACCACCTTTCACCTTTACACTTAGATTCAATTAAGCAAGACAGTCCTTCTTCACATTTTGTGTGCCATTGAAAAGTAATACTAAATGTGTCTAACCCATAATTTGCACAGGTAACAATTATGACTGTTGTACGTTTATTGGGCTAACGTTGACATTTTGAGTCATGTCACTTGTTAGCCATTAGTTGCACAGGTCACAGGCTCATTCATGTCTTATAGGCAGCTGAACGTCTGGAATGCCACATACTGTGACATCATCAGTGGTACAGGTGGGCACAAGTACAGCAATGTATCTATAATTATTAGCAGGCATCTCATTAGTGACAAATTTATAAATAGTTGTTACAGAGCTCTGATTAGTGACTGATTAATCCACAAAGTGGCTGATTTATCAATAGTTACTAGCAGAGGTCTTGCAGAATTCTGATTAGTGACCCATCTATCTGATTCCATTTTTGATCCCTCTAATTACCAGACGCTTCCTCATTTCCTCCATTCCTGGACAAGAAGAAGCAGCTGTACTTCTTTTATAAGACACCAAGACACCAGACACTCATCACACCAAGTCTGTGTGCTTATTGTCCGTACCACATGTAAAACAGAGTACACTATGTGCCTGGCTCTGTGACAAAAAAAAAAAAAGCTCATCCTTATGTTTGTTCAGGACTTGTTTATTTTGCTGTTTGTTGCTGGTGAAGTAATCAACAGAAAACAATGAAACCATCATAAGATCATTTACTAACCACTTACTAGCCATTTAATGATTTCATATTCTTTCAGACCCACTGGGATTACATTGGCACCCATGTGCTGTATATATCTAAACAGAACAAAATTAATAGTATGAATTATGCATTGGTAACATTTTTAGCATTAAGGAAAATTAAGAATATGACACTAACAATGAGCAGTGTCTAACAGAAAAAAAAATTATGATCCTCACTTATTACCTCAGAGATGGGAGAAAACAGCAACAGGAAAAAACAGAACAACAAGAATAAAGACAGAAATAAGAGGAATATAAGAGTCCTTGAAAAAACAGGTATCATGTTCGTTGTTTACTGTTCACCCTACATGGCTCTACCAGCCTCAGAGGCACATCTGATTCTTCCGGTGTTCGCAGGTTGAAACTTATCTTTGGCTGGTGACCACAGAGATGCCAAACACAGTAGAATGCGGGAAACGAAATACATCACAATACCGCATATAAAATAAACATCAGTCCGAGAGGTGGCAGGTGTTAGGGGGCGGCGATGGAGGTGGAAGAGATGGGTCTTTAGTCTGCAACGGAAGATGGCCAGCGATTCCGCTGTCCTGACCTCCACTGGGAGTTCATTCCAGCACTGAGGGACCAGTACAGACAGGGATGGTGTCTGAGAGGAATGACCCTGTCGGGACGGGACAGTCAGTTGCCCAGTAAATGCAGAGCATAGCGATCTTTGCAGAACATAGGTTTTGTTGGGTTTATGAGGGGGCTGTCCCATCCACTGTCCTGTTTGCCAGCACTAAGGTTTTGAAGGAGGAGCGGAGTAACTTGACTACATTTAGGGAGATTGTAGACAGGTCACGCAGCTGCGTTCTGGATGAGTCGGAGGGGAAACATAGCATTGATGCTCAGCGTTCACTGAATTCAGCTTCATTAACTTAAACTGGTACCGGATGCGGTTTCCTGTTCCTCTTGCCTTTGCTCTTCTCCGAAGGCTACTGTATGTGCCAGGCGGAAAACTCGAGCGACGGCATCCTGATGCACTTCACTGACAGCATGAGCCGCTTTCCTTGAGGCTTCTGACACACTTCCTGCATCTAAGGCAGCGGAATGCCCCACACACGCTCCAACAAGGCCCCCTGCTATGCCCCCTACTGTGCCACCTGCCATGACAACTTTCCCTATTCCCACTGCCACTCTCTCTACCACATCTAATCCAGTCAGTCCTGCTGGTGGGAGGTCATCGGGAGTAAGGGGTGCAGCAAGTTGATCAGGAGACGGAAGGGGTGGGGCAGGCTGATCGGTAGAAGTCTGTGGTTGAAGTCCCATCATTGCTGCAGCTACACTTAACACACCATCCACGGTGTGGTCTGATACCCTTTCCACGATACTGCTATGAGCAGTTCTGTAAACTCCCACTATGACTGCTCCAGGAAGGATCACTGTTGCTATGCAACCTACCTGCACCCCATAAAATGCTCCAAGCAGCGCCCCCGTTCCCATCCCTGCTAATTCTATTAGCAGCGCATCAATGAAGCGCCATATATCCTCTGGGCTCTGTAGCGGTGGTACTGCTCTCAGCATCTCATTAGTGTAGCAGCCTCCTCCATTATGCATCACCATGACATCTATCTTCCTCAGTAGCTCTAGGACTTGGGCCCCATTTCCCATATCTGTGTTGTTAAACACATGGTACCTGCCTCTACATGCCACATTGACCAGCGCAGACAGATCGTCATCCTCTGCCACAAACTCCTCGATGGTGCGCCCCTCTCGTTGGAGCTGATCTTTATGTGTGAAAAGCACCACAGCGTACTCCAAGACCCTGCTTCCGAACACTCTCCTGATCTGCCGGATCGTGTCTCTTTCTTCAGGGGTGTATCGATGTACACCTAACACAATGAGGAAGGCATGGGGGCCGGGAGCGCAATAAGTAATGCACGTCACTATAGCGCGCCTTAATGATTCCTCTGTGATACCAGTATCAATGAAGCCTGGGGTATCAACCACAACAATATTTCTCCCATTGACTACCCTTACTTCCCTCTGTGTTGCCTGTGTTACAGGGCGTGGAGACAGCCTGGCTTCAAACAGCCTCTCTCCCAGGATGGTGTTCCCTGTGCTGCTTTTCCCGTGTCCGGTTTTCCCAAGTAGCACAATCCTCATCTCATTGGCTCCTGTGGGAAGCAGCATGGTCACATGACCCTTACTTTCACAAAATTGTTTCCCCCACCATACTGAGAGGAACATTCAAGGACAGCATGATTAATCACAAGGAGCACAACACATGTTAATGTTGTTACTTATATAATTATATCCTCCCTACTTTAAAAAAGAGAAAAAACAGGTTAAAAAGGTGAAACCAATGACAATTTCTTTTATAATCATGCAAACCTCTGACTTCATCAAGGAACATAATTACAGCAATTTATATGTCAATATATCATTTGTTTAAAAACAAACAACAGCATGAAGTTACAATGCAGATGAATTTCATTTTCCATATTATATAAGTGTACAATATATTGAGGATTTTCTTATTGGCCGCATATCCTTGTGCTCCCCATGACTAAAAACACAGTATTGCAATACTCCTATTAAGCATTCTGACTGTGTAAGACTTATTTAGGGAGTCAGAACTCCCTCCCTCTTCAGAGGACAAAGGATGGAAATTCCAAGCAGAGACAAACATTCAAGAAAAAGTCCCAGGCATTACCGCACCTGTCAGGAATGCTGACATGCACCCTGTAGAATACTCAAGTTACCAATTTGCACTTTAACTGGACAAAATTGCTCTAAGTGTCTATACAGCGAGACAGTTACTTGCAATTTAATAAATAGGAGTGAAAGCTTCAAGGAAGCTGATATAAAAAAATAGTCATTATTTTATTTCATGACAAAAACATGGAGACGTGGGTGTGTATATATACACACACACACACAATTCTGTATGCCAGACACCAAACATCCCAAGTTTGTGTGCTTATTGTTGTCTCTGCAGTGTACCTCACATGTTTAACACTGTGCCAAGAACATTCGTCCTTAAGTTTGTTCAGGGCTTGTTTATTACCTGAGCACTATTTCTTGTGAGAAATAGCAGAGAAATGCTTGCAAGAAATATTACTTGTGCACTACTTTTTTCACCACTTTTATGAGCAAGCAGCTGAATGTGTTTGATCCTATGGAATAAAAGACTTAAATCACACCATGCATGTTCATGGTTTAGCCTCCAAAATAATCTGTCAGCTTCCTCCCCTGTCCTCCCTTTTCCTCCTCCTCTATTCATCTTTTAAAGATGTCGAGGTAAAATACAGTATTTTTCCAGCCAGAGGAACTTTCAAAAATAATCATACAATCTGAAGAGGCCAATCTGAAGAGCTCTGGCTACCTAAACACAGATCTTAAAATCTAAAAAAAAAAAAAAAAACTCACCAGGCATCGTGTAGGGCTATGGCATGCAGAAGGTCCTGAGGAAGAGACTGAAAATGGCTCTCTTACAGCAATGTTATTAGGTCACAATTCAGACACTTTTCTTATCGTGCTACTTCACATCAGAAACTCCTGTTCTCACAATAAAAGCTGGATCAGCTTGGATTATGCCTCAACACGTTCTGATGTGGAACTTAAAAAATCTGTTCCACATCAGAACGTGATGCTCCGTGCCGTGTCGAGTGCGACGCGTCGTCAGATACGCACCCCAGTTTTTTATATCGTCCCAAAACCCTTGGGTCCGTTGGAGTTCCTATTGGTGGCCAGTGGATATGGCCAGATCACAGGACAAATGGTGAAGTGGGGGCTGTCCTCGGGGGTGTGCCTGTGCCTTGTGTGCCTATGTCTCATTTGTGGAGGCACTGCGGCTAGGGGGAGCAGCAAGACAGGTTTGGGTGGGTTTGAACTGGTTTGAACAAACTTGAGAGAGGAGGGGGTGGTGTGCACAAACTGAGACAATGGCCCTTTTTAACAACCTTGTATGTCAGTTTCACAAAATCGGTGTACAAGATACAAGACCCAGTCTGAAACAACGAAGCCGACTACTTTATCGAAAGGCATGTTTGTTCTGATATGTTCTTTATTGTAAATGATCATGCCACTACCTGACCAATGTCACACCAAGAAAACACTAATTGAAGCATATCAATTTACTTCTAAAGCATCATGTAAACAAAGAAAAAAAAAGTCCAACAGCCTGATTCATGATTTAAATTAAGGAGGCCTGTGGGAGACAAACACATTGACTTCTGAAATCAGTTCTGCTAACCCACAATCTGCCCTCAAAATCATCTCCACAAAATAGTGCCCTTCAGGGACAAGCTGTGTAGTTAAACACACAGACAAGCTTCAGGTTATTCTTAATGCATTTTACCAGGTATTCAATATTATTATATTCATAAATAAGGTAATAAAATAATAATTGTAAGTTTTTAGTTCAGATTTAAAATACACAAGAACAAAGTCAATCACTGAAGGTAGTTTCATACTTTAAGTAAAAGTTTACATTTTCTGTTTTTATGAATAAAATATGAAAGTTCATGTCTAATGTTTCAGACACCAGTCTTGTAATATATAGAGAAGCAAACATATTATGAAAAAATAAGTTATCAAAACAAAGTTTAAAAAAAAAAAACATGTCTCTGTTATTTGCAGGTCTGGTCTAAAATGCTTGAAGTAATGTACAATGATAGTAATTATTATATACACAGACTAATCACAGGTTTTACTGTAAAAATAAGTTCAGACTCTAATGGCACAAAACAATTAGCACTATTCACAAAACACACACACACACACAAACACACACACACACAAAGGGGACTGTACAAGTAACAACACTTTCCAACAATTCAACATGATGAACAAGCATTACAGTGCTTATCCCAAATAGTAATAATAAAACTAAATAAAGACAAGCAAAACAAAGGACATTTTTCCTCAACTGGATGTTTAAATGTTTACAATATTGATTTAATTGTGTAATGAGGATCCTCAGACATGACATCCTCTCATTCCTACACCAGAATATGCAAGTTACTGTATTAAAGCAGTTGCTAAATACTAATGTTTTATGTGCAAGACCATGTGCAATGCTATAAAATGCTATAAATATGTTTTTTTTTTAAATCAATAGTGTGAGATTAAAAATTAAAGTTATCTCATGGCAAGTGATGCCTACTTAAGTTTTCATATTTCATAATTTGTGTTAACCTATTTTCAACAAGAGTACATAGTAATGATTAAACACGCTGCTGGAACGTCTCTGGAGAAATGACTCAACAGAAAACAGAAAACAGAGTATTTTCCAGTTTAAATGTGCCATTTCAATAAATGCTTTTTAAATGTGTACCTACAGCACAGTTTTTTTGGTTCACAGATGCATGAATTATGCATGATGCATGAAATATTTCTATTCTGCTCCACAGCAAGCTGTTGCTGTGTCGTCAGACAAGTCTAGGCATGCCTGTGCAATCAGAAACAACTTGAATGTGACATTTACTCTTGAAGTAAGGCCTTACCGGCAACCCACCCTGGCTGCACTGGACAGTTGGCCCGTAGGGGGCGCTCTCTTGTGTGGGGCAGGTGAGGAGATGAAATTAACAGGTGTGCGTATGCGTATGCCGCTCTCACAGTAGTCTGGTCGCAGTACCTCACACAGCAGAGGTTACAGGGAGGGTATGACGACCCTTGCTCCTGCTGACATTGCGAGTTTGGCGCAGGGGAAGAAGGCAGCCGGGTCTTCCTGTTGTGGGGTGTGGCCCGCCCCCTCACCGCACCCCCTCCCACCCCCCCCAGCTACTCCTCGGGGAGGTGGTTCCTGCGGTTGCGGCTCTTCCTTTGGTCCATGAGGGGCTTGAGTTTGGCCAGGTCGCCCCTCAGCGGGCCCGGCTTTTCCCCCTGCCTCTGCTCCTTGCAGTACTGCTGCAGAGCCAGCGCCTCAGCGGGACTGAAATCCGACACCAGGGCCTTGGGGTGGAGCGCTCCCGCCAGCGCCCAGGGCGAGTGCCGCTTGTCCGTCAGCGCCTCCACTAGCCCGTCGCTCAGAACCTTCAGCCGGATCTTGGCTGCCGTGCGCTTGAAGCCGTTTTCCGCGGCCTGGCAGTAGTACAGCCCCTGGTCCGAGGGCTGGACGGAGCGGATGAGCAGGCCGTGACCGGAGGAGACCACGCGCTCGCTCGGCTTCACCTGCAGAGAGAGGTGGCGCCTTACCCTCAGCACACAGAACAGGGCTCTCAGACTCTCAGTCCAACAGAGCCTGCTGTGTGTCTCAGTCATTAATTAGTGATTGCTAAATGACAGTAATGTAATGTAACATGGCTTAATCAGCCCGGTTAGTTCAACACCAGTATGCATTCGCACTGATCCGTTTTACTAAGCACACTGCAGTAATATGTACTGTAAGTGTTAACCCTGTGTGCCGTCTTCAGCTGTGACATATCATGAAAACATCTAAATGCCGGAGCAAGCGCATTGGGCCAAATTATTAAAGTCAGCATACAAACAGGCCCAGTCTGACTACCCTCACTAGAACCTGGACCCCTGACTCTCAAGTATAAACCGCACACATAGCAAGAGTACAGTAACACAGTAACATGAAAAACTATAGGTGTGGTGGGGACAGTTTTGAGAAACAGGCAAACAACCTTCATTAAAGCGAAAATGCCTAATGACATTTCTCATTTTTTGAGACAGAGAAAAGAGACAAAAGTGATCTCCCTGCCGTAGTGCTTCTCTCAGACTGTGTAGTCACAGTTTCCCTTGGCAACACGGTTCTAACAGCGTTTCCAGCAGAGCTCTGTAAGTGCATGCTGATTCCTGGCTTGTGAACAGCCCCTGTGACACGTACACTTTGCTTATCGCTGACTCCACCCATTCCCCTCAACAACGAGAGATCTGGCTGTAAAACCCGTGTTCAGCCTTCCTTTGTGATTGTGATTTTGTATGATTAATGTAGACACCTTGAACTGATCTAGTGGCCTTCGGATTGGCCTCCACCTCCACGCAGCACTGTGGAACGCCTCTTAATTAATGTCCCTTTTTATGTGACCCGATGGGTCCCATTAGGAATCATGTCGACTGCTTTGAGTTTTAAGAGACCCCCCCCTCCCGTCACCTCTTTTCTCCTGTCAGTGTCTCTCTGATACAGCCATCTGGTAGTGGCGTGGGGGGATTTGGGCAGGCACTCCAGAAAGGTGGTGTTGTTCTTCACCCCATACTGCACCGTCTCCACTGCGTTCCTGTAGGCTGAAACGAAGGCACACACACGCTCGCACTTACACAAACGCGGAAACACACGTCTACACGGTGCAGGATGCACCGTCTCCACTGCGTTCCTGTACGCTGAAACGAGGGTGCACACACACTCACACACACACGCGTGTGCGTTTACACAAACACAGAAATACATACCCACAGTGCGGACTGACTGTCTCTGCTGTGTCCTAGTATGGTTAATCAAGATCACACACACACACACACACACACACACTTCTTACAATTACAGGACGTAAATAAGTCTTCTGACATTTGTAAAGTTTTGTTTAGGGACACAGAACAGATAATTGATTTAAATTTATGAATTCACATAGCTTTCATATTTTTTGTGTATTTTGGAAGAACAAATATGTTTGGCTTGTGTATGATGTATTGGGGTAGAACAGTAATTTCCACCAGACTTGTCCTGGATTCAAAACACATACAGTAACATGCCTGGAACATGCAGTACACATGTTACCCTGTATAGTAACTATAGTAACAGACAGAGTTACCCTGAGGCTAATAACACACACGGTTACCATGGATACAGGGTATGGGTGGGTCTGTGGTGAGTGTGTGAGTGTGCTGTTCTTGCACTACCTCCCTCTGTGCCGCCTCTTCTGAATCCTACCTTTAAGATTGAAGCCTCTGCACTGTGTCAGTGGGTTTCCGTGAATAATGTCCTGCCTTCTGCTCCTCCTGCATCAGAACACACACAGGCACACACAAACACACACACACAAGCAGATAAGTCCACGTCCTGTGGGATAAATACGTTACATTGGAAATGATATTGCATGGAGATAAAATTGCATTTTCTCTGCTGAAACTATGACAAGTATGATGTGGTGAACCCAGAGTAGCTTCCAAACCTCCAGGTCTTGTTTTAATTAAAGCAATTTTACTTGACACTGTGCGTATTAGCAGATAGATATGCTTCATTTTCCAGAGTAGAGCGGTTTTACTTCTGCTATTTTTGGCCTCTCTTCTCAATGAAAGGCAGATGATGTCAACAGAGAAACGAAGCGGCGCTTGGAGTCAGACCCGGCCGCCAGCGTGGCGAGCGCTCTGCCGTGTTATTCCACTGCAAGGTGCAGCCGAGGGGAAGCCAAAAACGACATGAAAACCCAGCGTTTCAGGAGCTAAAGGAAGCGTGGCTTTTTGTACCCCAACCAAACTAAACGTGAACTGCGGCGGTAGCTCCCAGGCGGATGGCACGGAGGGAAGGAGCATAATGAGACATGACTCAGATATCGCCAACTGTTACTGTTTAGACAGACGTATGATATTACAGGGCTCATGACTGATGCGGTAATTCTGCATCCGGGTTTCACTCAGCGTACAAAGGCGAGAACCGCACATGCTTTCAGTCATGTATAGCAGCGACTCACGGTGCGTTACACCAGAGGGAATGAGCACTCCGGTTCAACAGCCCATAATTAGTCAGAGACGTCGGCTTGGTGACGAACTCCCGTTTTCACCTTTAAATAGGGAGCAATGCCTATGACGAATCCATTGTTCCTCCTGCACATAGGGGGCGCTGTGGAAAACATGCCATACCTCTTGCCCGTAGGGTAGTAGCGGGAGCAGCTCAGGCCATCCCAAGCACAGTACGGGTCTCTGGCCAGGCAGCAGTCCGCGCAGGCTGAGCCGTAGGCATGGCAATGGTGCAGAGCTACCTGGGAGATGCCGTGCTCCGAACTCACGTAGAGCTGTTGCTAAAACGCAAGTGGGTCACACAGTCACATGAGCATTTGCTTCAGTGCGTATGAGTAAAACTTCACACGTGAATTACTTTACACATGACTGAAATACATGCATTCATTGGATTGACACCTTTAAGTCACACCCCTGCCTCCCTGGTTGATGTACAAAACAAGATGTTACTTTGTTATGCATTATAAATCACTGTAATGCATGGCTCGTGAATCAATATCAGTACAAATACAGATTGGTTTAACTTACCTTTTTAGAGGAGATTCTTAAATTTGTCACAGGGGCTTTATTCTGGAAAAAAGAGAGAAATTCTGAAATTGGTCAGTATTTTTGATAAGACTTTGCCACCCGAATCAGGTGTTCTTTGAAAATTTTGAGATATCTGTAAATGCGTCAATTTCCTGTATTATCTGCCCTTATCCAGCATGTTTGGCTTGGTCTTCTCCATCTCTTTGTGCTCCAGCCAGCCTCTATGCTGCACGTTCTTTTAAAGGCTTTGATCGGTCAACCATGTGGAGAACCAGGAGAAGATCCAGTCTTTCCCTTATAAAAGCTTTGATCTGTAACCCACATGGTGAATGAGGATAACGTGTTTTACTGGCAAATGTTAAATACTTTGACCTGTTTGTACAGAGAATGAGGAGAAGACCTAGCTCTCTGGTAAAAGCTTTGACCTGCTTATTTGAAGAACACAGTGAAGGCCAAGTCTGTCTCTAGCAAAAGCTCGGACCTGCAAATTCAGAGAATTTTATCAGAGAAGGCCAAGGCTGTCTCTGATAAAAGCCTCACCTTAAAGACCTCCAGCTCCTCCAGGATCAAGTCTTCGCCCAAGGAACGGTTGGTTGGGAGGACAACAACCTTCTGCACTGTTCCTTTATCTGAAGACAATGAGAACCAATACAACAGTTGAGCAAAGAACCATTAAAGAATTAATATTGAATCTATCTATATATCTATCTATCTATCTACAAATGCATTGTCTTGTGAAAGCATGAATACATATATTTATCTGTTTGAATATATTCTATATCTATAAAAATAAAATGAACATTTTTGCTTTTCCCTGATGGAACCTGTTTATAATGCTTCATCAAATCAGCTGTTAAATTCACAATTTAAGCCGGGGGGGGGGGGGGGGGAATAACATGCGGGGTAGCAATGGAAAAGTGGAAGGTGGGTATTCAGAAACAACTGAGGCGGAATAAAAGTCATTGTAGTACATCCTCAGTAAGAATCCCACTGGAGTGGAGAAAAGTTTTTAAAATGATCTGGTTGTTATGAATATTAATGTTTCATTTCTCTCAGGAAAGCCATGCCTTCTACAGCTGCTACGGGGATGGCATCTTTGGCATACGCCTTTAAATCTGTGGAGATGAAGAGAATAAGTTCTCGGTGGAAGAGTGTAAGCCATCCACTGGCGCACAGCGCTCTGTTTATGCAACTATTTTCTTAAAGGATTAGAAAAATGAGTCTGAAAATGCTCTTGGAAATCCCCAATAAACCCCCCCCCCCAACAACAGCAAAACAAAAGCCGCCTGTGGCAGAGGCTGTGTCTGACACTGCTGGCTTCCTGTCAGGAATCCGGGAAAAATGCGAAACTGATAAACACTAACAGCTGTGAACCCTTTAGCCTGCGCGGTCAGCCCAGAGTCTCCCAGAATCCCCCGCTGTGCTGTCGCCACGCAATCTCCCTGCATCAGACTGCGTTCGGCCTGTGCCATCGACCCAGAATCTCCACAAATCTGCACAGCATCTGCCCGCGCCAGTGCAGGGTCTCCCAGCACACACATCCCGGAGTCTGCCTGCATAACCCCACAATCTTGCTTTATTTTGTGTTGTTGGTAACCCTACCTGACTTTATGTCATCGGTGTTATTACATGCTTAATGGCGAAGAGGGTAGTCCCACTCAATTAATCTCAGACAGCCAGTATAAATGGGCTTATTCACATATTATGGGTCTACAGTGATGCTGCCCTCTGCTGGACTGAGTCATTTTAATCTGCTCAGATACAGTTTGACCTTGATGGAGCATTTCTGCTTGAGCTGTGTACTAATGTGAGGATGCGTTACCCAGTGAAGATGACACTGGTTACATTAGCTCACCAATAGTCCCCATTTTGCAGACTGTTATAGATTGTAAGTGAAGACAAGTGCAGTGACAGCTTGGAAACTAAAAACAGATTAACTAAAAACAGCTATAAAAGCAGATACACATGAAAAAATTGCTCTCCTAGCCAAGAATAAGGAAAAAATGTGATCATTCCTGTTTTGATTCATTTTGTAAATGTATTTTCATCGGTGCATGTAGCACTGCCTGGTGGTCATATTTACCATCTCCTAGAATGTCATAGGAGTGGAATGATAGTTTCTCCCCTTTTACCTGTTCCCAGGAAGAGGACCTGGTAGCGGCCGTCCGCGGCGACAACCTGGTCCACAGCGATGGCAGTGTACTTGTACTCTGTATTAGTGCGCACAAGCAACGGCTTCCTGCCCACGGGGTAGATGGGATTGAACATCACAGGGTGGTTCCTGACGAAGGTCACCACATCGTCAGGGAACTCTTTCGTCGTGTGGATGTTGGGGGTGAAGGCTCCACCTGGGCACTGTGAAAATTAGGGGGGAGAACGTTTTTGGTAATCAACCCCCAGCTGACAAACTGATACGGTGGGCACCACAAACTCTGAAGATTACATCTCAACTGGATGTTGCTTCAGAAAACGATGAATCCTGGCCTGTACTACAGCCCTCTGTGCCTTTTCTCTTTAGAATGGTATTGTTATTGAATCGCTTCAATTGATATATTGAATCACTGGCTCCAAGAAACATGTCTGTCTACAGCTCTACTCAGCAACGGAATCCCAGACCTCAATGCAGCCCTGTGACAGGGCTGACGAAACGCTCTTCAGCCCCTCTAGGACTCTACCATTCAGATCTCGCAGGAAAATCTACAGAATCAGGAAATATCTGCAGTATATCACAATGAGTATATCCAGTTTTTATGTGACACTTTAGTGCCTCCTGCCAATAAGAAATATTTCCCAGTGTCCATCTCTCTCTCACTGGAGAATTGGCTGGCGTTTTCACCTGTCACTTTTATCATGAACGCCCACTTTACCTCAAATGTATATTAATCTCAAAGGCTGTGCAAAACAATATCCAAATATTTTGCATAAGAGTGGGGGAAAACTTTTTTGTTTCATGTGCAACTGTGTATTGGAACATGAGGGAGAAGTCAATAGTGGATTACATTTATTCTCAGCTAAGCACAGCAAAAGAAGGCAGAATCCCATTCCGACCGATTGCAATGCAATCAAAAACGGTAACAACTAATGAGTGCTCAAAGAAACAGTACATAATACATATAAAAAATATTTAAAAAAATAAATATTAATAGTGCTATTTCTGTTGATTGTGTCTAACATGGAGATGCCTCCATCAGTTGCAGCTGTATGGCCTCTGTACTAGAAAAATAAATGTTACTTTTGGTGAGAAGATTTGTTCATTGCTATTTATATTAAAAAATAAGTTGCAGACTTTGCTGCATAATTTCATAAATGTCACCGCAAAATTTTTACATCACAGAAATCACAACAAAAAAAAAATAGGGAAATCATTTACTTCCATTTAAGCTTTATTTTAATGGTTGGTTATATTGGAGATTTTAAGGTGCATTAACTGGGCTACTTGTTTAACTGTGTTTCTTGAGCTGTAGAAAAGGACACTGCGGGGTCTGTTGCTGTCTCTTAGACAATGACCTCCTGCTCGCTCAGAGTCATTCTCCGTTCTGTGACACTCCACCTCTTCCACCCTTCACTCGCACCCCTGTAACTCACCGTGCCCGGGCGGGGGTAGGGGATCCGGCCCTGGTACGCCCCCCACTGGAAGTTGGGACCCTCTCTGTGGGCGAAGGGGCCATTGAAGACGGTCAGGATGTCGGCCATGTTGTACACGCACACGGCCGAGCCCTTGAACACTGAGCTGAGGACAAAAAAAGCCGCCCGCATACGTTTACATTCACCAGGAAGAACATCCGAAAACAGAACTGCCGCTTTCCGGGATGGTGTTTTTGGGATATCCCGCTTCTACGTTTCAGCAGGATTTCCCAGTAACACAACCCCAATGTACACTTTGTCTGCCCCCACTGTGGGGGTATGTGATTTAGCCCGCGTGCCAGGCTCCAGCAAACCTCTGCTGCGGAGACCAAACAATTCGACAACAAAGGAAGAAATGCACTGCACGAGTACTAAAAATAATGGTCGGAACACAAAGCAAACGCAAAGCTCTCCCAGTTTGGCTTGGCGGAAGGTGTGAAGCCTCATGGGACTGCCTACGGGCTGTGTTACATGGAAATAAGCCCACTGTGGATTATCTGGAGGGCCAGTACGAATGAGCTCACAAAAGCAGAAATTCACTCCCAGGGTAAAGGCCCTTCATTACCATAATCACAGATTCTCTATGTATGGATATTCCTGTCCCTGTGCTTCACCTTGACAGTTCTGCCTCTGCCACTGTTCAAGATTTAAGTGTTCTGATTGGCTGGCTCGGTGTAAAAATTCTAGAAGGAGCATGATCAAACACAGAACATCTATGTCCACAAGTACAGCCAGAGAAACAATACAGATGAGGAAATGGGGGGTTAATCCGTTTTCATCAAACAAATAAAGTCACTAATTTCCTGAGCAATAATGTGGTTGTGGTAAGCACAGGGCCGAGTCTTTGTAAAACTGGTACTGCTGTAGTGAGAGGTTTCCATGTTTCCTGCTGTATCTTGCTGTCTGGCTATGCCCGGATCTCCCCTACTGAGATCAGGCATATCCAACATCTATATTCTCATGGGGCAAGAACAATATTACAGTTGGCTTACCTTGTGGATGTGAAGACGGCGAACACCAAAAGGTTCTTGGGCCGCTCCGATTCCAGTAAAAACACGCTCTCTAGACGGAAAACACACATTTGTGTTACCGGTCACATTCATCAGCCAGCCTGTCTCCTCATTGGATTGCACAGTTGAGACCAGGCCAGGGTCTGGGTCTTACAAATGCTGGATGAGGCTTTGTTTGAATAGTAAGAAATAAAAAACCTAAAAACCTCAACACCTAAATAACCTCAACATTGTTCTGATAATATCTGATATTTTTTATCATATTAATGCTTCTACCATATCTTATTATTAGGCACACAACACCCAGAAATGAACGCGCTGTATGGAGCTGCAATATCTGAGTATCAGACAGATCACTCAGGCAACTGTATTGTGCCCTGAAGCTCTGACTTCAGGAACACAGAGGAAGAACAGCAGCTGGTTTTCGATATTCTGGCGAATGCGTGTTACACCCTGGGTCTCACTGACCGAGCTCGTCAAAGTGCGTTTCCGTGCCGTCCTGCTCCAGCACAGCACACACCATCCGCGCTTTCAGGAAGGTGCTCCACTTGTTGACGAGGCTCCGCTGACCGCCGATGTCATTCTGAGATGTAGGGGAGAGGGGACGGTCACTGTCTGAGCTGAACTTAAACTCTCAAGTGGGACTGATACCATTTTAAATTTGCCACCTGTCTTTTTTCCCCACTAAGAGCAATAGCAAGAAACGTTTGCCCCCTCCCACCCTCCCAAATGTCTGCCTTCATGAATGCTCATAAACAGAACACGTACATACATACACACGTGCGCGCACACACACACACACACACATACATACACAAACACTCACACATACATATATACAAGCAAAACGCACATCCATGTGCACATATACACATATGCATGTGCACACATATCCACATACACACACACACACACACACACCCACACACACAGTGCCCCGCTCCCTCACCGGGCACACTCTTGCCACCATGGTGTGGATGTGCCTGGTGTTGCCGCTGTTGTCCGTCAGCCTCTCTCTGAAGAAGAAGTAGAGCTTGGCGTCACTGGGATCCAAGCCGTCTGGGATGAGCCGGGCATCGATGAACACCGGCTCTGCAAACCCAGAAACGAGACCCAAATCCAGCCTTGATGAGAAACCATGCAGGCGTGCACTGCAGACAGAGTCTGCATTAAATCACTCCGGTGCTGAAAACATGAGCTACATCAGAAACGGGCAGTAGCGTTTCCAGCAGAAACAATCTGGACCTGTTCAGAGAAACCAGTGCAATGGAATTCAACTATTTTACCCACCCCTATTTACAGGAACATGAAATTTTCACTGGCTGGACAGTTTTACCATGACCACTCCACCCCATGTAACTGAGGGAAGAGCCTTCACCTGTCCCCAAAAACTAAATTACATGTTTGTAATGCGTGTGACATATTTAGTGTGCTTAGTATATTATTATAATTATTATCACTATTATTATTTGTAGTAGTAGTAGCAGTAGCGTTGTAAATAATAATATTTTGTAATATTTAATGCGTTTAATGAAGGAAATCTTTGTGTTAATTACCAAGTTAAATTTACCAGCCATACCTCAGCTAGTTACTTTTTATTGCTTGTGTAATATTGCTTATGTGAGAAACAGCTACTCGATAATGAGCCACACCTGCCCTAATCGGCTCAGAATACACAGGTGTGGCCGGAGAGCCAGAGTTTGTGAGCAGTTTGCTTGCTGTGGCTTGGCTCTGCCTGGCATCTGTGTAGCACTGTTTCATTTTTAAAATGAATGATTAATTTTCATAAATATTTCCCCTTCTGTTTATTTTTCCTCTGTGCAGAGCATGAGCCAGCAATATTACAGTAACACCTTATAAAATTTGTGTAGTTATTCATTCTTCATAAAGTAATAGTAGTTGCATTATACATCATTAAAAATATACTGTTGTGTTTATTGCGTGTGGCAGGGGCAGCCAATAAGCCGGGCAGTGATTGGACGAGAAAACAGGCACCAGAAAATGACTAGAGAAGGTGAGTGGCCCTGATCAAGTTCCAAACCCATCAAAGCAGAAGTCCCAAAGACTTCCAGGCAGTACCCTGGGCTCCTCCTCCATAGACACCACTCGCTCCTCCCTAATAACAGCCCTGACAGAGACAGCAAGCAGCCTCTGGGCCCGTTAGCAACCAGCCCCCACCCCTGCTGCCGTCACAGGCCAACAATAATTAATGCTGGCAAATATGTTAGTAAGGAGGAGGCCAGGCTGAGACCATTCCATTCAAGGTTACAATATGCACTGTGGTTATACTGTTTATATTTCTCAACAGCGCACGTTAAAACCCTGTGTGGAAAATTTCCCTGGTCTCCTACTTAATAATTCATTTACTAGAGTGTATTAACATTTAGCTGTATGTAAATAATGTATTTTTAATGAAGTATAAATCTGTTATTAGTGCCATTATGATAATTAATAACTGCACTATGTTCTAAACTGCTACCTTCTTGTGTGAGGTGCCACTTGGGAAAAGAATTACTCTGCAGCCCCTCACATTTGCTGGGATTTGTTATGTCACAATAAGCACTTTGTCTGCTAAATGCCACTAAGCATTGGAAGTGGCACTGAAAGCGAATGGAAATAAATGGAAGCGTCTGTATTCTTGGAGGCAGGAGCTTGAGTCCTGAATCTTGATTCCGAAACACACCGCATAATGAAGAACTCAATGGATGGTGTTCCATTGTGTTCCTTTTGGGCTGTTGACTTTTGGGTTGAAATTTCTTAAACCTTTGGCTCAATGTTCTCCATCTCAGGAGCATTACAATGCTTGGCCCATGCAGAGCTGTTCAGGTAGGTCTTTGTTTCCAACCAGTTCCTCACCGCTGAGCCACTTGGAGTTGTGCTGGTCCGTCCTCACGGCGTTCCTCCTGGTGAGGCTCCTGAAGATGGCCGCGTCGGTGCCCATGAAGTCGATGTAGACTCCAGAGAACAGCTCCTGGTCTGCACAGGAGAGCAGCGCTGTGTCACAGCTGAGCAAAACATCATAGCCCAACACTCCACCGACCCTTGTCTGAACTATCAAACAGGCGGCCTTGAAGCTCAGAACACAAACCGGGCTAAAATGATCAAATCGAAGATTCGCAATGGTGCAGTGGCGTATTGTGAGAATTGAGGTATGAAGTTTGTAATGGCAGATCTCCTTTTTTTAACTGGCACATCTGATTGAATTGCCAAGTGAAGCAGGAGCCTGAGTGCCTGAAATCCAACCTGTAGGTGCGACACCGCCCACTGGCTGTTTCATGTCAACTGGATACCAATCAGAGGTCAGAGACCAGTGCTGAGTGAAAGGGTGTCCAAAGCTTGATGTGGTGGGTGGGTGTGTGAGCGTGTGTGCGTGTGTGTTTGGGGGGGGGGGGGGGGGCAGTGAACTTACTGAGCATGACAGAGACAGTGTTGACTCTGGGGCTGAAGGAGCACCTCCCCTTCCCCGATTCAGCCCGTGAGTCTATGTGGAACACTTGCTCCTGCGGGAAAGGAGAGGAGAGGAGAGGAGCAGAGTGAACACAGGAGAGGCTTCATTACATGGGATACGTGTTAAAACGAGGGCCTCCATTCAACATAATTAAACACACCAGGTAGCGACACCACACAAGCTCTCTGCTGTGGAACAGCAACAGAGCCAGGACTGGGGTCCGGTTTTTAAAGCCCTTTGCTGGGCCATTAAATGTGAATTCCAGCCTGCAGACAGAGGGAGAGGAAATTCCTTCCAGAGAGGCGAGGAGCTGCAGCTCCGGATCTCTGGCTCCCTGCCCCTGGCCCTCAGCAGAGCCCATCCGCCGGTCGCTTTAGGGGTTCTGCGGCGACGCCCGGCGGAAAGCCCCGGAGGAGCCCAGCAGGCCGCTGCGGAGATGGGGGGGGGGGGGCAGGGTGGGGGGGTCAGGGGGAGGTGTGGATCTGTCAGCCGGGAGACTTTCTCCAGGAAAGCGTGGCCTGCGTCCAGCTGGTGTTTGACGACCGAGAGGCCGTTTGGCTCCGCGCGGGCCAGCGGAGCAGGGCGCTGTTCATCATCCCTCTGACGCTCGTGCGCTGTGTACCGCGGCGGCCTCGGGCCCGCACGCTAACACAGCTACACACGCTAATGACGCGCTGCGGACCTCTGGCTGAGAACTCAACAGTGACATACACCACGCCCGCCCGTAACACTCTAACCCCACTTTCAACCCCAGAGGGGGGAGGACTGACGCATCCAGTGCTGCAAAGGAAAACAGACGCAAAATCGCAATGGCAAAAAAAGGCCGATCCTCTGCGGAAACGGACAGGGCAAAAGCAGCACATTTATTAGAGCCTGGCAGCTGCTGCAGCCCCCAGGCATAGACAGCGCTTGGATCCTGGAGGAACAGTCCCGCCACGTTTCCAGGGCTTTTCCCTCCGACGCGTTTCACTGCCTCTTTAGGCTGGGGAGCAGGGTTAACATCCTGGATCAACTGAATTCAGCTTTATTTATATAGCGCTTTTTTACAACATGAGCTGTCGCAAAGCAGCTTTACATCGGTATTCCAGTGCCTGATACCCCCTATGAGCAAGCCAAAGGCAACAGTGGCAAGGAAAAACTCCCTGGCTAATAGGAAGAAACCTTGAGCAGAACCCGGGTCAGAGGAGGAGCCCATCTGCTTCTGGCTGGCACTGGGTGGACAAATGGAGTAGGAAAGAATTTCCAAAGAAATCCTTAATAGTACTTAAGAATGGTGAAACATGTAGGTAGTAAGACATAGCAATATACATCATGCATTGATTGGATCTGCTGTCCTCATACCCACTTAGAGTGTAAATGGCAGTAACACCAACAGATATCACCTGTGCATAATATTATGAGGGATCAACAACGACGACATGATAACAATGCTGACCTCTGACCTCCGACCCCTGTTGACGTACGCACAGATGGGGCTGAAAGCGCCGCTGCCGCAGACGAACAGGTGAGTTCGGTTGAAGGGCTGGATGACCCGGAGAAAGTTCCCACAGCCATGCTGGAGAAACGGAGAGAGAAGGAGGGGTAGAAGGGGAGAGGGAGTGTGTCGAACGATTAACGAGCCAGTCAAACAGAAACAAAGAGCTTCCTATGAGTCCTGATTAACATTTCAAAAGATCAGAAGACACAGGAGGCAACTAGCAATACTCCAAAGCTGAAAAAGGGCAGGACATTTACTTCAAATTCACAGAAACATCCTACATTGTGAGAATCAAATAAAATCACTGAATGTGGATCCTGACCACAAGGAGCCAAGTGATGTGGTTCAACTCATGAATTGTGCAGGGTGTCATATTCAGGGCTACTGAGAATAACAAAGCAATAGTGAAGCATTACATTACATTACTAACATTCAGCAGACCCTCTTATCCAGAGTCAGTTACATTGGTTTCAGTTTTTTACATGTTACCCATTTATACAGCTGGATATTTAGTGAGGAAATTCTGGGTGAAGTACCTTGGCCAAGGGTACAGCAGCAGTAGCCCCAGCAGGGAATTGAACTGGTTACGGTTATGAGTCCTGCTCCTTACCACTATGCTACACTACTGCCCTAAAACTGGCAGTGGGTGGACTTGAACCTCCAAGAAGACTGAAGCCTTTGCGCAGTGTCTTAGACCACTTAGAGAGGAAGGAGAAAGAGAGTGAGAGGTTGAGAGACAGAGTGAGAGAAAGAGTGAGAGAGATAGGGGGGGGGGAAGAGGGAAGTAGGAGCATCGAGGGGATCGTCACTAACTTGGCGCTCGCTGGTGAAAGTGCAGCTGTAGGTGCTGTATCTCTGCAGAGAGCACTCCTGAACAGCACTTCCAACAGCACACACCCCTCTGCTTCAACCAGCGCTGCGTTACACCCCACAGATGTATCACATTTAAAATTTAATGTGAGCAGCACACTCTGTCGTATTCCTACACCGATGCAACACACCCCACTCTCCTACACAGAGAATTTCAGCACTGTGCACCCCGCTCTCTCCTACAGTCAGTTTCAGCACCATACATGCTGTTCTCTCCTTCATTCTCAACACTGAGCCATACAGTATTATCAACTAAAGTTCCAAAGAGTCAGCATGATAATTTAAACATAATCCCTACGCAAACAGATTTACCAAACCCAGACCAACCGATACCAACCACGACTACGAAAATCCTTTCCCACTCACCGCTTCCTTTCCATGTCAGCTGTTCACAGCACCCCCCCCCCCCCCCCCCCCCCCCCTCATCTTCTACCTTTCTTTTCCCTGTTTATGATGTCCACACGGGGGGGGGGGGGACAAAAACCTCAGCCTACGGCCAGGTGCGATCCCTTCCTTGGACTCCAAGCTAAATACAAGTACTGCTACAACCACATAAAACACACACCAAAGAGATGCATTCAAGAAGAGTATGCCACTTGTGTGCATGTGTGTGTATTTGTTTGAGTGTGCATGAGGTGGCATCTGAGCAAGCCTGACCTGATTCAGTACATATTCAGCTCTATAAGTGGATAATGGCTTTGGGTGAGGGGGGGCTGTTCAGTGAATAGTGTAATATAATTTGCTTATGTCTAACACCTCAAATGTCTTCTTAAACTAATATACAAGTCAGGAAAATGATGCTAACAGACTGAGAAAATCAGGACTCAAACCCTCTGGCAAGGATATCTTGAAAAAAGGCGAAAGACTGGCTGAAAAATCCCTAACAATGAGATCACAGAGTAGGCGGGGGGTGGAGGAGCAGACAGCTCTGCTCATACAAATATTATTATTAACCTGTCTGTAAAGTGTGCGCTGTGACTCAAAGCAGCACCAACCATGTGTGGTGGAACACTTTGACACGCATCATCCGTTATTTCAAAATAAGAGCCCCTCACGTAAAGCACAGACAATGAAAACCCATTCTTACAAGCTTGGGGGATGACTGAGAAATATAATTATACATATTTCTGATTCATATATATATATATATATATAGTTTTCTAGTTCATATAGGATTTATAGTTTTGAACACCTCTGGATTCCTTCAATCCTGACAAACGCATTAAATCCACCTAAGAGTTTAATCTCCTGAAGAAACAGGGGCGTGCCCATTTTAAGTCAGACCGACTGGTGCATGAGGCCCATCACTGCATTTATTCATTTCACTCTGTGCTGGCTGGCACATCTGAGCCGACGGGGGCGTCCCGGAGCGACACGACGCTCCTCTTACCGTGGGATCTTTTCCTGCCATTTGGCACTCCTCGACCTTGCTGCTGGAGGCGGGCCAAAACACCTGAAAGAGAGAGAGGCGGGAAAACGCACCCTTTCAGGATCACTCCACCACATTCCATTTGTTCTATCTGTCTGTGCAGCCTTCAATTAACCAGGTATGTCAGTTGAGAATAATCCTCATTGACAGCTTTGTCAGACGGGGAAAAGAACATTTTGTGCTGTAAAGATGATGGGGCTGTAACAGCAGCCAATCAGCAAGAGTGAGAGACTGCTGGGGGAGGAGCACCAGTAAGGCACAGATCAGTGGGCAGATGAGGATTACCAGCATTATAATCCAAATATTCAACAAGTGCTAGCATTCTCAAAGAAAGCTCAAAGAAACAGCATATTAAGATTAGGATTAAGAAGACAATTAAGAATTATGACCATTCATCTGCGTCAATGGCTGTTCATTTCTTAATCTGTGAGATCATATACTCTGTACCTCAGCAATATGGGATGAGAATAAACTAATAATATGCTCCAACCATTCAATCAGTTCACTGAGATGGATCTTGGTCATTGGCACAGTGTTTGCCCAGTTGTGATGTGTAACACAGTTAGTCTCAGTCCTGGTCCTTTGAATACAGTACATGAAGTCATGTCCCTTAAACACAGTGTATGAGGTTGGGCACATCCCGTATGCAGCCATGTTCCATAACACGGCGCACACGTTATGCACGGTCACATTGTGTAACACAGAGCACAGTGTGGTAACCGCACGGCACCGAGCGGGGGGGGGGGGGGGCACTCACCTTGAGCGTCCCGCGGGTGATGTTGTTGATGTTCATGGAGAGGACGTGGTCCTTGCAGCCCACATACAGGCGATCCTGGTCCTCGTCCATCAGCAGGAGGCGGTAGTCCATGGGCCCCTCAGACAGGGTGTAGTGCTCAAAGGCCTGGGATGCCTGGAGCTCTGGAACAACAGATGGAATGACGATGAGGCTTAATACTAAGGTACTGTGGTTCAGTTGCTAGTGTAATATATATTATATACAAGCCTAGCAGGGCTGGATGGCCTGTTATCATCATTTAGTAGTTTGCATTCTCATGTTATAGGAGATAGCATTTGATTTTCTCATCTGTGTGCTGTTCTGCGCTGAATGAAAAATGATTGATATATACCTAAATGTCAACAGATATGATATCCATTATATATTAGTGTTGATTTTAAATTTGATCCTCATAATCTCCCTGTCTCTCTTTCTCTTCTGTCTCTGTTTGTGTGTGTATGTGCTCAAAATACTCTCAAACCAATTTTTATTCCAGAAGCGTCTGCCCAAAAGTTTGGAGAGATCCGTAGAGGACAGACAAAAGGGAAGTCTCTGTTTATAGCATTAGCATATGCTTCTCTGAAACATCTCCCGCCGGACCACATAAAGACCGCTAACATGAACTGCACCGTGAAGAAAACAAAGACACACAGAAGATGACTGAAATGGCAGTTGAGATGAGTAGGGGTGGAGGAGACAAAGGCGCCATGAACGAGTGAGGAAAGGAGACGGCGTCTTCGCTCAAACGACTTGAATGCACACAAACTCTCGTTTGTCGCTTAAGCAAGCCATCCATCATGGGGCTGTGATGAATGGGGAAGGGCGACACAAAGAGTGACACAAAGTGATCTGAAGAGGCAGGGCTCCCGCGAGGGCGGCGTTACCCTCCGCACGGTGAGAACGGTCTCACGGAGCGAACGCGGGCCATTCAGGAAGAGCCGCGTAACTCGGCGTTCCACGGGGAGTGCGGAGGGACCGATGCCCCCTCGAAAAGGCAGCTTTCTCGCGGTCGATCCCCTGACCCGCTCAGAACCCACTCATTGTGCCGCTTCCAGAGGGAAGGGGCGGAGAAGCATCTGTGCTTCCCTTTACAAAGGTTCATCTCAAAAAATCAATACACAGAGTGACGGAGAGAGCTCTCAATGGCAGAATCAAAGCTCTCCACAGTCAAAGCACAACTCATGAATATTAATCGCCTTTCTAATCTGGACTGAAAGGAAGTTGAAGTGGAGCAAGTTGATGTGGGCTTTCTTTCTTTCTTTTTTCATTTTCTTTCTTTTTCCTGGACTTGTTTTCTCTCATCAGGCGGTAAAATGTTTTTTTTTTTTTTTTTTCCTCCCTGTGCTTTCACCCAGAGTCACAGTCTTATTATTCAAGTGCACACGCCTTTGATACGTGAGCTCTCTCCTCCGTAGAAAACACGCATTCCACTACACCCTCTCCCTCCTCATCATCTCTCGGGTGTCTGCCCATTCTACCACACTAAAAGTACAGTAACGCCCATGCCCAAAGTCTTTTCATGGGTCTCTTTTCCCCGAACACAGGGAATGATTGCTAATAGCCATTGCACATTCATTTTCTGCTACCGAGTCTCTCTCATTCATACACCCCACTGTTCAGTGTCTGCTTGTCCTGTTCTGCATATTCTTCAGAAATAACACTCTGTACCACCTAAGACTTTTACGAGCGAATATGTAGGTCTTGTTTTTGGGGTGAGGCCTAATGATAGAGGACCTTTCAAAAGTGTTCAGACCCTTGACCAATCCTCATACTTTACTGAGTTAGAAATTAAATGGATGATTTAAATTTTGCTCTGTGATCATCCATTGATTTAAAAACACTGAAACTCAAAATTAATTATCTCAAGGTGACATAGGTTTTATTTTATTCTATTAAGTATAATTTAAATCAAATATTTCTAATTCAGTAAAATGCAAGAATTGGTCAAGGGTCTGAATACTTTTGCAAGGCACTATATAAAGTAGCATGAACGTGAACATGTATCTTGCCCAGACTAGATGGATGGATGCTTCATTAGGAGACGCTTCAGAAAAACAATCCAATTATGTTGGGATGAGACCGACGTCAGTGTTGAGAAGATCATGTGACACACAAAGTACTAAAGCCGGCCATAGGGCTGAATAAGTGGTCAATCACGCCACCATGAATGACAGCGTAATAAAAAAACCCACACACATTCAGTAATCCAACCTGACGCTGCACGTCTACAAAGTTTATGACCTGTTTTCCTTCCTTGCTTGGAAGGAGAAATCTTTACAGTTTATAAGCCTGGGTTTCCTGTTTTGGGGATAGGTTGGACACACAACAAGAGCCACGTAGTAATGACTGTTTGCTGAAACTGTACACTGTGAACTGGGGCCTCAGAATTCCCCTGAAGGCGCACTTTACGGGGTGACATGACATCCTTTGTTTGTTAAAACTTTGTGCTGGTGACACGGTGTTCGGCGGTCTTTCCCATCCACGGAGCCTGTGGCTTTGTTATTTACATCTACACATGGAATCGTTCCTCACTAGGGGCTTCTCTGGGTAACAGGAGCGGGTGGTCTTAACCCCTTCAAACAAACAGATAAATCACTCCCACCCTCCAACGCGTTTCCATTTTGAGTCTGTCCCAGCCCAAATGAACAAAACCATGACTTTCTCGCACATCAGCGGCACTGAGACTTGATCTTTGAGCAGACAACACAGCAGTTGGACGCCTGAAAAAAAAGTATAGCAGGCAGCATATCAAAAGACATTTCAAATCATAAGAAATCATTTTTGGGTTTTGGGGTGAGTCTTGTTCATCTCAACATGCCAACTGAAAATGATTTCCAGTATTTCTGGCTACATCGGCAGAAGGAGTGGGGAACTTTTTTTAATATAGTTATTCATTAATGTCTCATCGTAGTAAAAATGTCATTATACTGACATGGCCTCACCCAGATTGATGTTACTTTGACCGTCCTCCAACACATTGGTGATGTGATTTAGGATGTGGTCAGATCTGAACTCAGTTCTTCCATTCAGGTGAACAGTTCACACAACACAAGCCCTCCCGAGAGACACTTGGCTCAATTCATTGGCCAAGCATTGAGCTTTTGTCAAAAGACAATGAATATGTCCTCTGCATTAAAAACCACCAAGCAATCATTTCGATAAAATAAAAGCTGCATTCTGACATATAGTTTCCTGGGGCATTTCAATACAATGCATTATACTTTCCTCATCATTTCATGCGCTATGAATTGTTGACACATGGTTCAAAGCCATGCACGCCCAACTTGTTATTCTAAATAAACAGTGAAATCAGAGCCTTTCCTTTGTCTCGTAATGAATGAAGCCGTGAGCTGTGACGGTCTCTGAACATGTGTTGTATTAGTCATGGGTTTGGATGCATTCCTCCTCTCTGAAATCACAAGCCGAGATCCCTGAGGGATGTCGAAAACGTTTTGCGGAAATTCTCGCCTGACTCTCCTGCCCGTTGGGGCTCCCCGGTTGTGGGCGGGGGTTGTTTCTGTTGTTCCTTCTTACGGTAAGAAGCTGACTGAAGGCGGTCCAAGTAGGACAGTAAACAGACAGCTGATCAATGCTGACTGAGACTGCAGACTACGCCCGTAACTGCAGGCATTGATTTTGTGGCATGAAGATGCTGAGAGCCACTAGAGTGCTCAAACCCTGGACAGAATGTCAGTCTGTCACAGTGCTATTACCCACAATGCACCTCTTTTAATGCTGAATGACCTGCGGCCATTTTCTGGGGACACATGGGCCTTCTAAACACCACCGTACGTGCTTATGTTTATATTCCCAGGGTTTTCATTACATTAGTACGGATTTAATCAACATCAACGTGGCCAGGTAGACCACACCCTTCCCAGCATGTCTCTTACCCCCTAACCCAACCTGTTTTCAACCAGCACGCATTGTGAGGGAAGCATTTGAGCCAGGAACATTCCAACGACAGGTGGTGACCGTTCAACGTACAAGACGTGTGCAGTGTAATGTATACACAATGTGGGTGATGTATGACGCAAGTAATGGAAAAAGGATGAAATTTTCCACTTTCGCTGAAGACAGATAATACATCTATGGTATGGCTTCAGAGGACGGTCCTGCTGAAGGGAGGGGCCACATGTTCTGCTCGCATAAATTTAAACGAAGGAAGAAAGTGCAGTGTTTATTTGGCTGCACTCGCACACCCAGGAGGAGCTCTGTGGCATGGAGGCCCTGCTGGCTTCCACTCGGCCTATCGAATGACAGCTCAGCTCTCCACTAATCCAATCAGAACAGCCCAGCCAAGGACGCCTCGCACAATAAACAACACAGGAGCTCTGCACTTTAGCTCACCATATAAGGTGTGCTGTACTGTACCAAAAGATCATAAAAAGCGATTCATGATGAAAGAAGGCTTTATGGGAGCTGCAGGGGGGGGAGGCTGGTCCCCCTGGATGGGGTTAAGGGACGTGGAGCCAGGTGACACTGTTCCGATGTGACGATCACCAGAGCCCTCCTGAGGGAGGTGGCAAGGGGTGAAAGTGGTGGTGGTGTGCAGAAACGAATTGCCCGGATTTCCCCCCAAAGAGGAGAGACAACAGTGGCCTGCAGCATGTATGGATGCAATGACACAGGATACATACAGGTCCTGTGATACCTCCATACTCCTGATGTTACACAGTATCCAGGGCATGTAAACCAGAAGTCACTGCTTTGATTCTCAGGTTGAGCAGTGCCATTGTACCCTTTAATGAGATACTTGACTCAGTAAATATCCAAATATATAAATGGATAACATATAAAAAAAACTGCATCTGTTAAGGAAATGTAATGTAATGCGTCAGTGAGGAAAGGGTCAACCTGTTTCAGTCCAACTTACTGCTAAATGGTTCAGCCTCAGGGCTTAGCCTATCTGTGATAGGATGACCTTTCTTAGCCAAGTTCCAATCACAAGTGCTGAATTTCCTTGAGTTATTTCAAACAAAATGCACACCACACACTCTCGAGGGCAAAAGAAAAAAAAAGCAGAACAAGCCATGCCTTCAAAGGGAAGAATGAATAAATTAGCCACATGCTAGTCAGAGCAAGGCTCCTTACACACAAGTAGAACCTGTGCCACCGTTGCCAGGGGCAGCAAGAGGTTGGACCTCAATCACCCGTCTCAATAAATATTTAAGCAGGAGCTTAATGCGCCTGGAATCCAAGTTCCCTGTGAAGCCTGAGAGGGATTTACAACAAATAAATTAACTGTAAAGCACTGCCAAGAACCGCTGCTATTGCTTGGATACTTCTGGGTTTCCTCAGTTGAGCTTTGCATAATTTAATTCCCATAATGCACCCCGTGGTTAACATATGCTGCACACCTCAGTGTCTTTAACTCGGCAACCCTATCCTCTTAGAAGGGTAGTGAATTCAGTCTTGTAGGAACATTGGGGACATTGCAGGTGTTTTGTTGAGTGAAGCACTTAGCTGGAATTGATTCAGTAAATATTTAGCCATGTAAGTGAATAACATAACAGTAGCAGTGTAGCATTGGTAAACCGCAAGACTAGTAACTGAAAGGTTGCCAGTTCAATTCCCTCTCTGGGGCACTGCTATTGTAACCTTGGGCAAGGTATTTAACCTAGACTTACCTCAATAAATATCCAAGTGTATAAATGGATAACATATTAAAAAGTAACCTATGTAAGTAGCTTCAGATAAGAACTGCTAAATGTCCATAATGTAATCTAATGTAAAAATGCAACAGAACTTAGGAAGTGGGGCATTAGTGGATGAAAAATGCAGTATAATATGACTGCTAGCGTGACATTTTGGTTTTCTCCAGGTGAATCTGCACCACAGTCAGGACGCCCGGGCCGAGAAGCGCTTCTCCTGGCTGGTCCGCCGTGTCCTCAGGGGATGGACCACCCAGGGCGATGGGCGGGGAGTGATGGAGTCATCTGGATGCCACTGGCATCCTCTGCCTTCTTCCACCGGCAGCAGGGAGACGTGCGCACGGAAAACCCCTCAGCAGACATTCCCGTCTATAAGCACCGAATGAGGAGGGGGGGGGACCAGAGGGGGCAAGAAAAATGGCCTCTCCAGCCAATCGACACCCAGTCTGCATATGCATATTTCTTACATATGGGAGACACCTGCACATGGGAGTCTATCTTTAGGTCCATCTTTAGGTTAAAAGTCTACTCCCCTCAAGGGTAATCAGATTAAAATCAAATCAAAGTATCAAGACAAGTGTGTCTGAACAAAGGGGGGGGGGGGGGGGGGGGGGGGGGGGGGATGGAAGCTGGAGAGTCAGGCTGGTTGCGGTCGGGCCATGTGTGGTTATTTAATGTCAGGGTCATGTTGCGGTCAGGCCATGTGCAGTTATTTAATATTGGGATCACAGCAGGTCTGATTTCACGGCCGTTGCTGGGTAATGTTCCCCCTAGCCTGCGATGAGAGAGCTCCGCCTGTCATTCAGACCGTGGTCGCGGCTGTCGTTGCCCCAGTTGGCACCTGGCCTCCTCTTCACCTGTCAAGGCCTTCCTCCGGGCCCTCAACAAACCCGCCCAGTGGGCCTCCTGTGACCTTTGACCCCTGTGCCTGTAAGATATACACGTCAGAGCTTGCGTTGCATAAGCCCTTCTGATGTGGCAGCAGTTTTATTAAAGCTGCATCTTAATGTATTAACTGCTATTCCAAGCTGGATACTCGTAAGGTGATAAACAGAACAAGGGTGGTATACTCCACACTGCTCGGCTAGTTCTGTAGCACAGCGATGTATGGACTTTATACATTACATTATTGGCATTTAGCAGACACTCTTATCCAGAGTCTACAATTTTTATATGGTGCCCACTCATACAGCTGGATGTTTACTGAGGCAACTGTGGATTAAGTACCTTGCCCAAGGGTACAACAGCAGTGTCCCAGCAGGGAACTGAACCGGCAACCATTCAGTTACAAGCCCTGCTCCTTACCATTACGCTACACTGCCTCCCTTTAGGGATGTAAATTTTGAAATGCCGCAAACCCCCAGCTGACGCAAGTAAGGTCCCATGGCCTTTGTGATGTCGTACAGTCATGATGCTCTGTTCACTGAAATCCTTATTTAGGGTCAGGCTGGTCATTCTGTAGATCTGTTTAAGAGCAGAATTCAGTTCTACCTACTGTATGTCTAGCTCAGATAGATCAGACAATACTTTTCTTCACAATCAGAAAAGACACAGCCAGTTATTCTTAAAATAAACTTGGATTTACAGTCTCATTCTCCTTTCAGGACAGCTCATAACTGTTGCAATGAAAGACCAGCAGTTTCCACTGACCGACAAAACTGGCTGGAATTCAAAAAGGATTAAATATTAAGCTGAATTGCACTGGAAATGTGTTTTTCCTTTCGCTGTTTGATGATAATATCCTCCGACTCCCAGTCTAATATGAACGCCCGAGCTTTGGCCTTTTCAGATGGAAAACCACTCAAGTCTGAAGCCAAGCTGAGAAGAGTTGAAAACTTCCTGGTCATTGTGGTCTTGTGCTAATATCTTCCAAAGAATTCAACAGAGCTACATTAGTACTGAGACATAAGTATTTGAATCTGAAGAAATGCCTGTTTTATGAAGTCAGGTCTTGAAACAAGGCCAAATTGCATTCTTTTTCATTAAAATATACTATTCATTCTATTCAAATATTCTATTCAAGTCCAGCTCAATCATTTCCATATGAACTCCTCAATAGGACCGGTGCTTGGTATTGATGGCAGTTGATTTAGATGTTCAAAAAGATTCATATTTTTCTGCTCATTCTATGTTTGACTCAAGACATTAATATGGAAGCAAGCAGAGAGCCAGTAGTCTACAAAATGTAGTGCCATGAAGTATGAATATGAGATCAAAATCTTTAAAAAATTACTGAAAATATTTCTGACAATTTTTGTACCGCATTGTCATACAAGGAACAATGATATGACAATGTGCTCAAGAGTGTGACTTTTGTTACCTTGGTTCTGACTGTGGCCACAGAGGGATTGCTTAGCAGTTATTCCATTCCTTTTGCAAATAGTTTATAGTGCTAATGGTTTCGTATAATTGGTCGTTTCAGTACACCTGGTCTAGCAATTTGGCACCGATTATTGTTCCTTGACAGTGATTTTCCAGGTTTTTCAGCTGGAAACCAGCACACCCACACACACACACACACACCAACGCACAGATACAGACACAGACACAGACACACCTACACACATGCTTGTGCGGCCAAAGCACTGAAATAGCTAGCCTGCAGCAACTGTTAAGCAGTCAATGAGGCAGAAAGCAGCCCTCTAAGACCTTCTGCGTGTCCAGTGCGGCACCTGTAGCAGGCACTCTAGTAAGGCTACAGCACAGGGAAAGTTCAAAGTTATGCCAGTGCCTGATGCATAACATAACAATGGGTATCCCCTGACGCTCTGATGCGCTGAGAACGACACACCCAAATCTCGATGTCTCCCTACATGCCACTCCCATTCCCTTGCAAGGAGAGCACAGAACACAACCTTGTGCACTTCATTTCAAACAGGCGTCATAGCACAGAATGTTCCAATGAAGAGTTATGATATTTCAGGCAGACACTGGTGTTATTGTTTCGACCGAATCGGCCCAGTTGCATCAGAGAGCAAGGTTACACAAAAACGAGCAGACATTGTGGAAACGCTGTATTCGGACATGTGCACTGAGATTGTTTATTTACTTTGTAACTGTACGCTGACCGACCTCCTCCTCCTACATAGGTATAATACAGCTTCACAGCATTAAACTCTGACCTTGTCTGAAGCTGAAAACAACAACATATTTTCTTGGTTTAAAATGTTAACTTCAGTACATAACCCAACAACAACCCAGACATCTCTCTGAAGCAAGTAACAGCTAGCATACATTTAACAATGAAGGATGCATTATATAATGCAACAACAGGTATATCTGCTAAATTCACATTTCAGAACCACCTGTAGATATATACCGTTTTTCACATTATTTTCACTTTGCACTAAAAAGTGGGCAGTTACCAGTGAGTTACTGTGATAAATCAATATGAAAAAATACTCGTGGGGTGAACTGGTGATAATTTCTCAGCGAGGTACCCTGGGTGTGCTTGAATGCTTTAAAAATAAAGGCAGAGAACCCCACATTAAAAGATACCCTCTTTCTCGGGTTCTCAGACAACTATTGCTGTCACGCTGAGACTAATAACAGGCCAAGACAGATGAGTACTGTCAGATTCATTTTCAAAATTTTTCATTTAGAAAAAAATCCATTCAATTCCTAAGTAAGACCCGTATCACATTCTGGGGTAATGTCAAATCCCATCTGACATTTGAGTGGAGCGCAGAGTTGCAGAGTCAAGTCGATACCAATTAGTTCCAAGTAAAGCTCTGGCAAAGGCAGAGGTTTGTTTAAAGTGAAACCTAAGCACCCAGAGCTTGGTAACACTTACAAACACACAGTGAAAATAAACCAGTCCCAAGAGACCCATCGCTGGCACTGAAGCCTGAGTGCTGTTTGCTTCCTAACGTGTTTCGCTCAATGCCAAAGTCACGCCATTAATTGCCTGATATTGATTTTAAAATAATATCCAATCATCAAAGTTGTTTCCTTATCACAGTGAATTCTGAAGCCATGTTATTTTTTATGTAGTTGAATGTTAGAGCTGTGGTGTTATTGGTTTATACTGTGCTTTAGTGAATGCTTCAGTCATGTTATTAATGGTTTATTACTGTATGTAGCTGAATGCTGGAAAGTGGTTATAACAGTTTATTACTACATTTTGTTCACAGCTACAGAGTACGCAAACAGGGGAAAGGAGTAGAAATGTCAGACGAAGCTTCTACTGTAAGGAATGAGAGCAGACTCTGCCTTTTTTAAGTGCCATCATCTTGATAAAGTTACAGGAATGAAAACAAGAAGGCAGTACCCCTAACCGGCAGCAGATCCTCCACGCTTCTTACACTTAAAAAGAACTACAACCTCCAACCTCCAAAAGTATTTCCACCAATGTCCCCCGAAGCCACAGAAATGCCTCAACCCCCAGTACCCATCATCCACCCCCCCCCCCCCTCCCTCCCCACACACACACACACACACACACACACACACACACACACACACACACACACACACACAGGTTGTAACCCATCTGTGCCCTTCCTAAATCATACCCTTTGTCTGGACATCATTAACAAGGGTAGAGAGGGCTTTGACCCCTTCAGAGAGGAGCTCCAAATGGGGGTAAGCATGAGAAAGGACCCTCTACCCTGGAGCCAGGAGCTTCTGCAGCCCGGAGACCATCTGGAGTTCCTCCTGAAGAGATGGAGAAATACAGAGCCTTTCCGTCCCGCCAAAACGATTCCTAAAGTACCTGCCAGGAAAAAACCCCACAACTTCTGTCTTCTCTTTTTCTGCCTAACATCTCCCATGAGTGGAGCTGAGAACACAGTCCCATTTAAATCAAAATAAAAAAACGCACCACACCCAAACCGTTCAATCTGCTATTTAGCTCTCAAATGTGTCCGGGCCACATCACAATCTCAAATATCAATGCTGCAGTTCCTGTCTCCGGTCATAGTATTTCTCTCTAATGTCTCCTTTGAGCATAACAGACCAGCACAAAACACATTTAAGTCATGAAATTGAGGCAAAATGAAGACAAAGGCATAACTGGAATTTAACTACGGGGATTTGATTTGATTTCAGCACAGTCACCTTTGACATTATAAGGCAAATCTCTCAATGCTGAGAACTCAATAATATAGCCTTTTTTAAATGCCAGAGATACTTCAGGATGTGGGTGCGGATTCCTTTCGATGACCAGAGTTTAATGAGCCTCCACGCTTCCTTGTGGCCCAAGGTCCACATCTTGGTTCTGTGACCACAGCTGAACCACACATTTCTTTATTCTCTCATGGAGCCGTGCTTAAGCATTCAGCAGCCCAACCACAAGACATCAACAGAGGACAGAGAGAAAGAGAGACAGAGACAGAGTGAAAGACAGACCGAAAAACTCACAGAGAGATCGAGAGATGTGGGAAGCAGGGAAGGAGAGAAAGAGAGACAGACAGAGACAAAATGAGCCTTCTCTCCCCTCTGTTCCAGAAACAGAGTTTCCTCTCAAGCACAGACCCGCTGGCAGCTTGCCGCATGGCTAACCCACCAGCCACGCCAGCCAGCTCAACAAGGTCACTCACCCGCCACTCATTCACATACATCACTGAAAAGTCAGCTCTGAGAAAGAAAGCGAAGTGGAAGGCCACTGCTGCGGATGGGAGGGTTGAGCAGAAATGCGCAGGCAGCCCGAACACCATCCACGCACGGCTTTGCACGTCAGTTGGCTGCAGCTACAGGCACAGAGCAGGCATCCAGAACGCATCCCATCCTCACCACCGTGTGGGCTTCACTGAACTCCCATGCCATTCACTAAATCAGCTGTCGGTAAAGGCAAGTCAACCAGTTCAACCACACCAGCGTACAGTTACAACCAGGGAAAGTGAAGCTACTGAAACCACGCACCCAGGAACAGAGCCTAGAAATCCCCCACCCGAGCTAAAGCCACAATGCCCAGGGGCTGGAATGCGTGTCCGCGTCGCCCACAGCACGGATTAAAATGCTACTATGGTCAGCCCTCCTGGGAACAGTACGGCCCATTCTACTGATAGCCAGGCCTCGATGCAGAGCAGCCTTCTTCGTCAGCTTGATTACGAGTCAGTGACATTTCTCGGTGACCTGTCCTGGCAAAACATCACAGAGGGAGTTCAGGCTGTTTGAAACAAAGCTCAAAGCCAGAGAAGCCGATCAAAAAAACAAAAAACCCAGCAGTCAACCATGATCAACCATTTGCTGTGCATTATCAAGCTATAAAATAACGGCGCCACTCTCAAGACAGAGAGCTGTGTTAATGTTTTACATGTGGTTGACAGATGGTTGGAACGAACATTAACGGTTCTTTAACTGGTCTTTACCTTTGAAGGACAGGAAGAGTCTCGGCACTGGCTGTGGGAGGCTGGAGACACTAGTGAAGAGAAGCAAGAGAGCCAAGATCATCCCGCATCCTCTCGACCGCAACATGACCCCAGCTGACCAAACCACCACCCCCTCTGGCCGTCCCATGACCGCCGGGCTCAGGAACCACACCCAGACCACAGTGCCTGCAGCGTCAGGGGAGAAACAGAGACAGTTTTTAGAGATCATATCCATGTTATTGACCCATCTAAGTAAAAACATTGGCCATTAATTCAGATTTAAAACTCCAAAATGAAACACTCTGTGCATTGGGCTGGGCATGCATTTTCTTTTATGAACTGTTGGCTCAATGTTTTTTTTTTCTCTTTCCATTTGACGGGAAGAGCAAGCTGCATCATTTAAAGATCATGGGTGTTCTCTTTGCCAGATTGAACTATGACCACACATGTCATCAGCAGTCACCGCTGGGGACTTCTGTGTGCTCCTGGACTCCTGCCATTGTGACATTTCCAACGCTAATTTTGGACTCCATTGGCGGTCTCTTTGGAGTTTCATAGATCAGAGTGATGGATTTGGACATGCTGTCTGAATCATTGCTGCTGGTCAGCGTTTTTGTTTGAGAATTGCACACTGTTGGTCTTTTGGCTGTGGTTGATTATTTTGCAACCTCACATTGTTTGTATTATAAACAAAATTGCTCATAATCCTAGGCATTAGCGGAAATTATTTCTTACTGTTAGTTATTTGCAACCATTAGACAGCAACCCTTAACAACAATAATAAAGTTTGGCAAAATATTGCTTATGACCCTTGTTAAAGGGTGTGGGAATGTACAGCACAAAAGCTGTGAGTTGTGACACACTACATGTTGGTCAGAACCATAATTTAATTTCACCTTTACTGATTCTGGAGTATTGTATCCTATCCATCATATATTCCCAAGTGAAAGCTTGTCTTTGCATGTTGGTTTTTATGGGAACAGATTCATCTCATACCTGCAGCCAATCACCTGATGCGACATGATTAACAAAGTCTTCAACAAAAGCAAGTACAGGAAAAGAGACACATCAACGTCTAAACATTATTGAGCAGCAAACTGATTACTGATTAGTCAGTCAATCAATTAGTCTATTATATATAGTATTCATACATACATACACACACACACACACACAAACAAACACACACACACACACACACACACACTTCAGTCCACATCTTGGCTCATGCCTTGTAGGTAAGACTCATAAAAAATTAATATGGACCTTGAGGAAGAAACCTGGTCTTTAAAAATCAGTGAAACCTTCAATTTAGGATGCAGCTGCAGGTAAGGCTCAGATGACAGCGGAATTTATAAGGCACTGTAGAGACTTACAAAATGAGAGGTACAGTAGAGAGCTGGGCAGAGGGGCAGGGGTTTTGTGTGAAAAATGGAAACAGATTGAAAGCCCATTGGCAGTAGTGTCATGCTACACAGTTCTCCTAAGGATATCCCAGGACGAGGCCCCTCATACAGTGCAGTGGATGTTAGCCTCACAGCTGCTAAAGTCATTGCAGGAAGCTCAGCATGTTGCAAGCAAGTGCCAGATATCATTACCCTGAGATAAGACACAGCCTTATATCCCAAGGCACTAGAAGTTATTTTTTGGCAGCTTTACAAACTACTGTAGTGATATGGCATGTCACATTGGGGGCGACACAGTTATACATACAGCTATATTACAGGCAAATGAAGCACTTAATTGCCTCCTAGTGATCTCTTCAATATCCCAACTGTGTAACACTACACGCTTATCATGAGGAATGAACCATAACTGATAAGTCAGAATAGAACATACTGTAAATGTCCCAGTTTCATTTGTCTTGAAGGGCTGAAAATGGAGAAGGAATTCAGTTTAAATCCTCGCAGGAAATTCTGAAGTGCCACCTAGCTTTGTCAGAACAAAGAAACCCAACTTGAGGGAAATTAGGAGGAAATCATGAGAGAGAAAAATATTGTAATTATGTTTACTGTGTGTTCTTTGGCTGCCCTGACTAACTCACTTATACATTGTGTTGTTTGCAGTCTGTTTAAAATACCAAGAATGGAAATGCAAACACATGAAAATAAAGGCGTGCTTTCACAAACTGTTTTTTTCAGATGGACACAAGTGCACACATTGTTGGTAATTACAAATCTAAAATTACTGGATGTTATTGTGAGCGATTCTAGTCTGCTAATAATGGCTTATAAAAATGTACACAGTCTGGCCTCTTGAAAAGTAAATGGCTTCCTTTGTTCCTTTGTCTTGTTTCTTGGTTAAAGGTAAATATTTCATCCAGGCTGACTGCCACACCCAATATGAATGAAGTACATAAAATAGCAATAGCAATAAAAAATAAAATAGCAACATTAATTAAACACAGCTTTGTTAACAGCTCTAATGTGTATAGGAAATGAAAGACTCAGTGTGAGACAGTTTAGCCTGGCCTCTACAATATCACTCACATCTGCACATGTCCTTTGAATCAGCTGCTTCTTTGATATAACAGTCCTCCACACAAACTTGAGATTAGCTGCCTGAGAAAGAAACCACACAGGCTGCTGCAGGACGTTCAGATCCACCCTCTACAATATTGCTCATACCTTCCACCTCGTACGTCTGCACAATTGACTGGCTCTATGGCATCACCCAGACTTCCACCCGCACTGTGAACAGCCATACCCCGTCACTGAACAGGCAACAGCTCACTGAAAATGCTCACTGAAACTCCCACACATATGACACAACCTTCACTGACACAGAGAGACTCCCACACACGCAACACAGCAATCACTGGCACAGAAACTCCCACACATATGACACAACCCTCACTGACAGAGAGAGACTCCCACACACGCAACACAGCATGACATAGAAGCGTGGTATGACAGCCTTTACACAATCTCTCAGATCCCACTGAATTCACGTTAAGGTAACCCCAGCAAGATGAACCATCAGACTTTCTGGTTATCTACCCTTATACTGCAGCACTGCCTGGAATTACAATGTTACAAACCACTGTCTCACTATCCAAGTCCTCCACCCAAGAAGGAACCAACAGCCTAAAACTGTCAAATTAAATCTTAACCCATTATAATAAAAATTAAGAAAATTTGGTCATTGGTCATTCTGTGGCTGTTATATAGCATTTAACCTTAATACTCTAAATTGTATATACCATATTTCAGTTCACATTGATAAAGAAAACCCCTCATTTGTGGAGCTGAAGTAGTAGCTGTAATAACGGCAAGCACTTATAATAATCATAAGTCAAAAGTCAAAATTGTGTTAGTGATGTGAGCTGCCTCTGATCAGTGCTTAATATAATCCAACTGCATTCAAGTATGATGCATGAACCACACTGTAATGTAATTAAACTGAATTAACGTATGATGTGTGATGAGTAAGAGAGGAGAAACACAAAACATTATGAAAAAGCGCAAGAAAAAAAAGTGTATTATCAAATAGGGACATGCAACCTGAGAAACTGATACAACAAAGATATTCATCCTAATATTATATTCAATTAATATTAGATTCAAGTCCATTAAATGTGTCAAATTTCATAATTAAAAGTTAATGTTAATTTAAGAAATTATTTCAGCCATTATTATTTTATTATACACAGGTCTACTGGGCTGTACACCTGTTAACAGCTCCCCCCCCACCCCCACCTCCTATCCATGCAAATAAGCTGGTTCGTATCAGTGCAGCGCTGGGACAGAGGCTGTCTTGGACCCACCTTTGCAGTCTGTGACCGGCTCAGCTCTGGTCCTTTTTCCTGGTTCCTCCACGGACCCAGTCCCCTCGGGTTCCCGTTCCTGGAGCTCTTTACTCCACCGCAGTGCCAGGTCCCCTGTGAGCTCCCCAGAGAGCGGAGAGGCAGGCGAACGCTGCTATCCCATAGAGCACAGAGCAGCCTGGAGGACAGGCAGGAGTGGAAGACAGAGGGAGAGGAGGGAAAAGAGGGAGGTCTGGTTTCCTATTACTTTGCCTTCTACTTACCCCCCCTCCCTTCTATCTCCTTCACTCTACCGCTCTCTCCCTCTCTCTAATTTTCTCTGCCCTGGTCTTTCTCTCATTCTCTCGATCCCAGTCTCTCTCTCCCTCTCTCAATGTGGCGGGATCACTCAATCTTTAGAGCACAAATGCTGGCCCTGTAGAGGAGTCCCACTCCTACACCACAGAGAGAACAGAAGGGGGGGGGGGGGGGGGGGTCCCACTATACCAGCTGTGTACAAACTGTTTAACTATTGCTGCCCATTAGACAGTGCTGGAGGAGAAAGTCCTTTTTCAAATCAAGAGACTTCAAATAATCACATGAGAGGCAAGGGCTAAGGCTACAAACATTAAAATGGATGGTTTACATTCCAAACGAGAAATCAATTTGGGGATGACTGCTTGCACCATTTATCAGTGCTGGTGTCAGAGCAGCACTCGGATTCACAATTTACCTGTTTTATTGGTAAATTAAAGTGAGATCACTGAATTTTCGTATTCAAACACGTGAATGCAGTCAAGGCTACATGACACGATCAACTAAGATGCAAATGTCAGTTTGCAAGGCACAGAGAGAGAATGGGGGGGGGGGGGGGTCGGGGGGGGGGTCGCTGAAGGGTGCTGAAACAACAGGGAGAGAAAAAGAAAAATCCCAAAATCCCAGTGGTGGATTATGACAAATGATTGACCTCAGAAAAAGAGAAAGGTCTCTGTGTAATTGTAATTACAATAGCAATGTGAGTGTCAAGAGGATGCATACTGTATCTCCACACCTACATCTGTACAACACCCTTTGTAGTAAATACACTAACCATGAACAGCCATCCCTCTGCTGTTTAATACAGGAATCAATGAACCGCTTTCAGTGTTCATCGCTCATGGCACTTTCCTCAAAGCAAATAAATTCCTAAAATAAATAAATAATAAAAAAATATCCCAATCAAAAAAAGGACGGAGATGCCACCCATCATCCTCGAGCCAGCCAATAATGTGACTGAATCAGTGCTGCCACAAACACTTTTACTTTCATTGTTTCTTTGTTCTTTGTATCTGTGTAACAGTCCACACATTCTGGCAGAAGGGCAAACGACTGTAACTTGATAGCCGTATTTCTGCGCCTTCATCCTATGATTATCGCTTTATTGTTGCAAATCAAACAGCAGCTCACACCTCATCTCTCTTGGGACCAGTTCAGTGAGGCAGGATAGAGTGTACGACTCGAGCAGGGAGCTCTCGCTTTACGACTCCGGTGTTCTCCGCGTCTTTGAGGATCGGGTACCCCGAGCAGTGGAAATCCTTTCTGGGTCGCGGTGCGAAAGCGCGTCCAGACACACGGAACCCATTTCCTCCCCTCAGACGGAGGGGGACCGATTCACGCCTTCCCAATTAAGTTGTCAGGTCTGCAGCAGAGGAGAGAACAGCTCACGGGGCAATAAAACGCCACACGCTTGAAGCGAAAGGGGAAAGAGCTTCCTTTCCCTATCACAGAGCAGACACGCAGGAGTAAATTACCATAATAACACAAACACAGTGGACCCCTTAAAGCCTGTCAGAGACCGGTCTAATAGAGCGCAACTGTGAACAATGACATAATTCCTGAAAACAGGGAAAACTGCATCAGATCAGCTTTGATTCCTGTAATATACCCTAGAATCCACAACTCTCTATGACTGTGGCAGATACTTAAGGTTTATACATTCACCATATGGGCCAAAAAACTGCGCTGTTCATTCATATGTTAAAAACTCTTATACGGTGCAACATGCCTACATTCTTACTTAAAACTCACTTCCACAGAAAGAAGTTCAAGTTTTGGCTCAACTTTCAGAGACAAGATGTCAACCTGGCACGAACAGCAATTCGGCACTTAGTCATAAAATTCGTGCTCAGTTGATGAAAATGACCAAATGCTGTCTGCTTTTATAACAAATGCTTTTATGTGCTTAATCTAAATTGGGAAAAAATCCTGTTACTGTGTCATTGTTACATGTGTGCACAATGTTCCCCGTCATCTCAACATCCTGTACCTATCTCACCTGTAGCCACTGTCCTTTACCTGTCTCACCAGCGCCCCCAGCCCTCTACCTGTACCTCTCTCTCCTGTACCCCCTGTACCTGTACCTCTCTCTCCTGTACCCCCTGTACCTGTACCTCTCTCTCCTGTACCCCCTGTACCTCTACCTCTCTAACCTGTACCCCCTGAACCTGTACCTCTCACCTGTACCCCCTGTACCTGTACCTCTCTCTCCTGTACCCCCTGTACCTGTACCTCTCTCCTGTACCTCTACCTCTCTCACCTGTACCCCCTGTACCTGTACCTCTCTCTCCTGTACCCCCTGTACCTCTACCTCTCTCACCTGTACCCCCTGTACCTCTACCTCTCTCACCTGTACCCCCTGTACCTGTACCTCTCTCACCTATACCCCCTGTACCTGTACCTCTCTCACCTGTACCCCCTGAACCTGTACCTCTCTCACCTGTACCCCCTGAACCTGTACCTCTCTCTCCTGTACCCCCTGTACCTGTACCTCTCTCCTGTACCTCTACCTCTCTCTCCTGTACCCCCTGTACCTCTACCTCTCTCACCTGTACCCCCTGTACCTCTACCTCTCTCACCTGTACCCCCTGTACCTCTACCTCTCTCACCTGTACCCCCTGAACCTGTACCTCTCTCACCTGTACCCCCTGAACCTGTACCTCTCTAACCTGTACCCCCTGAACCTGTACCTCTCTAACCTGTACCCCCTGTACCTGTACTTCTCTCACCTGTACCCCTGCCCTGTATTTCTCTCACCTGTTCCCCCAGCCCTCTACCTGTCTCACCACTACCCCCATCTCTCCCACAGTTACATGGCTGTTGCCGCATTGGTGGTGTTGGAAATGTGTGGAAGGACTGACGCTCCTCCCTCTCAGAGTCCTGCACTGCCACAGGCAGATGGTCTTTGTTTGCCACACTGCTGTAACACTGAGTCGGGGATTCCTGTGCCAGAACAGCTGCTTCCCCTGGACCTTTCAGAGGAAAGGCCACACTTGTTCAGCGTTATCCTCAGGGAGTGACAGAATAGCTGCTCACTGCATGTGTAGTCTTCACAGGGACACTCCCCAGAGTCCCCGCCCCCACCCCCATGCTGCTCCAGGGGTCCTTCTTTTTAGAAATTTTGAGCGTGACTCTGCTGTCCAGGAATTCCAGGCTCCAGAATTCTGCATCTGTCCCAGCTATCCCACAATTCCCAGAGTCTTCCTTCCTTCACGTTTGACCGCCCTGTCTCTCGATCGCCCTGTAAGTCCTGGGTCAAAAGCCCTGCCATCCCACAATTCCTGTGCCTCTATATATCTGACCTGGGTCTAGCACTGACAGAGACATGAAGGGAGGGCCAGGACTTCAGGAGGACAATCTCTAGGATTACTGTTCTGCTGAAAGATTGAGCGTACGCCTGAACGTGCTAGCTGAATATGATTAATACCCAAACGTAATAACGAACTCCTTCCTGGTGTCGGAATAATGACACATTGTTTCCTATTGAGGCAGCTGGTCCCGGTTTGCATGTCTTTCATATCTGTTTGCAGACAACAAACAAACACTTGAGGTTGCAGCTGCCACAGAGGCACGAAACTCTAGAAAAACAAAGAAAGAGAATAATGCTGACGGCGAACTCCAAGACAAACACCCCAGGACAGAGCAATACAAGCAAACAGTGCTCCAGGCTCACTTTCACCTCAAAAACAAATGAAGACACTGTAGGGGGGGGTTGCCAGCTCGAGTCAAAAAAGAAAATCAGTCATTGCCACTGTTAATGAGAAAACCATCCGCGTGATGTATTTGGATGCGAGTTACGCCATGTATCGCCATCTCTTGTTTTAACACGTACACTCCATATTTCGCAGCATCAGATCTGCTGCAACAGCGGTCTGCGGTCTGAAACGGCTGTGTATTATGGAGGAAAACAGAGAGAGAGAGAGTCTGACTGGGAATGGGCATTATTAGCATATCTAAAGGACGTCGGACGCGATTAAGCATCTCAGACAAAAACGGGGGTCTGAAAATATCTCCCCGCGCAAGCCCATGCCCTCGCCTGTAAATGAGACGAGTGTGTCTCTGTCTCATGCCCCCGTTTGTCAGATGCCTCTGCTACATTCCCCACATATAATACAATTATAGCGATGAATTAAACACTGTGTCCATTGAGAGAGTCTCCCTGTGCACAGGACCTCTGCTCCCCCTTCCTCAAGGCTGGTTTCAGTTCTGAATGGACTTGAATGCTTAATGTTTTTAAATCACACCGCACAATAAATGAGAAATACCTAAAGAGAGCCCTTCTGCTCTCGAGTGAAACACATGGTCCGTGTATGAAACACTGCGGTGCCGGTCCTTCCTTTCCTTTGTCGGACTCGGCTGCCTTCATGCCAGCGTTACGCGCGGATCAGGATGTGCACCTTGCTCTCGGCCTTCTGGGTAAAATCAGGATGAAAGATGAAGGCATCACGGTCCAAAGCATGCTGAGGTTTGTCCAACTCCCAAATACAAGCGCCGTCTATCACAGCTTGCTGTAGAGTGCCCTTCCAAGTATCCAAGTGCCACAGGGCAAGAGTGCTTCAAAAATGTGTGCTCCCACTCCTGCCCCCATGCCCTAACCCTCTCCTTTGCCTCCCTCATAGATGAGCATCATTAAATTTTAATCTTCTCTGTTTTGTCTATGTCTCGAACAGCCTGGCCGCGTGAGAGGACTTCCTGTTATGGCAACCCATGGTGGCTGCTGCAGAGAGCCCCACCCTGGCCCATTATCCTGCGCTTAGAACTGCCACAATGGAATGCACGGCAGTGTACGCTGTATCACAGACACAGACAATGTGCTCTTAATTTGCTCTATCCCCCCCAGGTATTAACTCCAATAGGGAGAGGCCATTTCCAAACCGCTGTTATTGGAAGGAATAAGCATTCTTCCCTTCAGTCCGGCAGTTTAAAAGGTCCCCCACACAGTTGTCTAGGCGCGTCCGTGACACCGGGCCAGGGCGGAATCACGATGCCAGCAGAACATAACAGAACACTAAATCCTCGTCTCCTTCCCCCCCGAGTGTGGAGGAGGCTGCGGCCAGGCCACAGAGGCAGGGCAGTCTGTTGTTATTGAATGCATCTGTGTGCGACGCCCAACGCAACACGCAACTGCACACGACCACTGGATGTCACGTCAGAGACCAATAACATGTAAATGCGATTCGCTACAGTGGGGACTTCAAACAGGAAAAACAAACTGGATCCTTTCAAGAGTTTGCAGAGCCAGATTTCCCAGAATGCCCAGCCCCTAAGATGGAGGTGAACAGAATTTTGAGGACCCTGTAAAGGAACCTCTCTGTCCAGGCTCTGCTTTGCTTCAGGGTCCCCGCTGATCCTTCATCCCTGAAACTGGACAGGAAAGGATCAGGACAGGAGCTGAGGTGATCTAATTGGGAGATTCAGATTTAAACTTATTACTTTACTGGTGTCTGATTGGCTGGAAAATCTGATTCAACTGTCATTTTACATGTTCAGTGATGACTTATAGAGCTGGACAGGGGGTTTTGGAATAAGCCATAAAAACAGAACCTGTTTAGCATGAAATATGTGTTTTGTATGAAAATAGTTTTGGTGTAATACTAACTTACAGTGTAGTTCCACTGCAGTGTTGATTGCCATGATGTCTAGTGACATCCCATGAAGCTTTGCAAAAGCCTCCTGAACATACTTGCAATATCCTATCACTGAGCAAATGTTTTTTCCCTCCTTTCACATTTATCCTACCCTGTACATAACAATTTATTTATTTATTTTTTTAAGTTTAGCTGGGAGGGGAGGGGCATATATGGTTGTGACGTCACTATGAGGAGGTAACGTTTGATTGAGGCACAATTTAACATGCTAAGGAAAGTCCGTTCTAGGCTGCGCCCCCTCATTTTCCGCCACGTGACAAAAAGTTCGGCTCACACAGAGACATCAGTCACGCCCCTCCTCCTCTCTGTCCTCTGTCCTTCAATGCCTTCCTTTGATGAGCAGCAGGCATCTGCTGGTGTGTCATCTCATTGGAAATTACTCAAACTTAAACAGATTATTCAAACGGGACACAGGCCAGAGAGGAAGGGCTGGTAGATATGTGAGATTTAGCAGCTCTGACAGTCTCTCTGTGTGGGTCGTCACTTCTTTCCACAGCAGGCACATCATTGTATTTGGTCCCTCCCAGCTGTCATGGTAGAGAGGTGGGATCAATGCATTTCAACGGCATGTCGATACTGGGTATTGACATGCCGGGTTGTTAACCATTAGCGGGAGGCATGCTGGGTTTGTTAACCATTAGCAGGAGGGTGGCTGGAGATTGTCCAAGTAACTGTGAGGGGACTGAAATGGTTTTCCTCCTCAGAGTCCAATGTGAACAGAAGACTGTGCTATGAGCACAACAAGCAGGTCAGAAAACACTTGGTGGTACTTTTCTTTACTACTGACTTAGAGTACTACTCTCCGGCATAGAAATATCACAGTTTTACTATACTCAGGTTCAAACATATAGTGACATATAGTACCAAGTGACATATAGTACGTTGCTCAGGGTATCATATGCAAGGTCATACACGTTTACCATGAGCTACATCAGTGATGCCTCCTATTTGCCAGGATAGCTGTTCCATTTAAATACAAATATGAAGTTATTAAGTTCACTAAATGGAAATGTTTCTAACATCCATTTTATTACTTATTCTGATTCGTATTTCACCTACTTTCATACCTCATTTCGCAACATGAATGCTGTGCATGCTTTTTCCAATGACCTAATTGAATGAGTTGGAGCAGGAAGGTTGAATGTCTCCAAGAGCCGGGCCTGCATACGTCAGTCATAATGTAGCAAGCAGACACAGAAAAGTGGCTTAAGCATCAAGCAACCAGAAATAAACCCAGCTGTGATTTCTCCGGAGTAAAATCCACCTGAAAACAATTTATTTCCAAATCTCCTTTTCCAGACTTACCAGCAGCACAAATATTTTCCCCATCTGAGACTGTTTGGAAGCTGGCCTGCCGCTCAGAGATTGCTGTTGAAAGATCGCAGCTTTGATGGTAAAGTTCATTTGATGGGCTATGACTGCATGTTGTCCCACCCACTGTCTAGAAAGAAATCTGGTGAGAAGAGTAGCCACCCTGCAAGAGAGGCTGCTCAAATGCCAAAGGGAACTCTCTGCCAGCCACGGGGCTGTAATTTTCAGAGGTGAGACAAAACCATCCCTATTGCACTGAAAAAGGCCTGAAACACAAAAACTAATAAGCTATCTGATGCTGATATATGTCTCTTTTTGTTGCAAATAAAAAAAACGAGCACCTTTTTACAGCATGTTGAAACAATCACTATTAATCAATAATGAGTAACAGTTAATAATCAACAGCATTTATCAATATTCTAGATTGCACTAAGACAAGTGCTGTTGTGTAATGATTCAGATAACCATGCTTCACGAACACCAAGAAGTATGAAGTCATGATCTTCTATCAATGTCTTACTGATTTGAACCAATTAGCTTTCTGCTGTAGAGAGTAAAGCCTTTTGATTGGTTCAACAATTGAAACAATTGAATAAAAATGGTAATCAACCATTATGGAAGCCTCACTATGCTGTCACTGCCTTTGGCATCTCTGTGGCCTGCTTATCTCCTGAAGCTAGTAAAGTTCTGTAGCTAACACATGGCAAAGCCACGGTTTCATCAGAAGAAAAACATGCTCCCATCTGCTATAGTATCTTTGTTTCATCAAAGGTTTCTCTAAATCCATGGTACACTTCAGTGAGATCTGAATGATATCAATTTTTTTTCAACTGAAATCATGGACAAAAAAGTTTTGAAGTTCCTTCAGCGATCTCATACCACTATCTACTACTTTTTCCTCATTTTCTTGCCACACGAGATCCACTGATTTATATATTACATAGATGGGTTTGACATCTGTGTCCACAATGCGACCATCTAGACACAGTGAAGATCGTGGTCTCTGCGTCAGGGGCCAGAAACAACAGATCATCTCACTGTGCGGGTAAGCCAAATCAGTCGGCGCCGCTTGGAGTTCAGTGTGGCCATGAGAGTGCACCTGAAACTGAGTTTATCAGTTGAGCGCGAGACCGTGAGAAAGGGCCTCAGAGCGTGAGAGTCACTGCGAACGCATGAGAGCTGGCAACCCTTCTCTCTCAGATTATCTGCTTGGTATGATGTGAGAATTTCCCTGTCACGCTTCTCCTTTGCTGGAAAGCAGAGGTTTTTCTAAGCAGCGAGCCCTGCATATACACTCTTCAGTCTCACTCTTCAGATGAACTGCTCCTCGTGGCCCGAGAAACTGTAGGTAGGCAGCAGTAAGGTCATAAGGAAACGCAGGGTCAAATAAATTCAGTTTACACGCATTAATGTGTTCGCCGGCTAAGGGATTCCACATGGTACCTGCTTTTCAACAGATGTGTCGGAAGCTATTTCCCCTGTTTACACCACATGATCAGTGGCTAAACCCCCCAAGGGTCAAAGGTCAGTCCTTACCCTTTTCCCAGACTGGCATTAAATGCAGATACATTCAGTGAGTTCATCGGAGAGCTTGTGATTGGTCAGCTTATTGTAGGGGCTGGGCAGCAGCTCTTGTACATTGATATTCTCAACTCCCCCACTGACTGCATCAAGACCCCCACGACCATGTCGCAATTCCTACAGACCGCATCAATACCAGGCACCCACCTGTAACTGTCCCTCCCTAAACCCGCCATGACTGTTGGCAAAAATATCCTGTTACATATTGGATAACATGTACTGGGAGGTCACCATTTGATCTTTGGATCGGTCCACTGTTTGATCTGGTCCAGCTTTGAGTTCATCAAACACAGATGTGCAACGCCGTCTACAACAAACGCCGAGATTCAGAGAGGCTTGTGGTTGGGGGTAATGCAATCGTCATGTAGTCGCCAAAATAATCAGATAAAGATCAATTATCCCAAATGTTATTAGATAATCAATGTGTGGTTTTCTGGTGCCAGTTTTCCTGGATGAGAACACTCAATTCTGGCCTGAACCCCTTCGCCAAAGTAAACATTTTCCAATAAAACTGCATTTTAGACCTTATTTTCTACGGCAATATTAAAGTTTTTATTTTGCCAATGCAATAACAATACAAATTTTAATATACAAATTCTACTCCAAAAACCATGTGTGGGATTAATTAAAAATACTGAGAAAAGAACCTCTAGCATAAATTGAATTGCCTGACGGTTATTCATTAACCCTCCCAAGGGCATGACCCCATGCATAATTACATCATGTATAATTTAATGTACTTTCATTTTACCTGCCTGCTTCCAGTACTACTTCCATTTGACATTTCTCATAGGCAGTAAGGAGGTATCTGACAATTTTTACCTTTTATACATACTAAAGAAGCGATACTGGCGAATTCAGTCTACAACAATAAAGTCATTTCTTATTCTAGGGCAGCGTTTCTCAATCCTACTCCTGGAGCCTCCCTGTCCTACATATCTTCTATCTATCCTTACTCCAAACACACCTGATTGAAATTAGTGTGATTAACATGCTCTCATCAGGTGTGCTCAGCTAGTGAAAAGTGCCACTGATGAGTTCAGTCAGGTAGGTAGAGCAGGGGAAGATGGAAAACGTGCAGAGCAGGGGGGCCCCAGGAGCAGGATTGAGAGTCAGTGTTCTAGGGCATTTCCTTTGAATGAATGGAACATGAACATTTTCGGGGGGAGGGATGATGGACCTGTTTTGTTCAGACATGCTGTGGCTTCACTTTGCCTCCTGGGGTCAGAGGTCACCATCGACAAGTCATAACCGCTCATCTCATCATATGAAGGGCATTCCCTTATTGATGCAGTACAATTCAATTACTTTGAAAGCCCTTTACAGATCCGGAATCTGTTCCATTGTCACTTTTCATAATTAATGACGCATTTTATGTGGTTTTTACACAACGTCCACATGCAATGCAACAGAAAAGTGACATTTTGTTTCCACACATAACTCATATTCTACTTGAGATAAACTGCCCTTTTTAGCCGTCTGTTCCAGCAGGCTGCTATTTACCAGCAAATCAATCTGTGGGGCTCCTGAGGCCTGACTTACCGGCCTCGTGCTGAATTGCAGGTGTGAACTCCACGCTGATAGATCAATATCCCCAGTTTCTCTTTATGAATTTGCAGCTTCAGCTTTTGACTGTGATCTGGTACAAGTGCACATAAGTCCACTATATACTACTATTTTGAAAACAGGGCCAGGTTTATCATTCATGTTCCCATCCTATGTGCAGTATTTCAAATGAAATATGTGCACGCTCTCTCTCAGATACGCAGAGGAGGAAAAATATGTGCTTTTCTGGCCCTCTCATCTCCAAATTAAGCGCTCACCAGTATAACAGAAACAAACTATTTCAAATGTGTATACAAGCCCTGACGAATGCAAAAGCCGATTGGCTGACTGATGTGACTGACGGTTGTATGAGCTATGTGATTGGTCTTAGCCTTGCAGCTGTGGACAGAATACCACATGAGCATCACATGAACACCACATGCAGGTTTGCTGCTTTTTTTCTTTTTTTGCTGTTAGTGATCCAGCCCAGCTCAGCAAACGTCAGACGAAAGCCACATTCGTTCAAATATGCAGAAAATATCCCGCTGCTGAGAGTGGTCACGGAAATCAAGCGATCAGAAACGGTGCATTTGGGATATCTGCATCTGTCGAGGGGCACTTAGCCCCTGTCCCCCATAAAACTAAGCCAGCTACTTTCTGTTTCATTCCTGACAGTCTTCAGCATCCTATGCCTGTTTAAACTATCATCGTCGCTGGCCCTTCTCAAAACAGGCCATGAGGATTGATGATTTGAACCTTGTGAGAGATATCATAGGAGTCCAATAACGGGTCGAGTCCAGTGATGCAGTAACATCTGTTGCTGGATCCGTATCAACGCATTTCTCACAGGAGAACCTGAAGCAGGCCCATATGCCTGAACTCACTCCACACACAACATAGACACTCACTTCCCCTCAGTCTTCTTTTTGACTGACCTCTTAATACAGGTATGCATCCAGACTGCTTGATTTTTTAAAAAAAAAAATTTACCTTGATTTTGTAGGGCAGTTCAAATTCATTTCATGGGCATTTAAAATTGGATTTATTCATAATACTCAGTAGAATCCATTTTGGCTGGTTAGACCTGGATATTACGCAAATGCAACAGTGAGCAAACATTCTATGGGAAATTCACAGACCATTATAAATAACATAGTTTTATATATAGTAAGTGTCTAGTTATATATAGTAAATGGCTCATAAGGCTAAATTGAATGGTGACTTGCGCAAGCGCCCCGAGACGAACAGCATGCTATTATTAGAGACATTACAGTGAACACTTAGTCTGTATTCTGCTTGTTAAGCTTGTGACCATGTACTTTCCCTTCTCGCCTCCCAGGTGCATCAGCCATGAGCGTGTAACCCTAACATCTCTGTACAGGCAAATAGACTTCACAGCTTTATCGTGGATTTGAAACTTCATGTATGTCTCCAGCTGGCACATAATGCTACTGTACTGCGATTTGTAAGGAGATTGGCCACACCTGTCAAGCCCCAGATTTTGGCTGAAAGGGAAGAAAGTTCAGATGTGCAGGCAAAACCCCTGGAGGGGGGAAAAGCTGTCTTTGCTGAGACAGAGAGTTTTTCTTTCCATTAATCCGTAACTTTTGTGGCAATGTCAATAAGCACATCTGAGTCCTTATTTTCTAAAAGCAGAAAATCCACAGATCGTTCTGTATTGTTTGGAGCCTAATTGGTCTTAAGTAGTTTTCTGGGAACACTTAAACACTTGGAGCGCTCTCAGCTGGCAGATACAGTGTTGCTACAGGCTTGAGGGCAGAGCCCAGACTGTGTTTTAGGCCGGTGTTCTGACAGGCATGACCCAAACAGCTTTTTAGGCCAGTGTTCTTACAGGCATGACCCAAACAACTTTTTAGGCCAGTGTTCTTACAGGCATGACCCAAACAGCCTTTTAGTCCGGTGTTCTTACAGGCATGACCCAAACAGCCTTTTAGTCCGGTGTTCATGTTCACACAGGCATGACCCAAACAGCTTTTTAGTCCAGTCTTCTTACAGGGACAACTCACATGTCAAAAAAGTCCAACAGGCTTATAGGCAGAACACAAACATAGTTTTCATACAGTGGTCAGGTTTCATTCACCACTCAACAGCTGGGGGGAAAAGACACACACACAGGGCTCACAAGTGCAGCGCAGACACTGAGTATGTTACAGAAGGAGGAGAGTTTGCCCCATATGAGATGCTGGACATGCACACACACACATGAACACACACGTGCACACATCCATATGCACTGTGCATGAACCAGGGCGAGTAGGAAAAGCCTAGAATCAAAGAGCCGGCCGTCTCAGGCTACAAGCATCTGACCCAAACCCCAGCTGTTGAGTGGGGTTTCCCAGGCTCACATGCATGACGGAAGTTCCAGCGGTTAGTCAGACACGTCCTGCATGCCTCTGTGAATCTGATTCTGCGTGTCCCTTCAGAGCAACAATCAGCCTCTCTGTGGAGCCTGCAGTCACCATTCGGTCTGGTTAGATAACCAGGCTGGTCCAGTTCATTCCACCTGACGGTGTCGGTGTAGTAAGGCACATCGGACCTGCCACACCCCTCACCCATCTGCGGTCCCAGGCTGCTTCTTTGGGCTGCCACCAGAACCTCCGACATGTGCAAAGAGATGGCTTACTCGACTCAAACTGTCACCGACAAGCTGACATTTTGGACCCGACTGCTGGTCACATCTGCCAATTCCATCACGTTTATGGGGATGACCTCAGGCAAAAAAAAAAAAAGAAAAAAAAAATCAATACAGGTATCAACAGAGGCCCTGGTCTCTTCAAAATGCCTAGGTAATCACAGAGAGGTCCATTTCACTGTGGCAGTGGGTTTTCGTGCACGCTCTGTCTGCATCAATGGCATTACCTTAATGGGCCATGAAATTTAGCGTGCCGAGGGACTGTAACTGGCTGAAGACAAATACAGCTAATTAGGTGCAGTGTACCAGTCCCTGGTCATGTGGCCCTGTTTGGAGCCAGATCAATTCCCCAACATTATACTCACCTTGCACAAAAAAGGGCCCACACAGCTCAATCCCAACATGCCTTGTAATGTGCACGCAAATGTTGGTCAGTCCCAGTGAAGCCAATGGCAGATACACACACATACCAGTAAGGCATGATCACCATGGCATCCCAGCTGCTTATGTCTCCCAAAAGGATGACTTAAACCTCCTTTTGTGCTCACTGATCCCAGTGCTGGCATTATCGCAGTTTATCCAATCACTGTAAACATGGCTCTGCAGTAAGACAGCCATATTCAGTTCAGTACAATTATTATCCTTAATTTTTACTCCTGAAATACTTAAAATTTGATATATCTATATGAAAAGTGATATATTCTATAAATAGATTAATAAATACAGGCATAACAGCACACCCAACTCATTCATATGTCCAGTCAGCACATGGTAGGGTTAACGTGTCATCTAAATCATAATCTTCATCATTCCAACACCCATGGACTTAATTATTACGTCACGCATTACAGAGGGAAATCCACATGTCTGTTCATACGCATATGTCTGTTTGCACACAAAGATAGAGACCCGTCTATGTACACAAATCACAATGTGTATGACATCTATTGGTAATATATCCATAAAAATTAACTTGGTGATATAAAACAGTGCATCTTCCTGGTAACTGACATCCACAGGTAGATGTTATTAGTATTCTGAAGGAACCAAAGAAATCCAAAAAATCCCTTAGTGTTATGAGAAAAGCCAAAATGTGTCCCGAACACACTCAGAATTTTTCAACATTTACAGCCAAGGAAAACAACAAAGCAGCCAAGACAGGCCTGTCCTGGGCAGGTGGTAAAAGTGACACTAAGTAGGGTAGACTGTTTGGGGAGTACTAATGATGAATTCAAATCACAACAAGCCTTACGCCGCAGCTGATTATACACCAATCAGCTTTATCTGATCCTAACAACCACTAATCATAACTCTGTGTGGAAATGACCATGCGTTGGGTCCGAAGGACCACCGACCAGAGTGGCGGAATTATCTGAGGTAAACAGCTCCAGATGCTGAGGAACCGCTGCGGTCGCCATGGCAACACGCTGCCCCTGCGCGCTCTGTGCCAGAACAAGACGCTTCTCTGGCGCGAGGGCCGTCAACCGGAATCGCTTTGTCCCACGAGCGAGTTTCCCTTCCCTTCTCTCTGCAATGTGTCACTATCTGCCAGTGGAGGGGATTATTCACACCTTGATCGAAGGCATCTGTTGCCTCATTTGCCAACACAGTCCACATTGTTTCCAAAAAACAAATTAAAGTCTAAGTGTTTCTCAACATGTTAAAAGGAGAAGGATCCACATCTGCGTCTTTTTTACTCTTAAAATGCAATGACACAGAAAAAAGGGGTTTTCCAATTGCGGAAAAAGTTCTGTGACCTTTGACCCATGACACAGGAGAATCTGTGCATGACAAAAGAGTTTCTGTGCTCAGATGCACTCAAATATATGCATCCATAAATCATACTTATACAGTCCCAGTCCTGTGAATTCAATCCCATCCATACACTCACACTGTGCTCACACCCCTCTACATTCATGCTACTCCTACACAGACACACTAGATCATTCACACTCATATCACACAGGTTCACACCCAAACACTCAGACATGCACACTGATACCACAGTACAAGAGAATACATACGCTTACTGATAGCAGTTAGACCAATACGTACTCTCTCAGTCTAAGTAAGCAGCTGACAGTGGGATAATGTATGAATTGGAGTGGGGGAAGAGCATGTCTTTGAGTGGAGCACAGTTTCACACAAAGGACTGTAAGACAGCCTGCATGCAGGCAGCTGGCTTCACAGCATCGCACAATAAAACTCATTATTGTCTGTGGAGTGCTGGCGTCAGGGAGACGCAAAGGGGCGAGTGGGCATCAAAGGTAAAATACTCCCACTGCCTGGCCAATCACGTTAGACAGAGAGACAGAGATAACAGTGCTGCTTGTACCAACTGCCCCGCTCAGCCAATCAAATCAGAGAGAGACGGCGATCACAGTTCCGCTACCACCCATTTCCCAGCTCAGTCAATCAGATGACAGAGGCATTGCATTCCATTCCAAAGGTTGCCGAAAAGGACTTGGCTGTTTATAAAAAACATCTGCTTTTAGGATGATTGAACATTGAGTATTTTATTTGCCAGTGACCATCTGATTAGCCAGCTCAAATGTGTGCTCATCCCCTGTCGGAATGCGAAACCTCCATGCGCATGAAAGTTAGCGACTGCGAACGCTCATGCCAGTAACAGACCACCCACCGCGCAGGTCCCACAGCCAGTGTTTAAACTGTCCCCACGTTCCAGTGGGCCACACGAGTCTGCCTCTCTGCGGGAAAGCCCATAAGAACAAAACCAAGAACCGCATCTTCAAAAGCACTGGTGAATACAGAGCCTTGCAGTCACTCTGCAGTTCAGGGGCTAATGACGATGCATGTATATGCAAAAGCATCCACACACATGTAGTACATATCAAAAGCACTTTGCAGATGCGATTATCCAGAGTGACTTACATAGCCAACACTTATATATTGTTATATGTTGTCCATTTGTACAGCTGGATATTTACTTAAGGACATCTGGGTTAAGCACCATCCCCTAAGGAACAGCAACAGTAGGGAATTCAGCTTGCAAACCTTGGGCTATGAACCATGCTCCTCACCACTGCATCACACTGTGTCGCTATGGACAGATTCAGCATTGGAATGAATTCTCTCAAACATGTGCACAGACATGAGTGACTGTGTCAGCTGACTTGGAGCTACGAACCTTCCAGAATAAAGACAGAGACCTCCAGACACACGCACACACACACGCACGCACACACACACACACACACACACACACACACACACACACAAGCAAATATGGCAAGCAAAAGCCAACTTTTCAAAACAAACACACCTATTCCCCGAGTGTCGATCCCCAATGTCAGGGAGTTACCCTTGTGTGTTTAGACAAGACACTTTCATTGCATAATGTGTATGAAAACTAGTATTATGATAGAAATCAAGCCTGAGTTGAAGGAAACCCCATAGAAAAACACAGGCCGGCGGCTGCGTGGTCTGTTTTTGCAACCCATTAACTATCACAAAGCTGAGGGCTCCAAAACCACGCTGAGAGCTGAGTTCATTTGCAGTCAGGCGTCTGACGACTCAGCCACCTGCCGGCACTTAAACACTAACGGAATAACAGTCAACGGTTCAATGTCAACTTTCATTTGAGGCCAATTCCTCAATTTCATTGTTCTCTGTGGCTCTTGTGTTGGTTACTCAAAGCTATGATGTCATTAAAGTTAATAAATACACAACAAATGGCATTTTGTAATAAGAATAGAATGTCGTACAGATTCCAGAACTTGCAACAGGGTAACAGTGTAAAAGGAAAACGCCAGATGAAGTCCCAGGACAAAATGACTCCCTCTGGCAGCTTATCTCCCCATTTCTTGCCATAAACACATGCTTTAAATATTACTCCTGTCCGTGTGATTACAATAGCACAAAACATTACATTATTTATTTGCTCAGTGACCCCTTTATCCAGGGTAATTTTAAAAGCTTACATGTCTTGACGTTCAGGGAAAGTATCTTGCTTCAGGAAGCACCTGTAGTTTGCCACCAGGAATTAAATTTTGCAGCTCATCAAAAACAAGGACTAAAGTGAAGTCAAATTAAATGCCTTTACTGGGGGATTTCTTTACAGAGGAGTTGGTAATTGAGGTTCTTTATTACCTCACTTATCCATTCTATTAGATACAGATTGTTGTGGTGGCAACTGTCCTCTCAATTTTACATTTTAATGAGAGATTCAAACTCGCATTGCGAGTGATAGTGACCCTTTAGCCACAAGCTGTATTAACAGCGTGTGACAGTGGCGTTGCCGAGCTCTGCATTGCTGTGTGTTCAAACCCGAGTCGTGCCAATGTGACAGAGGGCCTCCGGAGCCCTGAGTGTGGTCACTCTGTTCCTACTGTTTAATCATCGAGCCACGGGTTCATTACAACAGGCAATGTCAATGAATCAACAGGCCTTCAACAGGGATCAGCCCACAGCTAATCATCGCCTCGGGGATACCCCCCCACTGCACAAAATCCACAACAATGATGAAGTACATCTGGAGCTCATTGAAATTAAAGCCTCTTTTTTTTTCCTTTTTTGTTTGTCCTGTTGAGCCCAAACCCATAGATCTAGTTTCTAAAATACACAATAAGCCAAATATTTAGCTGTGTGTAGAATGGAAAATGCCATTTGTCATGATTAGAGCTTCAACTGTCCTTTTACTGTAGCCTGAATTTTACCATTGGAGCTGGTGGCCTGAAAAAATGTGTGTGTGTTTGTGTGTGTGTGCACACGCACTGTTTGGCTTTACCGGTGTTAGTGTAGCCAGGGCCACCCCTAGCAAGCCTCGCATGATTGACAGCCTGGAGTCCAATGTAAGGACAAAATGAGAAAAACAGAAGTAAATGCATTTTCATGAGTTACTATTTAAAGAGCAGAGAAAGGTGAAATCTTTTCGAGTTCTAAGACCACTGCCTCATGGAGAGTTCAACTGATCCATCAATTCAACAATGAAATGCAAATATGACACAACAAGCGTGTGTAGATCGGATAAAAAAGTAAAAGTAAAAATCTAAACTGTTATGTTTAAATCTTAATAGCATTGCAAGGAGCAAACCTGTATTATTCACAAATAATGGATTTTAAGGTTCCCAAGGTGGTATGGTCTGGTCTGATATGGTCTGCATTACTAAGACCAATACACAGCCCTGTTACATATAAATATACTGTGTAATATCACACACCATATAGACGCTTGCGTGTATATTTGCAGGCGCTTATACAGAAGATGGTATCACTGTTTTGCAGCACAGCAAAGGGCTAATCAGTCCATTCTTTCACAGCCAGCTGGTCCCAGACTGATTACAGCTGCCTGTGCTGTCATTGTAACCCATCCCAAATGTTCCTGCCAGTTTAAACATCTGTGTTTTTGCTGACCGGGAGACCGGGTTCAAGTGCAGGACCATCCAACACACACCTCTTTCAGAAGGTCATTCCAATCTCACATTTGAACCCTCTCTGACCTTCTATCCAGCTACCCTGATAACATGCACTATTTGAGACAAACAAGAATACATTTGCTTGCTCACCACAAGTTGCCATGACAGGCTAGTTCCTATTGCTAGCAAATGTATTGATTTAGTGACCTGGTATCCACCAAGGTCACAAGTAATTATCCAATAAGATGGCCGAACAAATTTCACTGGGTCACTGAGCGCTGTGTCCCTGGAGCTCTGCCATTAACAAAAGTATTCGATTCGATTACCTCAATCTGAAGATTTAGATATCAAATAACCTTACAGTGGGAAAAAAACATCATCAAGCAGCTTTGAAGAATAGCTTTGGCAGATAAGGATATAAAATCCTATGATCACAGCTTGGAGGTGACTGAAAATCTCCCACCTTGTGAGACCTCAGTTACAGCCTGACTCTTCAGTGGAATCCTCTAATTTCAGTGTGTGAGTGGCCAGCATTGAGGCCGGACTGGTTGGGATCAGGTATATTATTTTGTAGAAGCAAGTGGGACAGTTGCTTAAACACTGAATGTTCAAGAGTCTAAAGAGAGGACTTAGAGAAGGAGATTGGAAAGTAGTTCTGCAGAGTAAAGCAGTCAAGAGTTGGGTTGTTTTATGCAGAACTGTTTCACCGCCCTGTTCAAAGGGAAGAGGAATGTAGTTGGTGTTCAGGAAGGTAGGAACAAGAGAGGACATATATGGAAAGTATTCAAGTCAGACAGAGTAGAGGAGAAGAGAGGGGAGGGGACTGTCTAGTACAGGTCATTTCATTGATGGGAAAACAGGAACAAGATGTCAGCATCATAAATTTGGGAAATGATAAGAGACTGGGTGGGGTTACGCTTAGTGGGGAGTAGTGACACTCTGACAGTCAAATTACAAAGCACTTATTGTGCTAACATTTAAACACTCAGACCAAAGGCCACTGTAATGTGCCTCTTTAAACCTGTTGACAATCCAGAAAAACCAGTTTTTTTCCCCCACCTTCAATCATTTTTTAGACTTGAGAGCATGGAATCTGTTGGGGAAAATACAGACATAACAGTGACTTTGCACGAGTTGTCGTAATTAATCACTGCAGCTTGTAAAGTCACTATCCTGAGAAGAGCCAGAGGAGGGTTCCCATGAGAACGCGACACCTGTGCTGGTTTTACTAGAAGCTAATCGCATTACAGTCAACCGACTTGGGCTTGGGCTGGAATGGAGTGCGCAGGAGCACAGCGCTCAGTGAGCGCGAGAAAAATGCCGGGAACGTGCTCGACCTCCCTGTGCCGGCAATAGGCCTCTCCTTATCTGCTCCTCCAGGGACGTTATCTCCGTTAAATCCATTATGTCGGAACCCAGGAGGAGAATTCCATGCCTCCGTGCTCTAAGGAGCTGTGTCTGCCTATTCGGCCTACCTCAGCATTCCAGGGATTCACTGTGATCAGGGCAGGCATGGTCACAGAATGGCGTATGACTGGGGTTGGCCAACCAATGCCATGAGTGACAGCAAGGTGTAGAGGGAAATTGCCATATTCTTATTATGTTTTTTTCACACCACAAGTAACGTTATTCAAATTTGCTATAATGCAGAGATTTGTTTTTCTTTTACTTTCTAATCTTCTGCATATGTTTTTTCTGCCTTTCTCCTTTATATGGATAGTTTTTAATCTCGTCCTCTGCAAATCAGTTCCATGTAAATGACTGGCTTATTGACCAGCTGTGTCCATACAGTAAACATATTCTCCTGTATTCCTGGGCCAGTCAAAGAGAACTTTTAATTACTAGAATTTCCCCTTTCTTTCAAGAAAAAAAGAAACAGATCCATTGTAATTGTGAATTGGTGTCCACTGACAAAACTGCAGCAGCAGTCAAAGTTCAACTGTATAATACTGCCATCTAGTGGCTGCAAGAAAACCATGCCCAAAAAGCATGATTCAGAGATGGATGTAACATTACATTTGCACAGCGCTCTTACCCAGGGCAACTTCCTTAGTATAGAAATCACCATTTTGTCCAGTTATATAGAAATGTGACAACATGCGTAGATTAAAAAAAAAACAGAAATGCTAACTGTACTTTGCAATTTTTAGTAGAGGTCCGTGGACAGACCACCTGTATCAAATGAGGTGTGGTTGGAAAAGTTTTTAAACTACGCAATATCCAATGATGTAGAAAATTTGTCAAGAAATCCACTGATGGAAGGCAGCTTTGTCTTTGTGGGTATGCCTTCATAAAAATGGGCTGACAGAACTGGTAAAACCTGACAGATATCCAGTATTAAAACAAGTGAAACGAGTTAGTACCTCTATTTTCCTAATAGATTAAAATGACTGCAACTGCAAATGGCAAGGCATTTGCCAACATGCTCAGTAACATCACTAACATTACTACTAAACAGCAGACAAAAATACTGTAATCAACGAATTGTCACAATCCAACATCAATAACTCTATATGATATCATTCCAAGTGCACACTGTTAGTGGCTACTTGAGGTCCATTTGTGGTTGATGTCCATTATACGTCATCTCCATATATAACACACTCAATGTTAGCACTATATGACACTAGGGCAAACACCTGCTTCTTTTATATTTGGTTGGGACATCAAGGAAGAGCCATTACCAAGAGAATCATTTTAATGATTTGCACATTACTTAATGCCTTTGTAATGGCACCATACCTAGCATTAGCATTACCACCTTACCAGCTACTGGATCCTCCTCTGCATTCATATAAGAAGGCTTGGAGGCAGCCACTCTCACACTAAAACAACAGTGTCTCATGAAGGCGTAGGGATCACAGGGAACTAGGAGGAATAAATTTGTAACTGAAAATAGTGTCAACCAGGGTCATACTCCCTACCACAATTACAGAAAGAATGACAAATCTCCTTCAAACTGTTGTGGGAAACTGTGCTCAGCAAGTGAGCCCACCAAGACCCTTAGTAGAACAGTCATTTGTCATAGTTGTCCAAACATACACTGAACTTCCTCAATGGTACAAAATGGTGAACAACTAACTGAGTGAACACAATGTAACATGCAAATGTAACAAAGGTAGCCTAATGCTTCAGATGCATCCTTTCTGTTCACTGAGCAGGTATGGTCATGTAGTCTTATTTCATCCATTCCATAATTATATACGCATGTGGTTTTGCCAACATAGAGGAGGGAGCAGGCACATTCAGTAGCATACATCACCCCCCACTGAGACACAAAAATTGAAAGATTTAATTCTGAATGTCCCGTTTGTGTGAGTTCTTTGGACTGGGGGCAAGGACACAGTGTATATGCAAAGAATGGTCATTCCGCACTGGGAGCTGTGTCAGGGTTGTGGCAATCTGGAGTGTCTGTTTTAGGTGTGCATAAAGTGGTCTGAGGAGTCCTGCATATCTCTGTTGTGTCACTGCTATGCTCTACAAGCTCATGCCTGGCTTTCCCCCTCCTACAGGGAAGCATCTCTCAGTCACACCCCCTGTCTGTTCTGGCACGGATGTGGTAGAACAAGATTCCCATAGCAACAAGAAAAGCAGAGTCTGCCCATCCATTACAGCAGGCTGACGACCCACCTCTTCAGATTGTACCTTTGCTGCCATACCTAAATGCATCACTTCGATGCTTCCTCTTCTTTTATATTTCTGTACTGTATTATTGCTGTTATTTATTATTAACACTCATTCTGTATTCATCTTGGCACAAATTCCTATAGGACTGCGAACGATTGACACGTTATGTTGTCTTTCCTATATGTACTTTTGTTTTTTATAATAGGAACTCTCAGACTTTTGTAAGTTCCTCTGTGTAAGAATGTCTGCCAATCAACTCTAAATGAATACCAGTGTGCATGGAGCTGCAGTATATTCCAATGCTTGCAAGGAACTCTCTTGATATTGTCTGCCATGAATGAATGTTTGGAGGGACATTATTCATCTATTTGCACATACCAAATGGGACCTGGTACCTTGCTTTTCCTGTTTCATCTGGAAGCTCACAGTTGCTCCACTCTTATTGGAATAACAGGGATTATTAACTAGCTAACTTGCTTTTCCAGCTTGCTCATTAGCAACATAACTGTATGCTATTTAAAGACAGGATGATATGGTCTTAGGGAGTGGAGTGGTGTAAGGGGAGGTGCCTGGTGATGTGGTAACATTTAGCATCTAGCAAAAACGGCTATTTTCAGTTTCTCAGTTTGTCAGTGAACAGGCAGATGGAACTGAAAAAAAAAAAACCAGCACGATAAGTTCAGAATGGCATTCACCTTGTCAGCCTGCACAGAATGTGGTAACATGCCGTTCTTAAAGAACATCAAACTGAGTTGAGCTGACTTTTCACAGAACCAATTCTAGCAAATGATCAGATCCTTAAAGGTTTCAATACATGTGAGTGGACATTATCATATATTTCCACACCTACCCATATCCAGAGCTTGCTAGCTAATGGTTAGTGCGCAAATTAATATTTCACCACAATTTAGGTCTTTTAATCACCCTTGAAAATTTGCTACAATTCATGGTGAAATTCAGCATGGACACCCTGAAATCATATCAAGACTTACAGTAGCTCATTAATCTGAGAATAGCTAGCTGTATAGTTATTTTTAGTTTAAGATAGTTATTGTGCTAATAAACAGCTATGGTATGTATTTTGTCTTACCTTGCTGTAGTTGGAGTGGAAGGGGGCAGATAACCTGTAAACAGGTTTGTGGAAATTTGTAAATGGTCAAATAACTTTGCCCAGGTAAAGCTAAAAAATACTTAGCTAAACAAGCATTGTACTGGGAGACACCAAAAACTAATACTCTATCGTTTGATCCAATCAGTATTAAGCTGTTTCAGGTGGCTCAGGTGTGAAGAGTCCTTTCTCAGCCATATTGTCTGAATTGTCACTTATTTTACACTAACTTTCGGGACTAAAAAAGGCCACTTTTTTAACCAACCTTATATTTTGCCGATAGCAAGACAGACTCCTTCCTGAGAAGAAATGGTCGTCTTTGTGCGTCCATTGTGACTAGTTCTCTGTAAGAAGACAGTTCAGCCCATTTTCCAAAGCAAACTTTTTGGTTTGGAAGTCTCATGTTTTTACAATGCTGAATAGACACTCCCATTTCCAATTGCTACCCCAAAGCCATACATATTGATCAACTTTTAATATATTTACCCTGGTTAGTTTCCTTTTTCTAAAGTTGCTCTAAGTATTTCCTTGCTACACAACCGTACACGTGAAGCAAATTTGTTTTGAAGTACCCGGAAAGGTTCGTAAGTCTTCGGTTTTGGGAAACGTGGCTGGCTACTTTTTGAATCGAGGGCGGGAAACGTCCAAACCCCCCGCCCTGGGTCTATTTTCCCTCCCCTCTTGGCGCCTCGATATCCGCCTGACTTAGCGCTCACTTCCACCCAGGTTTACTACAGCTTCCGTGCGGCCTTTAGTTTCACCACTCAGCAATCAAGCGCACCCGTCCCAGTTAATCTCCGGTACTTTCACAGTGGAAATATAACACAGAAAAAAGATGCACATTAAAACAGGTACGTTGTTGTATTCATGTATGATTTTAGTACAGTCGACGGCTTGTTAAGTTACTAGCCGGTGAGCCAACTCACCTGAACAGTTAAAGTGTCGGGCTTTCCACGTTTTGAGCGAAAGCTTCGCTCAGTCTTACGAAACTACTTGGCTAGGAAGCTAACGTTAGCCGGACAGCTATCTGTGTTGTCTTATTTTCAAATTAAGACCCGTCTTTTCGTGTTCTGGACTTGGCGTGCTGTTCTGACTTTCCTAGGTAGTCACTTGGCTTGCGAACAAATTACCTTGTCTGTTTTTTAGATATAGTCAGTACGTGCTGGTTAGCTAGGCTTTGCGTAGTGGCTCGTACTTTAGCTAGCCACCTAGCTGTTCAGTTAACACGCTTCCCCACATATCGCGCTAGCTAGACAATGGATACCTTGCTAGGCACAGCATTTAACTAACTGTCGTGTCATTTTCAACAGATGATTCTTAAAAATTCTTGTAAAAATTAGCTCTCTGATTTGCTTTGACACGTTCAATACAGTGCCGTTCCTCTTCCATTTGTAATGTGCAATCACGTAGTTTGATACCTAGCCATGTATGTAAATGGCCAACGGTATGAAAAAGTTTTGTCATAGGTTTCACTAAAGGTTAGCTAACCGGTTACCTGGCCGACTGGATTCAGTGATGGGACAGTGCTATGTGTCGTGGGTTAGTCTACTAGATTAATAATTTAATAGTTATAGCCAGCGCTAACTAGCCGGTAGTTGCTAGAACAATCCAGAATCGCTAGGTGGCTAATGCAGCCGGCCGGCAAAGCAACCGTGGGCAAATTGCTGTGAAATTGTGGTAAACGTTTTGCACTTCATTGTTGATTAAGATCAAACCCAACCAGAGAGATCAGTCAATCATGATTATATGGCTATCTACCCAGTCAGTGAACGATTTATTGAAATGTACAGTCAAAGTTAGCTAGAAATGGCAGAAAGTCTTGGAGCCTGCTGTAACCACCGTCGAGGAAGTTCCTTGTTCATGTGTCGTATGTAAACGAGTCTGCTATAGAGCTGTGATGCTTGTCACTCAGCCGCCACTGTAAAAATAGAAACCCAGTTTGCTGCGACTGCGAACGCGTACAACTAGTCAAACTACGTCAGTTTAGATAACTGACTCAATATTTAACTGCAGGTCAAATTGCAGAAGTCATGATGATCCATTCTTGATCCACAATCCCTAGCAACATCAGACTGAAGGAAATGTGCACTTAAAACCTTTGCATCTATGCAGGAATGTCAGAGTCGTGTTCGTTTGCAGTCACAGGGTTGTTTGATTTTCAGTAGTCCATATGAACCATGCCATATTACTCAGTCACTTAAAGTTGATTCGCCTAATACCTTTCACCAAGTAAAGGAAAACTGCAAATACTCATAGTACAGTCAGTGGTAATCAACACTGTGTAATCCAAGATCAGTTCTGATAAAACTCATATGAAACTAGCCATTGTGTCTTCCCAAACACATGCGTGGATTTAGAGATATTTAAGTCACACGTTTTGCAGCAAAATATGACATCAGAATGCATGATGCATCTGAGGGGTTTTATTGGTAAGGACATGATTGCTAAATACACCTTTGTACACCCATTAACAATATCAGCTCACGTGTGCATTTTTGATGCTCTGAAAATGTGTAGTTGGTGCAGACCTTGTTCGTTCACAGCCTCTTTTGGCTCTCTTGAACCGCCTGTCTCTTCACTCCTGGTGCACAAGCCTTTTGAATGGATACTGTCATATATTCAGCTATATAAATGCATGTGATGTAACAAGCATTGTTTCTGGAAGCATGACTCAGCCTCGCTTTAGCTGCTGACTTATCTGTGGTTTTGGAAGTGTTCGCGCCGTGCCAGGGGTTGACTGACGTTTGTCTCTTGCCCTTGTTCGCTTGTTCAGCTACGTGGGAGGCCAGCAGCATGGGGTGCGAGTCAGACCCCCTGTACGATTCTGCTGCGCTCGTCTCGCCCCCCAACCCGGAGCCCCACATCCGAAACCGCCGCCTCTCACCGGGGTCGGGGAGCTGCGGCGGGGGCGGGGGAGGTGGGAACAGGGTCCGCAAGCACGCCCGGCAGACGTCTCCGCCCGCCGCAGAACACGCCCCCCACACACACGCCCCGGCCGCCGGCAGGGACACAGACCACAGAGCCCATCTCAAAGGGCGCAGCCTCCGGAAAGAGGGGCCCAGGGGCGGCCGGGCGGGGCCCCACGACAGAGCGCGGAGGGACAAAGAGAGGTGGGCCGGGGACAGCCTGTCGCTGCTGAAGCCCCCGCCCGCCTTCCCGGTGAAGGACAGTCCTGCCAAGCTACAGCCCGCCGTCAGCTACGCCTCCAAGGTGAAGGCCGGCCCGGCCGGGAGCGTCGCGGAGGACCCCCCAGCTATCGGGGTGCTGCTGCAGAACCAGTGGGGGCTGAGCTTCATCAGCGACTCCCCCCAAAACGCAGAGGCGGCCGAGTCCCAGTCCCCCATGCAGAACGGGACGTCAGTCGAGCCACCCCTCACCTGCCCGGTTAACCCCGCCAAGGGGGTGTCTCCCACTGAAGAGGCTGACGCTGGGAGTCCGGCCCCCACCACGCCCCTTCCCTTCATTGGCCAGTGTCGAGAGGAGGCGGATGCTTCTGGGGAGCTGCTGCTTGGCTGTCGCCATCTGGTGGAGGCAGTGCGGTATCACACTCAAGGTAATATTTGGCAGTGTAGGCTGTCTTTTGTTGCTCATACGTGTTTCTGCTGTTTCTCTGAATAAGTGTGACTGACTCCAAGCCTCGCCGGCCCCTGACCTGTGGAAGATGATCATCCATCCAAACATGCGCCTTGTGTTTTCTGCTGGTGCAGAATTGTGACCGGTAGCCCCCGCTCCCAACACACACGCCATTAGAAGCTTAGAAATGCCTTTTGAATGTTCAGGATTCCACGTACAGAATCTTGGTAGGATGCCCTCCTGTTCACTTAAAATGGCTCATTGACGGCTCAGGTCATGATGACCTCAGTGCCTGGAATAGTCAGCTCTGCTTATTGATACCTACCAGCTGTAGGGATTGAATAGAAGTGCTTTCTGATGTCAGTCTTATAGCAGGAGGGAGAGCCTGTTCTTAATTGCAAATCTCAACCTGTACATGAGGAAGGGTTGCATAATCTGCAGACCTCAGCATACACGGTAGAAAATATGAATTATATCACTGTCAAGCTGTTTCTAAGATGTGATATTGAAGAAGGCAAATGGTTTAAATGAAAAGCAAATTCAGCATTTAAGCTGAATAATTTTAATCTTTTATTGAATAAAAACTGTGGTGAAAAATTGTACACGTCACCCTCTGAGTGCAGGCTGGAAACGGGCAGTCCCCCTCTGAAAGGGGGCTGGGAGTTAAGCAACGGCACAGGATTTCAGTGTGTTTGTAGTGTGCTTCACCACTGAATGGCGGAACCCAGTTAGATCTGGTCTGGCGGTTGGGGAGGATCCTCTCACTTGAGCAGCTGAGTCCCTGTGCAAGGACGGACTATTCAGTCGCCTCTCTGCGTAGAAAAAGATGAAATGAGCACCCCAGTTCAACAGTTACAAAGCATGTCCCTTTAAGAACCCAAACCCAAATTTGTGTATCTTTTGATGAATATGCTTAGTCAGGTCTTCTGAGTCTAATGAAGGGATCACCCATAATAACCTGTGCTGGTTAGAGAAAGGGGTGTCAGTATGAGAGGCAGAAATTGCTGTCAAAGTCCTCCAAGCCTGCCTATAAACAAGTTGCAAACAATTAAGTAGTGATGGACAGTCTTTCTTAATCTTGCATATGTATTCACCAGATACAAGTCTTATTGTGGGTGAAGCTGAAACATCAAGTTCAGAGTTCATTTAGAAACCAACATATTGGCACACAGCCAGAGCATACTCTCTATTCCAAATAGTGGGGCAGTGATTTTGTTCCTTTCATCCTCAAAGGAATTTGCTTCATTGGCAGATGGACCCATATATTTGCCCTGTGAGAGTTAATGAATATTCATACCAATGAATATTTGTTTTCACTCACCTCTCACCTCCAAAATTGCTTCTCATACTGATCTTTGGCTGTCAGAGTTGTAATATAAAATAAAAAAACACCATACCAGCCTTTCAAACTGCTGCACACAGCGCCCTCTGCTGGGAGAATCCAAGTCTACCACATCCAGGAGGCAGAGTCTCCTCCTCTATGCATGGAATGCTGTATTGTGCATACAGTTGAACAATGCAGCCCTATTGTTCATATTTAATTGTTCATGAGTTGTCCTTGTCTGCTTGCATGTTTTCTGAAGAAGCTTTTTTTCTGTCTTTTCAGAGTGGGAAGCTATCTACAGTAGACAGAAACAAGGTAAGGCACTCTTTGTCAGTCTGGTCCCGTTTGAGTAAGAGGGTGGAGCAGAACAAACCATTTCCGATTAATTTTAAATGCATTTTTGAACGAGTTCTTAACAGTGTTCGTTACTGTAATATGTGTATATTTGTTAATTCAAGAGAAATGCAAATTCTGGTAAATTCCAGCTACCTCCCCCTCCAATGGGTGAGTCAGCTCACCTGCACATGGCAAATAGCTGCTCCAGGTGGATGTGTCGAGCAGATAGCTGCTCCAGGTAGCTGTGTCAGTAACACGTAGCCGCTCAAGGCAGATGTGCCGGGAGCGGGTGGCATTTGAAGCATTACGGAGCGCATGAGGTTCTGATCGTTGTCTCCATTTCTCCCAGGTTCCCCCAAGGTCGTCTGGTACCAGTCTTCGGATCAGCCAGCCTAGCACATGCTAACATGTTTCTACCGCACGTGCACACACACAGACATGCATATATACACACACACACACGCGCATACACATACACACTCCGGACTAATTTCTTGAAGTGAGGAGGACAGCTGGCCCTTCTCCTATGCCTTACAACAGAGCCTGCCTCAGTAGTCTGGACCTGGAGTTCTGCTCGCGGCTCACAACGGAAATCTGTGTTGTGGAGAGTTTCTTTTTAATCTCTAAGAAATGTCCTTTTATTGTAAGGAGCTGCAGTTTTATCACAGACACCTTTTTGTCCTCTCTGATATGCGAGTGATCAATCAAGCACTTTCCTATCCATTGTGACCGACTGTTGTATTCGCCCAACCCAAACCGTTTTTAAGAGCACAAGTTTGAAACGTTTCTCTTGTTTTTGTTTTTACCCTGGAAACGGATGATCATTTCTCTTGTTTACACAGAGACAGCCAACACGGTCTGTATGTGCCCTGCTTTAAAGTTGCTGTCTGTAAAGCTGTCTTGTCTTAGACTGGTCTAATCATTTTTTTTAAATCCTGCTGGGATTCTGGTCACGAATGTGGTCTTTGATTTAAACGACACTGGAAGAGATTGAAATTGAAAAGTGAACAGTATTTCATAATAGAAATAAATGAGCTAAAGATGTTGTATTGCCTTGATGGAAGTGTGGTTGTGATTTGCATCCCGTGTCACTAAGATTGATAATCTCAGTGGAAGATCACATCTCTAAACCAGTGTGCTTTTTCCACACACATATTTTATTGTTTGTCCCTTAGGTTTTACTTTATTCATTACTCCCTGATCCACATTTATAATATCTCTGTAAATGACAGAAGCCATCTTCCTTTGTTATGATGCAACATTTCATTTTTTCTTGAAATTTGCTTAATGCTGCTTCAGGAACATGACACCAAGGAAGCAGCAGTTGAACGGTTACAAACTGTGAAAGAAATGGACTGCTGACACAGATATTAGGCTTAGTGTCTTTCCACTCTTGCAACTGGGCCTTTTTAATGAAAACGGATTAACATGAGGGGCGTCTTAGGGCAGAAGTTGTTAAACTGGAGGTTGAGATCCATCTGTAAGAGGAGTTGAATTGGGAAATGGGATACACATGAGAAATGAAGCAAAGATTTTCATACAGGGCAGTGTAAACATCACCAGCTTAGCTAATGGTACAGTTCTATATAATGTTGAGGGGAAAAGGCTGACCAGTAAAGGCAGACGTTTAACAATGGCATAATATAAGGGAGGAGGCAGACTGGAGACTGCCAGTGACTATATTGCAGCATAATCTTTATGCATGGAGTATAAGAGTGTGCAGAAAGATTGGCATGAATATTTAGAGAAGAGCAGCTTTGTAGACCACATGCTCAAGCGTCAGCTTGCAACTGGTTGTGCACTCCACCCCTTTTGTAGAAAGGAAAGTTATTGAGCTGCTGTGAATGGAGGGCAACCAGAGGTCAATGTCCATTGCCAGATTAACAAAGAACACTTGACTTCTGTGAACACATTTGTTCCCTTTTCGACAACCCAAAAGTTTCTATGTGTATTGTGAAAGCTCTGTCTGGAGATTACCCATCTGGTATAAGGCAATGTACAATTTGCCATTTTTATGGAAACTGGTTGTTTCCGAAATTGCACAAGTGTTTGTTGTCAGCCCGGCTCATGCTGGAAGATCTGTTTGAGTATTTCAGAGGAACCGTTATCGAAGATCTCTTTCTTCTGCTTGTACCACCATAAAGGCGGGAAACAGTCTGGATGCACCAGGCCCTGACTTCATGGCAGAGACCTCCAGTGGGGTGCAAGTGTAGGAAGAGCCGGCACGGAGGTGCTGAGACCGAAACTTCACGGAGTGTGAATGCGCAGGCATGGAGACGGCAGGAGAAAGACACACCGGGGCTCTCGGGCTGCCAGGGGCTGCGGTGCTCGCCGGGGTTGGCAGCTTCACCGTGGCTCCACCTGGAGAAGATGATCGGCACGACTTCCAGAAGCACACGAGCTAATGATTAACGCTGCAGGGAACAGCTACGCTAAACATAAAATATGAATCAGTAAATTTTAGAAATGAAGCCATACATACAAAACACTGAATGAAATTTTGTGTACTAAGTGTTTAATTTTGTACTGTAATGTTTGATATGACGTGACAAAAATGACATGGTACTGTACACATGCACACACACAAAAACCACCACACTGCTGCTTGTTGTCTATGCATTACATCTTTATTTTAAAAAAGAAAACGTCTATGAATAACCTAGTAAGGTTTCAACATGTGAACACTGTTTATCGCCCTAGATCACACTGTATGGTAAGACAGTATGCACACCTGTATGTGCACATACACACTATGCATTCTAGTGCGAACAAGTAGAATTTGCTGATGGTGGTAGTTTCAAAGACAAAAACACCAGTTTCATTCAAATAGAATTCCCCTTCCCTGTTATTAATGATGTTTGATTCAAGGACATTTCTTTGTGTGAAAATGTGCTCCAATGCTTTGGTTGCTAAAGGGACGATTAGAAGGCAGGAGCAAAACCAGGGGTGCGCTACGGCCCCCTGAGTCCGCCACCCCTGACTGGCTATTTCGGACAGGGGGAGTATCGAGGGGGGGCGGGGTGCAGGGGGTGGGCAGTGAGGTTTTACTGGAAAACAGCAGAGGGAGGAGGAGGTGAAGGCGGGAGGGAAGGAGCGAGATGGGAGGTGGGGAGGAGTTACATAAGAGAGCTGTGCAAACAGACCTGTCTTTGTGCCCGGCGCTATTTGTCTGTGCTGCGGGTTACTGTACCGTTCATGTAACGCGGATGCTGAGAGGACTCCAGCAGGGCGAGTATGTGCTTTAGCCGCGCGGCCATGTAGAGCTGACATTTTTCTGACATCTGTCTATCTGTAGACTCCAGCTGTCACTTACAGTACTGTTGGAATTGTCATAGATACAAGGGAAACTTGTACCCTTGTATCTATGACTCACTAAAAGCTTCTTGCCTCTTTCAGAGGTTAATCTGTTGTGTAAGGTAATTATGTGCACTTTTAGGGGTCTGTTGGCTCTTTAGAGTATATAGATCTAAATTATGTACATAACGATATACAGAAGTGTAGATGATTGTTGGATGACGTGGGATCATCATTTTATCAATTTATCATTATTTGTGTGTCAGTCAAGTTCTTCAAGCCATGATCACGTTGCAGCTGTGCTTGACATAATCTCAACAGGGAAAATTAGTCTTATGAGAACCTGTAGATGACTTTGTGTATTAATCATATTATGTCAGCTTTGACCCATCAAGACTTCTAGGAAAACCTTTAGCAGTTTTTGTCCCAGTTATATCACCCTTACTTAATTGCTTTTAATTTCCAATTAATTGTATTTAATTAATAGTATTTTTTATTTGTTGTTATTACCTTCCTGTTAATAGAATGCAGGTTCTACCACTGAATGGTAGAATAATACTGAGTGTACGTAATCCTATAGTGTCACAAAGTTCATTTTTTCTGTCAAGTGTTTTGATACTTTGATAAAACATGATAAAACATTTGATATTTGTTAGAGAATCTCTGTAGAACAGTTGTAATACACTTGTTTTGTACTGTGCCTACAGGTGCACCCACAGCGTTGGGGCGCCATCCCATAGTGGGTGTGTGGGTCAAAGGGACAGAGGGAAGTGGGAGGGGGGGAGGGGCTGAATGGGTCTCCAAGGAGACGACCGTGTAGAAATGATGTTTGGGGAGGGGGCACTGTGGCTGCTTTGCCAAGAGAGGGAGGCAGCACAGGTTGGGGCCTTTGATATGGGAGAGACTTTATTGAACCCCCCCCTCTGCTTTCTCTCTCCCTCCCTGTAAAACACACACTCTGCTCCCCTCCATTATCCTGACTTATCCTGAAGGTCTGCTGCTGTGCATGGCCTGATTTGTGGGTCTCTTGCCGTGTTGTTGAATGATATGTGTTAAATGATTATATGGTTTCCCTGTGACTGAACTTCAGCTTCATTGGCTGTGGTGCCTCAAAAACGAATTCTTGGGTTAATCTGTACCCGATAGACAGTCATAGAATCACGGGCTCGACTTCACATCTGCCCCTCAAAATAAAGTCCGCTGTGACAAATCAAATCTCAAAGCAGGTACAGTATATGTTATGAAGGCCCACAGCTGTAGTTCTTACAGAGCAGCGGTGCTGCCACTGGCCTGTCTTCAGAGATGAGGTGGCTGTACTGATTTACCAGCTTGTTTTGGGCAGCCCGGATCCGCCGGTCCGTGATGTAGTGGAGGGAAGGGGTCAGCCTCCCGGGGCGTCCCTGGCATTGCCTGAAGCACAGCAGTTTTGATGAGTTCTGTGACTGTGCAGCCAAGAGTTCACAAATGCTGGGAGAGCTGGCAGGGGCGAGGGGGGGGGCATCTCCCCTCACCTTATTGTCATTCCAAGCCATGCCCCCCCCCCCAGCCCCCCTGCTTCTGGCACTGGAAGCTCATGGGGATTGTTTTTTTGTTCTCCTCTTTTGAAAAGATCCTGTTCCAAAACTTTTTTTTCCCTCCCTCTCAAAGCGAGAGGAGCCGGGGTGTGGAGAGTGACTAAACGGAGAAACGAGCCCCCTCTGCTGCAGTCAGAGACGCAGCCTGCGGAAGTACGGCGAGCGGACGGACACACGGACGGAGCCACCAGCAGCCACCAGCAGCACGAGTACGCAGGTGAGCTCAGGCAGGAGAGGAGGTTCCGGGGGGGGTCATCAAGGGTTGGAGAAACAGTATGGGAGGTAATGAGGGGTCATGAGAGGGGGAGAAAAGAGGGTGGAAAGAGGAAAACAGCAGGAAAACAGGGAAGGGGGGGGTGTTTTGAAAATAAGATGGCATCTCTCTGGGCTCTCTGGTTTTCTTGCTCATCTTTGTTTATTCACTGTAGCACTTACTCTGTAAGTCCCTTAAATCCTACATTATTTTTGTAGAGGTACAGAAGCAGAAGCAAATTTATTAAGTTCAATGTCATGTTTTATACATTTGCACGCCTGTCACGAGGTTGTGGGGTGCAGGCTGTAGAGATTGAAACTTGTGAGAGAGAGGCTGTAAACTGGAGCATGACATTAACTCTGCAGTCTTTCATGGAATAGCAACGTGGAGGGACTAGTATACTGCTATGGCTCTGTAAGGTTTTACTGAATTTATCATTTCAGTTAGATGTGGTCTGTAATAAGTTAACGCCACTGCATCTTAGGCAGGCTACTCTGACAACAGGAAGTCGCTGTTTTAGCAGTCCAGTAACGATTATGGTGACTATCTGGGGCAGTGATTGGGGAACTGTAATTTTGTAAGACAATTGTGCATTGTAATTCCTATGTTATCCTTAAGAGAAGAGTTAACTTGGTTTTCTTCAGTGGATAGCCCTGTAAACATATTGATATGTCAACTGTCAGCAATATTAGTCCAAGTGCCTACCAATATCCAAGTTCCTACCAAGCAAATGACTCATGAGCTGATTAACTGACAGCTTCAGGGAATGAATGAAGACAATCCCTGGGGAGAACAGAAACAGAAACCCACAGGGATTTATCCCAGCTACTGAGCCACATTCACAAAGGCCACAGTGCCTGTTGGAGTGCATGCCATCCACACACGTCAGCTGGAGAGGGATGTTGGCCAAATTTATTTATAATACTAATGAACAGATGACTCGGCTGTTTTTCCTGGACTGTTTGTACCTTTGGGAGGGTTTGAAAGGATAAAGATGATGGATCAGGGCCTTCCAAGATCAGGATTTAGGACTATGCTGTGAATGAATGTATTGGCGGGACCAATTTGACGATCACCGTGGGCATGTAGCTTAGCGGTAAGGAGCAGGGCTCACTGAAAAATTCCCCACTGGGGCACTGCACCTAACCCAGAATTGCCTCAGTAAATATCAAGCTGTATAAATGGATAACATGTAAAAAAATTTAAACCTATGTAAGTCGCGCTGGATAAGAGTGTCTGCTAAATGACAATAATGTAATGTAATGATTAGGCTGTGTAAAGTAAAATCCATCTTCGTCTCTTACCTCACCTTAGTTAATATGAATTTACAACATACAGTGCTTAAAAATCTTACAAGTTGTGAATCGTTTAGATAGTTATTCAGGGGACATCATTTGGGATTTTAACCCATATGCCGCAGGTTTAGTGTACAGTAGCCTAGCCCTCATTCTGCATTGCTTCATGTATAACCTGCAAACATTACACTGTCCAATCCTTACCAACAGAGCGGAACAATCAGGACCAATCACTCAGCTGGCCACCCGGCTCCTGCAGACTGCCAATCAATCAGCTCACAGAGGGCGTCGTCACCATGCAGAGGGAGGAGCCGCCGGCGGGGGAGGAGTTTGGCTATGACTGCATGCCCACGCTGGAGCGGGGGGCGGGGATGGGGGGCCGCCGGCCGGAGCGCGACAGCTACACGGTGGACGTGCGCGCCAGCGACCTGCACCTGCCCCACTCCCAGCCCATGCACCCCTGCCTCAGCTACAGGGCCTGGCTCTACAGCGTCCTCATCGGGGTGAGGTGGGGGGGGGGGCGACCTTCGTTGATCCTGGATCAGTGACTGGCGAATGAAAATGTTGCACAATATACTATGCACTGGTCAGGGGTCAGCATGGAGAGGGTGGGATGGTTTAGAATGGCAATGGGGCATCTTGGAGCATTAGCTGTGTTACTTTATTGATTGGGTGTAGCCTAGCAGTATTAAACATGCTGATTGGTTAATTTGATGTAGAATAGCATCACTGGCTACAGTATGTGGATTGGTTGATTTTATCTAGACTAATGTTGATTGGTGCATCTGGAATGCAGCTGTGTTTCTGTGCCAGTGTCAGGTGTGATGATTGGTTGGTTAATTGAGTGTGCATGTTCTCCCTCAGGGCAGTCTGTTGATCACAGCAGGGTTCTCTCTGTACCTGGGCAACGTCTTCCCAGCCGCCATGGACTACCTGCGCTGTGCAGCAGGCTCTGTGAGTACACCGGCCTTGTTTCTTACCTGATCGAGCACTAACATTGGTATCACATCCCGTCATTGCTGTAGGAACTTTACACTTGCTTAGAAACTCACTCTTGGGTGCACACTATTGGCATATATGCAGTGAAGGTGGCGCTGACCCAGGATGGATTAAATCTTTTTACACCCAATGGTTGGGGTTAGAATCAGGGTTGAGTAAGCTGATCCTGGATCAGTTATTGGGGGGGGGGGGGGGGGGCAGCATGTGCACTGTACATTGCTGTGTGTGTGTCTCATCGCTAAGGATGCTGGAGAAAGCCACCATGTGTTTACACTTTGTGTCTTACAGAGTATCCCCGCAGCGGTGGTGAGCTTCGCCATTGCCAAGAACAGACACATTGCAGTAAGTACAACCAGTAGGTCATATCCATCAGACACACTGGCCTGTGAGAGGATGACCCAGCAGTCATTGGTCGATCCCAAAAACAAAATTGCAGCGCCGTACAATACCTTAAGGTGCAATCTGTGTAAAGACATTTTATTATTGTACGGTATTTCCTTATTTCCAGCTGTTGAATGTATTTGAAAGTTTGTTAACACATGAAGATGAGTTTGAGAAATATCACAGAAAGAAGAGTGTGGAATGCATACAGTCAACATTCTACAAACTTTAAAATTGGCTCAAATGCAACTCAACTCATACCAGCCTGTCAAATTTTGACAGTTGCCATCAAAAACCACACTGTAAGACAGAAACATGAGGCCCTTAACACATCTGTCAACTAAATGTGCAATCCAGGTGTATCAAATAGGTAACATTAATGACTCCAAGTAATAACGTTTTGTCTCTGTATTGCGGCACCTGTTCGCGGGTGACAGGTGTCAGATTTCCAGGTGGTGTTCGTCTCCACCTTCGCTATCACGACCACCTGCCTGGTGTGGTTCGGCTGCAAGCTGGTGCTGAGCCCCTCTGCCATCAACGTGAGTCACTGTGTGGTCGCTTGTGTGTGTGCGTGGCCGCTTGTGTGTGTGTGCATGGTTGCTTGTGCACATGCTCGCTCATATCACAGAATGACTCCCAGCTGCTTTATACTACAGAAGTCAGGGTGACTCCCAATCCTACGAGCCATCAAAATACAAGACAGTTTACTGCCATACGCAAGTTACTGGTTTGAAAATGAGAAGATCCCATTCAGGAACAGTAGTGATATGTCTGGAATTCTTTAGACACGAGTGAGTTGAGCCACATGGTGGACTGTCTCTCCCTTTCAATGACAATCCTGTAGTAAGCAGTGCTGTGCTATGTAGGAATTCAGTTAAGGTAAGTGTCCTGCTATGTAGCTGCCCTCTCTTTCACTGAGTAACATTTGTCTCTCTTGATCTCTGTCAAGATCAACTTCAATCTGATCCTGCTGATTCTGCTGGAGGTTCTGATGGCCAGCACTGTCATCCTGTCCGCCCGCTCCGCGGAGGACTGCTGCAGCCACAGCAAGGTGTGTGTGTGTAGTGTGTGTGCGTGTGTGTGTGTGTGTGAGTGCACACGTGTGTGAGCGCCTTGGAGGACAGCTGTCATGCTGTACTGCTTCCTTGTTAATCCAGACCAAAATATGGGATGAGAGATTTGCCATTGTTTCTCCCAAGGGATGGAGGATGGTAGGGTGGACTTTGTCCATATATCTGTACTGAATTAGACTCAGCGGTGTATCGATGGTTTAATTTTTGCTTTTTAGATACTTTGACCTTAACATTGACCACTACACGGTTTGGCTCGTTGTCTAAAAGCATTGATTGAATCAGCACCAGTGCCAACACACATGGAATCAGAAAAATGGCAGTTATTGAAATGATTTGCACCTTTACCCTGTTTTGTATTATGATTTGTTTTTCATAAAAGTAAGTAGGAGAGTAAAAAGGAAGGATTTCTTTGGTCATTTATGCAAAATGCAAAAATCCAGTGAAAAATCTAGTTACCCCGTTTGCCTGCTTTTCCCTCTTCACTAACGTTTCAAAATATGAGGCAGGACCCGGGTTTATCTGCACATCATTTAAATGCAAGGAAAAAGAATGCCACATTCGAGTGTAGCTCAGTCTGTGCTCATATAAACATATCCCTGTGTGTCTGTCTGCGTATCTGTTTGGGTATCACTCTGTATTTCTGCCTCCCTTTCTGTGTGTGTGTGTGTGTGTCTGCCTGTCTTCCTCCTTCCTGCTGATATCTCACATTTATGTAGGAGACTGCCTCTTTCTGGTTGACTTCCTCTCTCGTGATGCTGCGTGTGTGGTCATCTACCTGTCTGCGTGAGTGCGTCAGACTGCAGGTGCACGTGTTTTGTGAGTGTCTCTCTGTTTGGCTCTTTTTCCAAACGTCCTCCCTGACCCGATTCCCCCCTCTCCTCCAGCCAGTGACGTGTGAGGGGCCTGTGGTCCTGACTCCGCCCACTTTCCCCACCCGCCTGCTCAAGGCCTACTCAGTAAGTTTCTATGAAGACACATGTGGCAATGTAGTATAGCAGTGTCATATCGCATGCATGTGTGTTTGGGTTAGTGTGTAAAAATGAATAGCTTGCACAGTTAGTCTTCCCTCCCCTAGTAGCTGGGGTGATAGTGTGAAGGTGTGAGAAAGTATATCAGGATGGGTGTAGATTGAGAATAACATAGATGTGTACTGTTATACTCTGTCCAAGGTAACTGCAGTGAATGGTCTGTGTGTGTGTGAAGCAAAAATGGTGTGTATAAACTCTAACTCTCCTCAGGTTATTGAGGTGATTGTGGGAATCTCTGCTGTTTTTGGGGGTATCATTGCTCTCAACATGGATGCTCTGGTCCCAGGACCCTACCTGTCCGTCACCTTCTTCTGGATCTTAGTGGCCGTAAGTGAGGGTGACTGTGTAGAGCGTGGGAGGTTTGGAGGGCTGTCATTGTCACAGTAATGACACATAGAGAGGACTGACACTACTGTTAACGTCCCTGCTTGTGTTCTTCTTTGTGCCCCTCCCTGTGCCCACGGACGGCCATGCATCGCTCAGTGTTTTCCCAGCGCTATCGCTAGCCACGTGGTGGCGGAATACCCCAACAAGTGCCTGGTGAGTTCGCGCCGCTCTGTCCTCGGTGCTTTACCTGGATTAGGTCGCATTCAAACCGCAACCGCAGGTGTGGTGGTAAGAGCTGACCCTCAGAGGTTCACTGGTTCTACGTGAATAGTCGTTGTGTATGATCTGTAAACGATCTGTACTTCCTCTAATATTTTTTTGGTGATTTCAAATCATTTCAAGAGTGACTGTAGTGTGAATAGCCGCTAGGCCTGGATTCTGATAGCCACAGCCCAGCTGGTTCATGGCTGCCTTTCAATCAGATGCCTATTAAATAGTGGGAGGCTTGGTGATTCGCCTTTGCATCCAATCAAAGAAAGTAATAACACAATCAGTACCAAAGGGGAGCAATGAAATGACACTTTGTGGTTCTCTGGGGACATGTTCATTTGAGTCTACCATGAAATGACTGTAACAGGACCAAACTGCTTGTAAATAACATCTTGTATCAAGAATTACTGGTGACTTGATATTTTCTGTCAAACACATCTGTTAAATGTCTCCTCCTATCTATCTTCAAATTAACCCAGTTTCACAGGAATCTTGAGTATTCTAGCAATGAAGAGTCCTTGAAAAAGCATTCATATATATTCAGTGCATCACTGAAAAGTCATAGAAAATATAAGTGCGGTTTCAGTGTGAACCTTGAATGTCCCTTGTCCTTCGAGAACCTCTCACTCTCTCTATCTCGCGCACACGTGGCTCAGGTGGAGATGCTGATCGCCATCAGCAGTGTGACGTCTCCTCTGCTCTTCTCTGCCTCCGGCTTCCTGTCCTGCAGCGTGCTGAGCTTTGTCGACATCTTCCTGCAGGAGGTCCCGGTAGCCAAGGTCAGGCCCTCACGCAAACGCCCCCACCTTACTGATCCTGGGTGAAACTTTGCATGAACCTACTACTGCGGCCATTGTTCACTCTGTGGCAGTAGTACGTTTTGTGTCTGGGGACTTGTTCATTTGAGTCTGCCATAAAATGACTGAAACACGACAAAACTGCTTGAGCAGCAGTGTAGTACAGCAGTAAGGAGTTGGGGTTGTAACTGAATGGTTGCTGGTTCAATTTCCCACCGGGGCACTGCTGCTGCACCCTTGGTACCTAACCCGCAATAGCCTCAGTAAATATCCAGCTGTATAAATGGGTAACATGTAAACATTGTATCATATGTAAGTCACTCTGGATAAGAGTGTCAGTTAAATGCCAATAATGTAATGTAATGTTTTACTTTGTTCTTAGTACGCAGTCATTGTGTGGATAAAGACATTAGATGAATGACACCTGAGACTTTGCGTGCGTGTGTGTGTCTCCAGCAATCCTACGACGTCCTGCTGCTGATCCTCATGCTGCTGCTGCTGGCGCAGGCGGTGCTGACCCTGGTCACCGTGGTCCACTGCGCCTCCTACAAGACCCAGCTGCGCCTGGGGGGCGCGGACAGGGAGCGGTGCACGCCGCCGCCCCCCCAGCACTGCGAGGTACGCACACCGCCCCGCCGGAGGCCCGCCCCGACCCCCTCCCACCACGGCAGGACACTCAAGCTGACAGCTGAGGAGTTCCCGCTGGAGGTTCTGAGTTACTGCTGACGCGTGCCGATGTGTGTGTATTCTCATCCATTCTCCTACCGCTGAAATCAAAATTCTGGAGTTTGGAAAACTAAAAGGAGGGGCGGTCTTATTCCCACCCAACATCTTTACTGTAACCAGTTTCAAAATTTCTGTAAAAGCTCTGCAGCTATACTGTACTTCAGGGGGCCGTGAATGGGCAGGGGGTGGTCTGAGTACTGCTGAAGGGTTACTTTTGTAGCCTCCTTACATTTTGGTTCGATGTCTCCATTTGGCCAAACATACATATACGCACGTTCTAGATTTGTGTCCGCTTCACCTGTCATCAGAAACTTCCCACAGAAACTCGACAATTGACACAGACACCTGATAGTGACACACTGACTGTCCTGACCACATACACAGGCACACATTCGCACACACACGCAAACATACACACACACATATGCGCACACACACACACACACACACACACACACACACACACACACACCAATGGAGCCACATGCAGTCACCACTCAAACTGTCCGTCCCTCTCTCTCTCTGCCCCTCCTTCCTGTCTCAGCAGCAAACGGCCAATGGCAGCCTGCGAGAGTTTGACAAAGACAAAGCATGGAAGGCTGTGGTGGTGCAAATGGCACAGTGACGAGAGAGAGGGAGAGAAAGAGGGAGAGAGTGGAGGAGAAGAGAAGACAAAAAAAAAGCTATGGAGCTAAACGGTAGACAGCAGAGAACAGAGTGAGTTAAAAGGAGAGAGAAGATAAAAGTGAGACAGAGGCATCTGAGCACTCATGCCTCTCTGAAGTTTCGCTACCTGCTTTAACAATCATGTTACTACTGCGTACAATCTGTAGACCTGGAGCTGTAGGCATTACTGGATGCTCCTAATCTCTCAGTACAGTTACTAGGAAGCTCAGAGTCCAACTACTTAATGTATAGGACTGTGTTCGTCAGATGTTTGTGAATATTTAATAGAGTCTTTTAGTTTTTATATAATTAACTGCTGTGTATATTACCCGAGGGTATTTTTATTACATGTAGTTTTGTAGATATTTTGTGACTGAATAAAGTAAAGAGTTTAAATTTATTGGTGCCGTCTCTAATAAGTTTACTTGACTTGGAAATTTAAAAAGACAACTCTAAATATATCCTGTATCATACTACATAACCAAAGCACAAGAAAAAGTGCAAATCTAATGTTATTTCACCTTTATTTAGAGAGTAAAATAAAGTAAAAAATATAAACCATGGCATCTGTTTCATAAGGCCATGATGAAATTTCCTGCTGACAATTCACATGACCAACCAGCAGAGGGAGCTCAAGCCGTGTCCACAACAGGTGATGTGTCACACCAGTCCTCTGCAGTTCACCACACCGTCTGTGAGCCTTTTGATGTAACGGTGGCAGGTGATGGGGACAGAGGCTGAGTAGTGCTTTGTCACATTGTGACACACCCCTCATCACCTGTCCGTTGTTGAGTCACAGCTCAAAGGTGGTAAAATGCGATGGTTGTCAATCAGTCTATCCAGGTGACTTCCACCTCATCTGTTCTGTACCTGCCAGTCACAAACATAAGTTAAATTTCAGAAAGTGAAACTTGCCAGCCGTAAGGCAAAATGGTACCAGTGATTTGGTAGTGGGTGAACTTATGAAGGCTGTCTTTCAGATTCTCTGTCTGTCCTTTCAACTGATAAAAGCCATCCACAGATCAACGCCAGCCAAAAGCCTTCTGTGGAAACTCATTAACACAGTAGCCAGGGGCACGGGTGACAGGGTACCTTTGAGTGATCCAGGAGTCGGCCAACTCGGTCACATGACCCGACCGGAACATCTCCCATCCTGCCTGTGCGATCATCACCCCGTTATCAATGCAGAACCTGGGGAATGTGTCAGTCAATACCACATCATCAGTGCCGAGTCTCAGGGAAGACCTAGTCAATGCTCCATCAGTCAATGCGTACCTACTCAAATACCAAGAGAAAAATACATTTCTATTATAACTGTGCTTTCAGTTCAGGCGACAGAAACACATACAGTACTTACCCAATCCAGTGAAATAAATTATCTCTATAATGTGTGACCTGTAAAGCTGTGAACATTTCAAATCGCCATGGATAAGGGTGTCTCCAATGCAGCCACAATAAATCACTGTCACGCTCGACACCTCCCTTGTCATAGCTTAGGAAACGCACACACTGTGTTACTTCAAAACATTGGACTTCCTTTCCCCCCATCAACCTTAGGTTATGATACTGTACATGGTGTTACTTTATAATGGTAGCGTGGCATAGTGGTTAAGATGCATGACTCGAACTGGCAACCCTTCAGTTACAAGTCCCCACTGGGGCACTGCTGCTGTACCCCTGGGCAAGGTACTTAACTCACAATTGCCTCAGTAAATATCCAGCTGTATAAATAGGTAACACTATGAAGAAAAACTATAACTGATGTAAGTTCCTCTGGATAAGAGCGTCTGCTAAATGCCAGTAATGTAATGTAATTATAAGACGTGACTTCCTGTTTGCCGGCTCTCCCTCACCTCTCATCCGTAGCGAACAGCCGTGCCCCCCTCTCCTTGCACATGACCCCCATCATCTCCTGCAGACGCAGGTTACCTGTGTGGATCACATTGTTCTGTTTGTGTGTGTCTCACGGATTACGTTAAATATTACATGCAGTCCAAACTACAACACCCAGAGTGCTATGCGGCGGGTCAACACTCACAGCCCACACCCCCGACAATGAGCACCTCCTGGGAGTTGCAGTGTGCCATGGCCCGCTCTGTGATCTCCACCAGCATGGCAAACAAGGTCTCCTACAGAGAGAGGGGGGTGACAAGGGTGGTAAAGATGGAAGCTCTTCGATGGAAAGGAACATAAGAAGTTATCATTATTTTACTTGGAGTCTATAGTGTAGTCTAGCATTGTTTCAGGCCTGGTCTTGAACACTTCAGAGTTCTCTTTTTCCATTGCTGGTCTTGGTAATCTATTTTATGCATGTAACACTTGGCATGAAACATTGCTTCTGAGAGTGAGGATGACTGCACTTTGCACTTTGCACTGACCTGCAGAGAGAAGCACAGGTCCTCAGCTGTGCACTGGCCTGAGCTCAGCATCTTGTGTGCTGCTTCCTGCAATGACACACACATAGCACTGTTACTGACTGATGTCTGACCACTGGCAGACACACACCGTTACACAATCTCACTGATGCAAACAAACCCCCTTCTGTTACACACTCGAGCCACTCCGACAGAAACATACTCAAATACATTGACACACCCACTCTACTACTGGCTCCTCCTACTGTGAGACACTCCCACTTTTAGTGGCCCCTCTCAGTGAGAGACACACCCACGCCTGTTGTGAGAAACTCCACCAAAGTTGGGGTCAATTCAATCTCAGTTCAGTCACTTCAGGAGGTTAAATGCAATTCACAAATTGAAAACCGCACATCAGTGTCTGTGACATTTCTTCAATTAACAAATTAAATTTCTGAATTGACCAAACTGAAATGGAACTGACTCTGGACCACTCTTCATCTAGCTAATCTCATTCTCGGGGTCCTGTTTGCAGACTCCTCCAAAAATTCATCATTAGAGTGTCCCTTCCTGACTGCTGACTCCTCCAACTATTGCACTCACCTCGATATAGGACAAGATCCCTGAGAAGGACACATCCATTCCCTTCACTGTGTAGGGCAATTCCACATACTTGGTGCCCCTGCCAAAACATACCAAAAACAATCTGCACTATCCATTCCAAAGCATGTCTCCACACACAGGAAGTAATGTCAGCAGCCACTCCTCAATATGACCACATTCACACAGAGTGACAACAAACCGATAAAACACACCATAAATCCTCTCGCAGTCAATCTTTCCACAACAGGACTTTTTGTCACTCTGGACAGGACAATTTTCTGTGTACAGAACATAGGACAACACTAATGCACAAAAGTCCACCAAGAGACAAAGACGGGTTCCCTGGACTTACCTCTTGGCCATTTGCTCAATGTTGTACCCAGGACTGGGGTCATTAGAGATCTGAAAATAAGTTAAGACTTTCAGATTTTCAGCTGCCCTAGTTGCTCCATCGAAAAACTGATCACAGATTTCAAGCAGCAGGCAAAACTGACATTCAACATTCTCAAAAAGATTGCTTCGATTGGTTGATCGTGCCAAGTTCGTTTACAAAGCATGTTAGACAGTGAAACCAAAGTTGCTCCCCACAGCATTAACTTTTTAAAAATTCAGAATGAACAGAATCATTATACACTGGTTTGCCACATGTCCTTGCCCAGGGTTACTTGTATATCAAAGAAATATGCCAGGAGAGGCTCTAATATATTGCAAATATTGGCCTGGCTTGATAAGCTACTAGATACAAAGCACAACCTTACAGAACCCTACATACAACCTTACCAACTGACCTTAATGACCCTGGCGAAACGGTCCAGGCAGTTTCCCACGGCGATGTCGATGGTCTCCCCAAATATCCTGTAGCGGCGCTCTGAGTACGCGATCACCTGGCTCCACAGAGGGGCAGAGCAGTCGCCCCCGATGTGAGCTTCACCAGCACTAAGTCTGCTACTGAAAGCACCCAGCTAAGCCGAATATATGCTTTCCTCTTCCTGCACAACAGCCTGGCTAAACAGCTCACCAGCAAAAATAACACATTTTGGTGACAGAAAAAAAGTTTATTGCATAGTATATTTTAGGCTGCTGCAAGGAAAACACCTCCATTACCTTAGGTAAACGACAGTGTCATTATTAACTTTCCCTTATTATACTTCAGGACCCCCTTGAAAACGAGATGGTACATCTCAAGGGGTTATTCCTAATAAAGAATTTCCCACCTATAACTCAAGCAATTCACATGATGAATTCATAATTACTCAGTGGGCCCATGTGTGACCAGGAAGGGGCGCTGACCTGTGTGTTACCCCCGCTGACATACAGCACAGTAGGGTTGTTAGCATGGGTGATCAGACGCCCCATCTCGATGTGCCCGATGCAGTGGTTCACCCCCAACAGCGGCTTCCCCCAAAGCTGGGCCACTGTCCTGGCCACCAGAGCCACCGTCACCAACGGGGCACCCATACCTGGGCCTGGGGGAGAGCGAGGGGACCAGGGTGAGAACGAGAATGAGATTATTAGCATTAGCATTATTAGTGGTGCTAACAGCGATTCCAGTTCATTTCCTGTGTGAAATAACCCAGCCTTATCCAGGGAAATTCACAAAAATTCACTTACACATGCTTGTAGATACAAGCCTGTTTAAGACAAGTTACAAAAATGACCTCAGCGTTATATATTATTTTAAGCATGTACACAAAGTGTGTGTTGTGTGTATGAGAAACATGGAGGGAGAGAAATGTCACAACAGTCCTGCCTTCATAATTGATAAGGTGTAGCGCACTCACCCTTTGTGTAAGCCACACAGTCAATGTCAGCGGGTTTCAGCCCTGCTTGCTGCAGCGCCTCCCTCAGGACGCTCAGGATAACGCTGCGATGGTGCTTGGCCGTCTCACTGGGCAGGAACCCTGGAGGGACAGACAGATGTCAGACCCACGTCCTATAAAGAAATCAATAATTTCCTGCATTATGAGTGCCTACGGCTTTCTATGGGTTGTTTCTCTGTATTTCCCCAGTACTTCCCACAACATAGCTTAACCAAATTATTTTGAATATTCTGAGTACTTATAAACTCATTCATCATCATCATCACTGCCATTTAACAGATGCTCTTATTAAGAACAACTAACAGAGGTTACAATTTTTTACATGTTATCCATTTATACAGCTAGATATTTACTGAAGTGGGTTGAGTACCTTGCCCAAGAATACAACAGCAGCGCCAAAGTGGGGAATCAAACTGGCAATCTTTCGGTTACAAGTCCTGCTCCTTAACCACTATGCTACATTGCCGACAAAGTCTTACAGGATGCATGACTGGGGAAAATACAGTAAGATCAATGCTTTATTAACTCATCTCAAAAACATACTAACATGTTTCTGATTTGTCCAACTGCATAGATGTATACACCAACGTTCAATAAAATACCAGCTGGTTTTTTACCTAACCTGACCACTTTAGGCACAGGACCTGAGGACTGGAGGAGGAAAGGACTTGCCTTGTCCCGGTGGAGTGATGTAGGTGCGCCTAGGGTTGGACAGGACCTCTCCATCCCGCACGATGCCCACCCCGATCTTGTTGGCACTGCCCTCGAACCCGATCACCACAGTCATAGCGATTCCTGCGACAAAATGGAAAACGAACTGGAGTCTCTACCAAACTGTGCGGTGCATGACGCGGACGAGGGTGTAGAATGACAAGATCCACGTGTAGCTAGGACGTAGAGTTAACATACGTTAATGTCGAATTCGTGATCATTGTCTTGAGACTTGAAACTGATCAGGATTTTAGCAACATTTACTAGGTTAGCTAACTTGCAAAGCAATTTGCTTAGGTACTGTATATAAACTGAGCTACTGTTAGATGTCTCACGTTATAGATAACTCAGACAGCGATCGAGTAGCAAATCGTAGAGATACATAGCAAAAAGAGCGTAATAAAACATACATTAGGCTGCCAGTAAGCAAATCCGTAAGCTTGCTGTCTGCCTGATTAGTTGATACCATAAATTGCCATTACTTTAGTCAGAAATCAAGTCAGCGCTCTCGTTAAGAGAGAAAATGTTTAGTTTGCAGGGCTCGAAATGCTAGATGAAATGTCCTATCGGCTACTCGGAAATATTTTATTTAAGGAATTAGCGTTTCGGTTATCCACACAAGCACAGATTTAATGAGTACAGTGACAATACCTTAAAAAACACATCAAATCCGTTGACCAGGCTGACAGCTCTTTCGTCGCGCTCTTATTTCCTCATACTCACGAAGAAAGGACCGCAAAAAAAAGCTCACCAGACGCCCCATACTACATCCGAACTAAATTAACACGTCCAGAAAACGTAATTAATCGTTAAATTAACAGTTAACAGACAGTATTGTTTTATTAAATGTATGAGGTGTGTTATTTTAAGATGTGGTTTTCTTGCAGAATACCCAGTTCCAAGTTTGAATAAACTGCAGTGGTGTTTTATCAGGCAGAAGAGAAGCCAGCCCCAAGCGGGCTCACGTTTGACTGCGATTCAGTTGAGCAAAGCAGTGGTATTGTTCAATGAGGCTCATGCGGAATTGCTGTCGCTAGCTACTTGTTTGGGTGTGCGCTCGTTTGATCAGGAAAAAAAGTGTACGGTAAGAGCCTGTTATCTACGAGATGTAATCTACACTACCTGTGATATCAAGGTTATTCGACTGCACCCGAGAAGTGTTCCCGTTCATTCATTAAATCAGAGAAATTAAAGTCAGATTGCAAGGCCGGTGCACGACCACAGGCTTCGCCGGCCTCACGTCCATTTTCATGAACCTATGCACTTAGCTTAATTCGTGCAAGTAGGTCAGAACTTTTACCTTGATTTTGTCCATTTTGAAACCGAGAACATTTGGTCGGTAGCTAGGTGGATGGTATTTTTATCATGCAAAATGCATTTAGTTTAGTGTGCACATTAAGTGATTGGTTAATTCAAACTGCACATCGATTGCAAATGTATTGTTCTGCAGCGTCCAATATGTGTCCGTTAATCCGAACTGAACTAACGTTAACAGCCTGTGTCTAATTATGTACGAAACCATGCAACGGTTGTTCAGAATGAAATCGAAAATGCATTGCTTCTTAAAGACTACGGTGGCTAACATTTGAACAGAGACAGCGATTGTGTATACCCTTCGTAGTCAGAGATGCGATTTTTTGGCCTCTGTGTGTGTGCACGAATTGGGCCTGCAAAGTAGTTCTGACTTCTCTTCGTAGCTCGATAACTAGTTTTGCTAGTGAGCCATTTATATCCAGTGGACGCAGATGCACCCTGGAGATTTAGTAGGATAATCACCATTTTCCAGCAATTCGTATCATTTTTTTCCTCTGTGCGCGGCTGGATTAGTCTAACAAAGCAGGCGTTGTATTCTTACTCGTTCATAGTCTGTTAGCGTCTTAGATCTACAAATATTTTTTCTATATTTGGCATATCTGAATCCAATTTTCTCATACGCTGTTGCCTTATTAAATTTCAATAACCGTTTGAATATTTTCTGGACAATAGTAGGCAATGCAAAAATGCATGTTATGAATCATTTTCAATAAATATCAATATTTTTCATGAAGTATTGAGTTTGTGTCGGACCACCCATATTGGTGCTGTTGTATGACCAGCTCGTCTTTCGGCTAGTCAAGTTGACAGGCAGGCATTGATTATTGTCAGGAGTGTACCAGTTAGTTGCACTCCTCAATCGTGTTGATTGTATTTTACCGGTTGTTCCAGGCAGAAATTTCCTATAAGTGCGGTTTCCAGCACCAGTTTTGCTTTTGCTTAAAATGGCGAAGCTATTGTTGTTGCTGGGTAATTCGGTACAAGATCACTCGCCCGTATGGGCAACTTCTGCCTCGAGCGAAAAACGTCCTGTTTGCATCCGTTGACGTCGTTGCATTGTGTTTCAGCGGTTAGGGTGCTCTGGTGTGTGCGTGTTGCGTGCCTGCGCGGAGTGTGTGGAGACAGACGGATTGCAAAGATGTCAAAGAGAGGAAAGAAGAACAATGATGACGCGGCGGATGTGGAGCAAGACAACGGAGCAGGTACTGAAAATAGGCGTCAACGATACAGTGCGAACCCTGAGCCAGGAACAGGACCCTTGTAATGCGACTGAAGACCAGAGGTCTGACTAAAGTTGGCATTTATTTAATGAAATATGCTGAATTAGATGCCACCTGTATGGAAGGTATGGTAGAGTAAGAAGACTTTCATTATGACAGCAACTTGACAATCTTCTACAGATTGTATGGCAAAGAGAACAACCAGCATATTCTCCTTACAAATATTGTCATTAATTCTTCCTGGACTTCTCATTTTGCAACATTTCAAGTTGGTGTAAATGACTTCATTTTCTGTAACCAGTTACCCACATCACCCTTTAATCTCCAATTCTGTAATGTCTCCCAGCTCCAAATGCCAAGAAGGCCAAGAAAGCGAAGGAAGCTGAGGCCCCGGTGATGTATGAGGACCCCCCTGATCAGCTGACCACCAAGGACGGCCAAGCCGCCAACCTGAAGATCACCTCCTGGAACGTGGACGGCTTGCGTGCCTGGGTCAAGAAGAAGGGGCTGGACGTGAGTGTGGGAGGAGGGTGCCAGGTTCTCCATCAATGTGTGACCTCAGTGTAAAAGAGTCATGAGCAGTCAGCTCTGTCTCTACTGGGAAGAGCTTGTTTGTTTCTCTCTCTCTCTCTCTCTCTCTCTCTCTCTCTCTCTCTCTCTCTCTCTCTCTCTCTCTCTCTCTCTCTGTCTCTTGCTCTTGTTTCACGTATGTCATATTCACATATATTATGTGCAGTGAAGACTTGTTGGCATCCATATCCAAAGTAATCTGCCCTCTGCAGTAGAAGCTGTTGAGCTAAATAAAGGGGGGAAGCTTCTCATTCTGTTAGTACATATGGAGCTGGTTGAAGATAGACACATTAAATGAGTTACATTGAATGAGTTCTTCAGATGGTAATGTTCTTTGTTATAAATGCCCTGAGTTGCCTGTGTGATTGGCTGCTTGGCTGCGTTTGCCCTGTGTGATTGGCTGCTTGGCTGTGTCCGCCCTGGGCAGTGGGTGCGTGAGGAGGCCCCGGACGTGCTATGCCTTCAGGAGACCAAGTGCGCCGAGAAGGCCCTCCCACAGGACATCACCTCCATGTCTGAGTACCCACACAAGTACTGGGCGGGATCAGAGGAGAAGGAGGGCTACAGCGGGGTGGCCATGCTGTGCAAGACCGAGCCCCTCTCTGTCACCTACGGCATTGGTGAGCCTGACAGCACCTTCCCACAGCAAAAGGACCATGTTTGCAGCAAACAAGTGTCTGATATACTTAAGTTTTTTAACAATGTAGCATTTATCGGATTTCAGAAGTTAGATACAAAGTAAATGATTACCTATTTCTGTTGCAGTTAAAACACCCATACCCAAAAATATTAAACATATTTTGCTGAAATATTTGTTTTCCTGAAGTGTTGAGAAGGAAGAATACACACAGGCATGTGAATATATAAAACTAGCTTAATGGTTAAAATGGAAAACTATACATATGTTTAAATTGCTTATTGAAAACAAGTGTCATTTTTGCAACATATATAAACTTCGTGCATTGTTCTTGTGCCCTACTATGCAAAATTGCTTTTTCTGCAAAATGTGAACCCCTTGGAAACTGTCCACTTCCTGGCTGTTATAAGTATGTATTCCAGATAGCCATCGTTTGTGCTGCTTGGTCGTGTGTGCTCACAGTGCACTGTGCCCTGCCATTCTCTCCCTGTCTCCACCCACAGGTAAAGAGGAGCACGATAAGGAGGGCCGCGTGATCACCGCCGAGTTCCCCAAGTTCTTCTTGGTGACTGCCTACGTGCCCAATGCCAGCCGGGGGCTGGTGCGGTTGGACTACCGCAAGACCTGGGATGAGGACTTCCGGGCCTACCTGAGCGGGCTGGACCAGCGCAAGCCCCTGGTGCTGTGCGGCGACCTGAACGTGGCCCACCAGGAGATCGACCTGAAGAACCCCAAGGGCAACCGCAAGAACGCTGGCTTCACCCCCGAGGAGCGCGAGGGCTTCAGCAAGCTGCTGGAGGCCGGCTTCGCGGACAGCTTCCGCGAGCTGTACCCACAGCAGGAGTACGCCTACACCTTCTGGACCTACATGATGAACGCCCGCTCCAAAAATGTCGGCTGGCGCCTGGACTACTTCGTGCTCTCCCGCGCCCTGCTCCCGAACCTGTGCGACAGCAAGATCCGGAGCACTGCCATGGGCAGCGACCACTGTCCCATCACCCTGCACCTGGCCCTGTAGCCACTGGGTGCCCCTGCCCACGCTCACCTCCTCATGCCAGTCACTTATGCTCCCTTTCCTGTTACTTCATCTTGCCTACTGAATACCTTCAGACCACACCAACCTGTCCAGAATTGGGTCACCCAACAATAATCCAAACCCCAGCTATTATGCATAACCTGTCCAGTTTCTGGTGGCAGGATCTTATCAAATCGTGTCAAATTACCTGTCCTGTATTTTCCTGTTTTAATGAAACCTCTGACCTTTGTTCCATTTCAGCTGTGTCTAACAGTTGTGATAATCATACTGTCTGTAATCCTACCTGTGTCGTCTCGTCTCAGATGGAGAAGAGGTCTTCAATCTTACTAACCTTCTCACTGGCCTAGGCCTTGTCCTTCGGTTCTTTCTGCCTTTTGACGACAGGGCCATCTGAAACTAGTGCTCATGCCTCGTATGCTAAGAGCTTATGCATTAAGCTGTCTGTGACCACTCACGCCCATAGGTCACCACTGATGTGACACAAACCACCAGGCAGCCTAACAATGGATACTTTAACACTACTGACCACAGTCTTCCTTCTGTGATCCCATCATATATGCTATACTGTGCTGTACTAATTGGTTACAGCTTAAAGCTATCTAGGTTGCTCCTGTGACACTTCTATGATTTTTTTTTTCTTCCTCTTGAAACAAATGTATAAGCCCTAGTTGTCTCTGTTGGAGGACATCTAGTGTTCTGTAAGTGCTTAACATTTTCTGCTGTTCGGTGTGTGAACATCTGGTCTGTCATTTCAACTTTGCCCCTCAGCACCTACTGCCACTGTTAAAAAATGTCATTGATAGCGAAGGTTTGCTTTACGTTCTGGCATTGTATGGCAAACCCCTCAGACATGTATTTCTGTAGGTCTTGTATGTTGATGAAACTACTGTCAAGCATTGTTACAATTGGCAGGAACACGTGAACATGTATGGAGTCGTACAACATGGATTGCGTATTCAAAATAAAGTTTTTGATTTTTTTTTTTAAAGCCTTGTCCATGTTTTCTATGTGTTGTGTTAGTGTACTGCATTCATATAGTGCCTTTCAAGGATCTCTAAGCGCTTTACTGTGGTGATGGAGCTAGTCACCATAACAACCACCAAAGTGTCATGGCCTGGGTGACACTTGGTGGCCGTTTGCACCATAACATACACACACATCAGATGAGGTGTAAAGGGAAGGAATTATGTAGACTGTTAAACTGGAGGATGATTATATGGCAAGATATAAAGAGCCAGTTGTTCCAAGGGATGTGTCATGGATGCTGCAAAGTCAGACATAAAGTCCCCTATGGAAGTTGTCAGATCAATGTCTTGTGTCATCTAAAAAGAAAAAGAAGGCACTCCATATGGGAGACGAAATATCCATATGGTAGACGAAAAGCAGACCAAAGGAGTTGTGGCTGAAGAGGTGAAATTCATTGGTGGTCTGCCAAGTCACATGTCAGCCTTAACAGTCACATGACAGGAAAAAGATTGGAGATTAATGGCAACTTGGATGATGTGGACAGAGGGCTGGATTTCTGGACTGAAAGTGAGAATGGGAACACACTGTGTAGATCAGGACTTGAACAGGACCACCCCTTGTGACACTGTGCCACACAGCTGGCTCTGAGCTCTTTCCTGATGAACAAGATGATTTAAGACAATCACAAAAAGAGCAATAGGAAAATCCTGCTCAAAATGCACACGTGATTAATGTTCAGCTCTGATCTCAAAGCCACATTAGGAGGTTATATTCACCATGAATGTTCCTGCCCATTTGTCTATGCTTACTGCAGGGGACAGGTCTCAGGATACAGATCATAGTAAAGAAAGCTGTCATTGTCATATTCCGTTGCAAAGAAGGACTGCTCTCAGTAAAAAAAACACACAGGGGTACATTCTCCCTGCTGTTTCATTTGGTAATGCAAATTACATTAACCTAAATTTATATTATAGTCACTATATGTAGATAAAACTGCACACCAGACCAAACTCTGCATTGCTGTGTAGAAGAAAAAACTAAAACAGACTTCTACTCACTTTAGTCTCTGCAAATCTAATTTCATGTCATTATATCATACTTCTCACCTCTCAACTATACATATCCACCATAAGTTTTCCAGACAAAGAAGTTGCACGCATAATATATGTTTATTAGCACCTGATACACAACATTAGTAGGTGTGAGGTACAGAAATACTTCATGTTATTGTTCGTGTGGACCCTGTGGTGGGTACTGAACCTCACCATCAGGGCAAAACTATAAATGACATCAATGATATGACATCACAGCACAGGAGAGGCTTGGAGGTGCCAAGATACTGAAGGCATCTGTTAGTGTCACTGATACAATACTTTACACACAGTACACACTGATATACAATTAAGGAAAGGCAAGAAGAAGGAAAGTAAAAGCAATAGGAATATGACAGAGAATACAGGATAGGAAAGCTGTAGTGTCTGCTAATGTGATTCAGGCAGTAATTCTCAGTGAGGCAAGCATTGGTACTGATAAATCCAGTGTCTTCAGTTGTCTGTCAATACTGCAAATAAAATCTCATGATTTTGGTGGTGCATATAACAATAACTATGATGCTTAGGAAAAAGATGAAGATTGGAAGACCGTTAACTTTTCTTCATTAAGAAGCGAACGGAGAGAAAACACATGCTTATTGGATCAAATCTCTTCGTTTCTAAGGCTTGTGTGCTTCCCTGTGTTCTTCCATTTCTTTTAATCAGTATCTTCAATGAATCTCTTCACACAAAAAATTGCATCCAGTTTTGAAAACTGCATGTGCAAAACGTTATTCATAAAAAACTAGATCTTGATCTGCAGGTCTGCTTTTCTTTGCCAAAATTACTTCCTAGAAAGAATAAAATGTTTCTAAATCATTGAAGGTCTTCTTCATATACGAGTTTAATATGGAAATTTGTTAGCCTTCATCTTTTGTCATCTGCATAAACCTGAACTGAACATGTTCAGTGAATCATGCTGAAACCCCTGAGGATCAACCGAACATTGATCTGAGGGCCTGGAAGAGCATGTCGTCGACCATCACATTTGTGCTGGACATAATGGTGTGATCCACAGTATAAGCATATTGCATGACACACCTTGTGACGTCCATCTCTGTTCGACTATACTTGCTCTCATTGTCGAATTCCAAACAAGCTGCCAGATGGACCTTGGCTCTGAATTGCAGGGGCCAAAGCACTATGGACACCGCAAGAGTAAGGACAAACAAGGGAACTGGGGGGAAGAGCTTCTCATCTACACCATCCGGAACAACGTAGGGAATGAGGATTCGATTGGCCGCTTGGAAAACGCCCCTTCTGCTCATTAGGTGAACAAAGAGGCGCCAGACATCTTCCGTTGGCTTCACGGGGTGAAGTATGATCCAAGGGATTTCTGGGTAAGGACTGCTGCTCATACTGTTCCAGTGCTGGGGCAAAATCCTGGGGAAATGAAAAGGGGCCTCGTTGGGTGTTACTGCATTGGAAAACGCTCTGTCCTGGGGCTGGATAGAACCCGTGGCTATGCCATAAGCCACATTGGCATCTATGAGGCAGTTCCAAGGAGAGTAGAGAATGACATCTTCAACAGTGCCCAGAGGCATCAGGCACCTGGCTGGCATGAAGCGGGTCATGGTGCTCCCGTGGGCAATGATCACAATGTCCAGCGGCTGCATTGCCCTCTTCATCCTTTCCTCCTCTTGCTCGAGTTTCTGTAAAAGGAACTGATAGAAGTACTGGACAAGGTTCACAAACCACGCAGCGTGACACATGTCTGCTAGCCACGCCAAGACGACAGGATCAGTGCATCTCTCTCTCACAAATCTCAGTAGCTCTTGGCCTGCGCTAGTTAGGGTGTGCGAGTATTTCTTCAGGCTGCTGATCAGCTGTCTCACGCGGGACATTTCTTCAAGCATCTTCCTGTGGGGTGGAACAACAGAAGAGGCCTTTGTACAAACATACCCTGGAATCCTTACAATGTTCAATAGCCAAGCCTGTATTAGTTTCATGGTGCACCCAAAACTCACACTCACAGACCAACAACTTGTTAAGGAATAGGAGTTAATGCTTCAAGAACTTTTTTTTAATAAAAGACTGGAACCTATCTGCAAGTTTAATTATATAATTAAAATAAACTTATCACTGTCACAACAATTCATAGGTGCCTGATAAATAGTGTGATAATTTTCATATTTTTATTTTTGATAAGGGAAAAAAATTACTAATAGTAAATATTTTTTGTGGCCCCTTATATTTCACACATGGATTAGAAACAAGTTTGACAAGACAACTAAGACTTACAGTGAATAATATATTGTATATCTTGTGTTGGGGTGAAAAGAATACAGCTCTATCCACTGATGTCATTTTGGCTTCCTGAGCACTGGAGTTAACAATACTCACGAGTCTGTGAATACTGGATGAAATTGTAAAATACAGGTTTTTGGGGGGGATATCGCCTTATTCAGGTGGATATGGTGTGTATACATATAAAGACCAAATAATAAAGTATGGAAACCTACTGGATGGCTTCTAGCTTCTCCCTAAGGGTGGCCTGCGCCTCGCTTATGCTCTTGGCTGCATTCCTCAGGGCTTTGCTGGCCTCGGTCACATGTTCCCCTTTAACCAGTTCTATGGTAGACTCCACCAGCTCCGGCAGCGAAAGTGCCAGCCCGACCATTCCTCCAGCGACCTGGCAACACAGACCAACATAGAGAATCACATCAACATCACTTCAGGCCCTGGCAAGTGAATAACAAAAGCAATAACATCCTTGAAGATAAACTTACCATAACTAAATTATAATGTTTGCCCACGGACACCAATGAAACACTTCAACAGCACACATTACATCAATATTTTGACATTTATGTTCTGTCATGCTGTATTGGCTTGCATTGCATGCATATTCATTCATAATTCTTGATGTAAGTTGTGTCCCCTCTTGTCTTCTGTTTATCAACTACCAGACGCAAACACAAGTGATGTAAAAAGTAGAAAGTTGAATGTATTATAAATAATTTGAGAAATCTCAGTGAAGTTAAATACTTACAAAATGTTTAAAGCATAATTGAGTAAATTCTACTGTACATCTGATTCACTAAATAATGACTATATATACATATATGTATGTATATATTTATATATAATAACAATAATTACATAATGTCCTGACAAAAATTATGAAAATATTATATATTATAATTATATATTATAATTATATAATATTACTATTATAATATTATATTATAATTATATAATATTATATTGCCCCGTCACAAACACTGCATACATATTCATATGCACTTACGTTAAATGACGTAGACTGTCACTGGGTATGCTATATGACAACAGCCAGCATAAGTGATATTATAAACCTGATCAAAATGTTGTGGAAATGTCATTCATGAAATGGATTTTGACTTAGTACACTCATAGCACAGACTATGTCAGTTGTTGCAACTAATTGATTTTTTATATAGTTTTTATAAAGTTTTCATGAAAGCACTATGTCATGCTTGTGAATACTTTATGTAAGGTGTTATCATATTGAGGTGTTGACATAAAAGTCTAAAATTGATTTTCTTGAAATATCAAAACTTGTCACGTAGGAAACAGTGCAGAAATAAGCAATAAATTTAGATTTTAAAAATGTAAAACGCTGAACATTTGAGCTAACTACAGATCTTTCTTACAGACAAGACTTGATTTAGAATTCACTCCTGTAGCCACAACCAGGCAATTGGACTGCCTTGCATCACTGAAGCAGGTGTTAACTACCCCATTCAATGCAAGCTCTTTATTACATTATGAGAAGGGAAAACCAGTTCATACCTTTGCTGCACCTTGTGCTGTCTTTTTCAACCCAATTATTCCAATATCAGCCAAAATACTGGGCAGAATGTTTTTAGAGGACTTTGCTGAGAACGTCATTGTGGAGAAAAGAGCTAAGGTGGCCATGGATGATACTGTTAAGGTGCTAAATAGTTCTGAACTGTGAGGAAACTGTAGTCCTCTGGATCTGGCTAAAGCCCCTAGTATTCGGCTCATCACTCTACTCTCTGTTGTGTGTCCCGCATACGAATCTCTCCCGTCGGGTGAATCTCTGTCATCTTTGCACTCCTCCGTTAGCTGCTGCAGAAGCCTCTGGATGTCCTTCCCAATCGCCTCATCCTCCTCCATGACTTCCTTCGCCTTCTTCATGGTCTTACTCTCACAAAACTTCTCCACCATAGACGCGCCGATGGTCACAGCGGTACCAGCGACGGACGCTGTCGTCCCAGCCACGGTCAGGCACAGGATGGGGGTTGCAAGCCCCCCTGTGGCGAATGTGAGAAGCCCGGCTCCGGCCAATGACAGGCCCCCCACCACGCCGATTGCGCTCCCGGTCGTCTTGGTGACTGTGCTGGCATAATGATTCTCCTCCAGCTCTGTGGCCAAGGCCTCCAGCTGCACAGCAAAGCGCCGCCGCCGGTCCAGCCAGGAGAAGAGCCGCTCACACAGTCGGTCTGCTACGTCCATGGAGTCACTGAGAGGAGGGGCAGAGAACAGGGAGCGTTGAAGTGGGTTAATGGAAAACAGGAGGGGAGGGGGAGAGGAGGGGGAGCTGGGAAGGACTGGGATGTGGCCTGGAGATTAAGAAGGAAAACAGAAAAAAAATTACTTTGTCTTCAGTTCACCATGTCTTTATAGATCTAGATAAGGGCTTTCAAAAACTGTAAAGGAAACTGTAATCTCACATGATTGCTACTGCATTTTAGTATGACCTGATACAGGCGACATCTTTTTGTCAAAAATAGTAAAATGAGAGCACATTCAAAGTCACATCAAATACGTGCATACGCTGACAGTCAAACTGTTTTGAACTAATTTGGCTAGCCGAATGCCGGCGGAGCCACACAATCGTTCCTCCAGCTGCCTCCAACATCTAAAATGGGAGAGAGGTGAAGTCAGCTGGAAACTTTTTTTGGAAACGTAGGATGACTGAAGCATGTGAGAATGTGAACACTCTTCAACTCGCAGGGTGTGTATTAACATGCGAGCAGAGATCGAGAGGTTTTAAACGCACGTGAATGCATCTTGCGAGTTGAACTTTTGCAGTAATTGGCAAATGTCGAAGTATTTTGCAGCTAGTTCATGACAACATAAAATCTGTTTAGTATTTGTAGTACTTTAGTACTTATTGGGCTCAGTGCATACGTCTAACATGATCGGAAACAAACAGGATGGCATAAAGCTGCATCACAAACTCGTAAATTCCCTCCTCACATAACTTCAAACAGAGATTTCAGTATTTCTGCTAATTTAGTATTTAGTGTTCAGACATTATTATTATTATTATTATTAGACTATTATTATTAGACTATTGTTAGTAATACTGGTACTACAACTCCTGATGCTTCTACTTCTACTCATTTAATATAATATTAATATTAACATTAATAATAATAATAATGCATGAATACAAAAATTAGGCTACGTTGTATACACAACAGTGCAGTTCACAGTAGTTTTCTCTTACCTCTGTCAGGGTAATTCGTAGTTATTCTCGAAAAACTAGCGGACTTTTGATTCAGCGAAGACGCTGCTTTTTACTACGAGGTAACACGAAGTCAAGGGTGTATGAATGTCACTCAGACCGTATTTCTCTGTTGTATGTAACAGCGCTACTGTCTCCTCAACCAAACTGATTATGCCGTAAGTGTGCTTACACTGTTTTATAGTGCAGATTTAGTTTCGGTTTCCATTTCCGGTAACCGGGGCTAGTTATCATTGTAACCTGTTTATGCTCAAGAGCAGGGTCACCAGGCTTGCATACTGGACATTTTGTTGAACTGAAACAATATTTTAGAAAATACATGTAAGAAGACTGAACGTGACACATACTCTCTCCACATGCACATGCACACACAGTCGTCAGACTGTACGAACTGTATTTGATTGTGCTAAAAGAGTGTGAGAGTGAATAACCTAAGCAGTTTGCTTTATTCAGATGCATATATGCCACAGAATTATTATTGAACATCTCATAATGTTCATGTACTTTAAGACCTGTAGCATGAAATTCATCTTTTGTTCACCCCAAAAATGTTTCCTTTTGCCACGTGCCATGTCTGTCATGGACATAAAATTCTCATTGCAACTAGCCAGCTGGCATCAGCAACACCAATGACATTGTTAACAATGAAAATGTCGTATTTCTCCTTCTCTCAGGCATGCAGTTTTGATACAAAACCAATGGCTAAGGTATGATGGTGTTTGTATGTTCCAGTGGCTTTACGAAGATGCATATAAGATCAATTTCCACATCTCTTACTGCAACTAAGAGCTTAATTGCATTGAAATAAACAAAGAGCATTGTCTTTGACAAATTAAAATAACATTATTAATATGCATGTCAACATGGCCAATGACCAAGTGCATCGTATATGCGGTTGTGTTTTTGACTAGAGTGTGACAGCTGGTGATGAAAAAAAAAAAAAAAAAAACAATCTGCCAGTCAGATGTTCTTAAAGAGTGGCACTCTGTCTATTGTCAGGGGTACCTTTCACCTAAATTGACAGAAAGTGCTTGCACATATGAGTGCTGGCCCACAGACCACTTGCCTGGACTTTTAGTTTCTACAAAACAGCTGTTTAGTCACTTTGAATCAACAAATGCAACATTCACCTGAAAAAGTTCAGGTTTTGCCAGCTGCATACATTTGCCATTGAGATTTATTACAAGTTAAATGATTCACTTGTTCATGTCTGACATCTAGCGGAAACTTGATTGCAGTCTTTTGAGCCTATATTGGCACTGCTGTGGTGTTCTGGAGTATCCTCGGGCAGCCATCTTCTTTGAAATCTGACTGAAGAGATGCCTGTTCTTGATACATCCCTTCAGATTTTCCTGAAATTCATCCTCTCCCCATAGACCAAGAAGGGCAAGGGTTTCTTGCTTTGACCAAGGAACGGTGTTGGTTCTGTCAGTCATGGACATTTTGACTGCTCCTTGCCAATCTAGGTGCATATAATAGTGAACAGTGAAACATGTGAAACCGTGAAAATAAAGTAAGTGGATGTAATATATGAACTGTAAAAATGCACCTGTGAAATACAGGTGAAAGTATGGTTTATCACAATCTGACACTTTCATTGTATGTGTTATACCACCCATTTAGTTCATGGCAACATTCAGGTTTGAGATGGATGATGATATGATTTTGGCCTGTAATGGGATAGAAAACCAACACCATTTATGTTGGGAAATGAGATAAGATAACTGTTGCCCTCACTGACACACACAGCTCATTTGATGGTACTGTCTAGAGGCGGCAGATGTGTCTTGCCGGTCGCTGACCCGTCAGAAAATACAAGAAAAAGGGACCTTTACTTTGAAACTCACACATCACCGGAAGCAGACCAAACCCCCTTTGTTGTTTTACTATAGCGTCCTCCTGTAGCTAGGGCTGCTTCGGTACGGAAGACTAATAGGGTTTTCAGGCATAGCAAACGTAATGGCCTCGGTGGCATTCTAGTTTAATACCGTTTTCAGTAGGTTCGAGCATTGTTTGTCTTTTTCTTTTTGCAGAAGCTTTGTGATATAAACATCTAGCTTGCAGCTGCATTCTCTGGTCTAACTGTGAAAGATAATCCAGTAAGAAAACGAACTCTCGTTCCGTTTTGGTCTCTTAAGCGCGCTGTTCTGTACTGTGGTGGATTCAGTTGAGGAAGAGTGATAACGCAAAGCACTCGCAAAGCGTTGGGAGCAATGACTTTGTTGAGCGATGTATCCTTCCCTTACAAATGATTTTGTTTTTTGCTAATTTCTTGTTATAAGCAATTTAGTGTTGGTTAATGTGAGATCGCTAAAATTATCCCATAACAACCAAGCTCGCAATATATCCAGTAACGTTAAATAAAGTTTTCCTCCCGCGATTTTGTTAGCAAGAAAAGTAGTATTCGCTAACTTGGTAAACATAAAATGACAGTGAGGCATCTTAAATTGCGTCTATAAATCCAAACTAAGTTAGCTTTTGATTATTATCTTAACGTTATTCATTTGACAAACCTTTTCCCTTTTAATTGCCTGACATTTGATTTACCCCATTATAGTATTGTTTCTACTTCATCTGATGGGAAATCAAGATGGGTCCGATTTATTTCATAATAATCAAGGTAGCTAGTAAGCTAATTGGCTAGTGTCTCTGTAGCTACACTTTGGCCTTCACGCGTGGACTCTGAACCGGATCAAGGCAGATCAGTCCGGTACAGCTGCAGGCTGCTCTCAGGGTGTGTTTGCACCCTGTGTCTGCACATGGTGAAAATCTGAAGAGGATTTCGCAAGTAATATTGCAACAATTATTGACGCGTATGTTTTTCAACATATACAGGGACTTCAAGATGGAAACAAAACATTTCTCAGAGGACAACAGAGGTGCGTAACTGGACTAGCTAGCGTTGTAGTGGGCACGTCAGTCACCGCAAACGCTAGTATCTAGATTTCAATTAATTAACAAATGGTGTTGTGGGTGTTTGGGAGGCTGTAATCCACGTTTTTTTGTGCCGGAGTAAATCACAGTTCAGTGGTTTCAGTGTGCAAACCCAACAACAGATTTTGTCAGAATTAAACAATATTTCAGATATCTTAGAGATCTTTTTCCCCCGATAATTTTAACGGAAATGGTGATAAGGCATGCTATCGGCACAATTAGTACATGCTCACCTTGTTTAAAGAAAACACGTGCCGTCAATGCACATGTATTTAAGTTGTTTCCCTTACAATTCACCTGTTCACCTTACCCAATAGGTCTGTGGTGCAGAAACAGAAAGCATTTAGGTCAAGGAAAAAAAGATGTTGATATGGTGATGATCATACGTCTCTCGTATAGTTGTATCTGTTTTATTTTCTGTGACAAGATAATTGAAATTGCTCTGTGCCTCACCTATGGTTTTATATGTCGGTTAGCATTAAATTTAAATCCTGCAATAAAATATAAAGTAATGAAAGCATTGTTTAAAAAACGAAGTTCCTTCTTGTTACTCCCCTTATCATGCATAGTTACATTCTGCTGGTATGGCTAGATTTGGGTAAATGTGTGTGAGTAAGGCCAGGTTGCCTTCAGGAGAGGAAAAAAAAAAAACATCACCAATGGACAAAAAGCATGCTAAAGTCAGGCACTTTTGGCATCTTTGCATGGATGCCTGATAAAAAAGGGCAATGACTGTGGAGGAATCCCATCTGAAGGTGTGAGACTGGGACCTGACTGCTTGAAGACAGCCAGGTGTGCATGTGAAGTCTGGAGGCTAAATTGAACTGTATCCTGTGGATGCATCTCAGGCCTCAGCCTGTTGGCCCACAAAACGAAGATCTTACCATAGAGAGAGCAGCACGTTCACTTTCTTGCTACACGTAGAAAAACACAGGAGAGGAGACCTAAGAATTAGCCAGGGTCACAGGCCCTATAATTCCAGAGAATATTAAAATCTGTCAAGTTGGACCATTCCTCCACCCAACTAGTTAGCGGCTAGTAAGTCACCAGATGATTTTTTTTTTTTTTGCTAGCTAGCAGTTGCATTGGTCACTGGTTTGTTAACTGTATTGAGAGAGATCAGATGGAAAAGGGGAAGACATCTGACATCCTTCAGTAGTAAGCTACACTTCCAATATAATGTAAGGAAGTGCAGTTTCTTTCTTTGGATCTGTATTCATTGGGGCTGTCAATTAAATGACATTTTGTAATTACTGCAGTGTTGAACCACTAAGGTTAAGCAACTAAGCAGGTGAGGATTACATCCCTGAGATGTGCTTGCTTTACTTTTCTGTGATAATGCTTTACTCTCTGTTTTCAGATGGCTTCCTTCCCCTCTCCTCCTTGCGTCTCTTGGCTGCACCCCTGCGGCTCGCCTCGGTGGCCATGTGGCTGGTGACCCAGCAGAAAGATGTGATGCATTATGGAGAGCTGGAGGAGTTTGTGTCGCTGGTGACAGAGACGGTCCCTGAGCTGCTGAGTTACAGAAAAAGGGTCCAACTCATTCTGGGGCTGCGAGCAAGAGTGAGTTTAGGAGCAAGGGTGGGGGGTAGTGATGGCAGACATTGGAATCTTTGAGCTCTGGTTGGGTGTGTCTTGGTTGTGGCTGCCTCTAGTAGGATAAGCACCTGGTTTAGACTGCCGAATAGTGTGGCAGTGTTTTACAAATGTAATGTAAAATGTACAAATGTGAAATACTATTTAGTGTTTAATTTTGTATTTATTAGTTATTATTTTGTATTTTTTATATTTTGACTTCTATTATCATGTTCACCTGGCATAATTTTGCAATTGTCAGTTTATGACTTACGAGTGCATATAGCTGTATTATGCTTAAGTTTAAATGGTAAACGTTAAGTGGCTAGGTAGCTCAAATGTTCGTGATTAGGTAGTCCATATATTAGTAGGTTGGTTTTTCATACATACACAATTAATATTTTTTAGCCTGCCACGCGATGTTGAATTCAGCACACTGTCTGATTTAGAGAGCTTTAAGCAGCTGTTTCACACACTGAGTGCACTCCACCTGAGGTGTGAGTTGAGCTGCAGTTCCTCTCTAACAGGTCCAATTTTCTTTCAGCTGATTCTGGAGTTGTGTCGGGGCGAGCACCTAGCTGACCCCGCGACCATCCAGCACCACCTGGACAAGTTCCGGCCTCCTGTAGCTCCTCCTCTGCATAGCGAAGTAAGTGATGTCCAGTGCTGGGCCATCCTTAGAGTGCTGGGCATATAGCAGTGTGGGCTGAAGCCCTCTACATTAGATTTGAGTGCAGTTTCGGGAGCCCTGCAAAATGTTCAAAGAAGCGCAATGAAAAATAAGTTTTGTCCCAGTCATTCTTGATGGTTTGCTTGGTGTGTCTCTATGTACGCTGTTCATTTTCCAGATGAGTGATACGGAGTTGGAGGTGTTGGAAGCCAATTTTCTGGAGCTGGTGCAAACTCTGCTGAAAGACCCAGTGGAGAGAGAACACTTCTTCCAGGTCAGATACCCTCTTCTCCCTCCTGCTTATTGTAGCTGGCCTTGCCTTCCTTTGTTCACCCCACTATCCTTCTCAGGAGGTGTTCCCAGTCGAGTACGGGCCCCAGTACGACCTTGCACTGCAGCTCCTGGTGACCGAGTTCGTCTCCAGACTGGAGCAGCTGCTGCCAGTGCCAAACTGGGGACAGGTACGGAAACAGTCCACAACGCTTGTTCATTTGTCAACATGTCCAGCTTTTTCTCATTACTGTTGTTTTTTTAAATGCTTTTTCACCCTTTCCCCTCTTGACTTGGGAATCACCAGCTGTATGTTAGGGTTCGCCCCACAGTGTTTGGTGAGGGTGCTAATCAGTGGTGCGATAAGAGGACCCTGGTCAAGATAGCTCACTGTACCACAGCGGAGCAAAGTCAAAAGTTCCCCTGCTGTAATTTCCTGGTCATTGTTAGCTAATGACACAGCCCCGACTCAAATGTATGTCTCATCTCCAATGTTAATGGACTCCCAGTTATCCCATGTTAAAATAGTCAGTCTCCTCTTCGACTGTATTTATTCTGTTATAGCCGTGGATGTCCACCCAAAGACACACAAACCTCAAACAAAACAACTTTCAAATGAGTCAGCACAAATTCTGAGTTGTACAGTCTGATTCTAATTTCCCTGATTGTGACAGTTCTCCCTCATGCACTTCTACCTCAGATAGTGCGCTGGCTTAGTGCTGCCCCCTCTGGTGTGGAGGAATGTCTTCACAGTGTCTCTGATCCACAGCAGCTGAAGATGCTGCTGCAACACCACAGATGTCTTGGCCATCTGGATAGGCATGGTAGGCCTTATCACAAGTTTTTTGTAATTGCTCTTGTCTTGTCTGGCATCTGAAAAACTCAGTGCTCAGAATCACGTCACTGAACCATAATTTTACATACAGGCTCAACATGATCAAAACCTATTTGTGCATTGTTTGTATCAAGTTTTTCACAAATGTAAACAGCAGTAAACATCTAGGATGTCTAAACAATAGTTAACATTACAGATATTACAGATATAGGTGCATATACATATATATATATAACGTTATACCTTTTGCTTGTAATTTTTAAGTTTGAAAATTAAATGAAATAATTATTTGCCTACACTGTCCTTTTAACTGCTTATGAAAAAAGATGAAGAAAACTATCTGCTATAATTAATTAAATCACAAAATGCATAAAAAATTTAAATATGCAGTTCCTCCACGGTAGAAATGGATATCCCACTTTTAAATTGGAAATGAGCGAATTATGCCTAAATAAGGGGGTTTACTCCAAATTACCCACCTATTAATTTAACTTCTCTTTCCCTCTCTCTCAGATGCTGTTTCCACCATGGGTGATTGCATCCTCTCCTCTCTTTCTCTCCCTCCCATAGTGAGAGTGGTTATTGCCACTGAGCAGATTGACTCTGACAGCCAGTCGGAGTCCATGCGTGACTCCATTTTAAGCCCTGCATCTGAAAGCAAAGAGGAGGACTTGGAATATATGATTGACAGCACGGTTCACACAAAGGTGGACTTGAGAGTTGACAGTGGGCTTGCGCATGAAGGAAAAGCAGATCGTGGGCAACATGAGGCAGTGAGCCAGTCACTCCTGGTTTCCTGTCTGCTCCAGCAGCCCACTGTACTGATCCAGCGCCTAGATCTCTCTAACATCTCCCATCCTGTAGTGACACTTCCTCTTCCAGTGTCAAGTACTGGGGATAAGGAAGGAAATTCTCCACGGGGACAGGAAGAGTTCTCTGCGATGAGGGAATTGCAGAAGGACCGGCTTGTGAACCACAAGAGAAAGAGGTACGTTGCCTGGTGTTCCCTCCAGAAACCAGTGGCAGAGTCTTTGATGACATCTTTAAATGCTTGACATGTCATTTTTCATTTGTGTTTTAGGAAGTGTGCTAAAGTGTGCAGCGTGTCTCCCGTCATCTTCCCCAAGGAAGGAAACACAGGTGAGGAAAGGTTCCTAGCTGTTCTCCTCACCAGAGCTGTGTTTAGGAAAGCAGTGAATTATAGTAGGACAAGAATGTCTGTGGAGACTAAGAAACGGAACGGAAATAATGTTGGTTTATAGATTGTGCTTGCTTTGTTTTTTCATGAGGAGTAATGCACAATTATCAGAACTTCTCATTTATGAAACTTCCAGTCAATGGTCGATTTTATGTATGCGCCTGAGTAGTGTTCTGTTCTTTTTGCAATTTTTAACAATCCATCTGTAAGTTGCATTTTATATAACACTGTCTGCTTTAACTGCAGTCCTTTAAAATATCTCACTCATAATTCGCAAAAAGTATTGTAACTCTTGGCAAATGGAAAGCAGTTCTTGGCCAGTTTCGAAATCCCAGTCTGAAAGAGAAACAGCCTTGACCAATCCTGCCATTTTCTCTTGGTATTTTGTTGTATGAAAATGCTTAATGTGATATGTCATGCTTTCACGGTGACAGCCGAGGAAGGGGTTTCACTTTGGCCATTTATGTTCTGTGTTTACTTCCACTAGGAGCCAGCACCCTGTTATCTGATGGAAGCAAAAGCATCCCCTGGACGGAGAGGGAGACGCTTGTCCTCATTGACATTTGGGGAAGGGACAAAATCCAGCGCAATTTGAAGGACTGCACACGGAACAGAAACATTTTTGCTGTCATTTCAAGGAAAATGGCCGCCCAGGGGTTCTTTAGAACACCTGAGCAGTGCCAGTCTCGGATTAAAAGACTGAAGTGGAGCTTCCGCCAGTCCTCAGATGGCAACAGGTAAGAGCAGACTTGCATTTTGCTGTACCTGGGTAAGAATGTTAGCTTAATGGACTGCATAGTTGGTTTAACGTTAAGATGTAAGATGGCTAGTCAGTCTAGTCACATGGCTAGTCTCTAGTTAAACTTGCTCGTTTAAGCACACTCACTTTTCATTTTACACATTGCTAAAATGTAAACACAGTAGGCAATTAAATAATACAATATCATAATGGAACATGTTTTTGAGTTTTGATATTGCAGGAATGCAGCAAAATATATGGTAAATCTCAGCTGTCGTATTGACACATTGTTATATTACAATTTTTTCATGTTATCCATTTAAACAGCTGGATATTTGTTGAAGCAGTTCCGTTAAGTACGTTTCCCAAGGGCAGAACTGCACTGTTGCACTGAGGGCTTGAATTGGCAACATTTGGGTTACGTGCAGTGTTATCTACCACAATACGACACTTACGTATTTTCACTTTGTTTTCTAAAACAGATCAGGGTGCAAATTCTACAGTCAGCTGGAGCGAATAATTGGGAATAAAACCCAGGCCACTGCTGTCGGGACTGTGCATTTGACCGAGGACACAGACGGAGAGTCCACGACTGACTCTGACTTGGCCACAGGTGGAGTTCTATGTCGCACCTTGTGAACCGTGCAGTGCCACGTTTCCCAACTCTGCACATTAAGCTATTTGGATGAGTAGTTGTAATGATTGTCTTTTGCTGTGTGGTCATATTTGGTTCAATTAATTTAAAATGGCATAAGGTGCTCTTTAATAATATTGGAGCTTGAGAGAGTAGTGTATCTTGAGGTAACTTGCTGTCTACCTTTGTGTTTATTCCCATACAGCTTAGCATTGTTGCTAGACAAGATAGGGGAATCATTGTGTTAACCCATTAATATATAGACAAAGGAACATGAATCTGAATAAACGCAGCAGGAGATTAAATATCGTATCATAATAAGCCATATGAACCACCAAACATAATCCTCTTCATACAACATAAATGGCTCACACAGCCCATATTGGCTCCTTTGCCTAGGAGTGAGTCTTTTGCTGTATCAAGTTTTGCCGTATCCCAGCATCTTTGACTCCTTCAGATACCGTTGTGTGAAATACTAACACATAGGTCACTCCTACCATGTCATTTGTGTCATTATCGTTTAGATTCCCCAGGAGCTGCTGGAAGCAAAAAAATCCCGTGGACAAACCGAGAAACCCGTACCCTCATCGACATCTGGGGGGAGGCGGACATCCAGTGGAATCTGAAGAACTGTTTAAGAAACAGACACATTTTTGAGCTCATTTCAAAGAGAATGTGCGATCGGGGTTACTCCAGGACAGCAGAGCAGTGCCAGACCAGGATAAAGCGGCTGAAGCTGAAGTTTCGCCAGTGCTGCGATAAGTAAGGGCTGGGCTGCATGTAGCAGCAACACAGTACACACATACGTTTATCCTGTCCAGAATTGTCTTTTATCTGTCAGTAGTTAATATGTCCAGAAAATACACTCTGTATTTTCATATTTATATATGACCTAGTTCTGTGTGTATGTATTTCTATTTGTGTGTGTGTGTGTGTGTGTGTATGTGTGTCTGTACATTTAAGACCTTGGATGGCCTCCCTCATGCAAATATAAATATGTTCAAGGAATGTTTCTCTTTTAGGAGGCACTCTATTAGAGTGCATAATAATGTATAAGACTTTGAAAAGATGATACTGCGTTAAAGCAAAGATCTGACATGCTTCTCTGTGCCCGTGCGTGTGCAGCAATAAAGATGGAGGGGAAAAGGTGTTCTGCAAGTTTTACGATCAGTTGGAGCAGATCATTGTGAATAAGCCCCTCGCAGCTAGTGCTGTGGACGTGTGCGCTGACAGCGTGGGAGAGAGCACCTCTGCTGCCCAGGAATGCAAGGTGCAGGAGAATGCTGCCGGTTCCAATCAGGAGAGAGGTACAGCCGGGTATTCCTCTGGCTTTATGCATCTGACACTTTCACTGCTCAGAAAATTTATCCAAAAAGTGGTAGAGCTATCTCAGAGATTTAAGATATGTTATGCATTTGTATGTTATATTATGATAAATGAGGTAGTTATATTCAAGTTGTGACCTGCTATGTTATTGTGAATATTAAATATTAAACAGTTCAAAAGAAAAAAAAAGGTTGTCGTGGCTGTGGTGCTTCACACCAGCCAAATGAAAACAGTCTGGTCTGTTGCAGTTCAGCTGAAAGTGGAAGTGTTCCCCCGTGCCATGTCATTTTGTACTTTGGAGTCCAGAAAACTACTTTTGAACAGTGAAAATGATTGACTGTCATCTCGAGATTTTGAGAGGACAGTATTCCAGGAAATTTACCTTCACTCTTCTCATGTGTCATTCATGCACAAGGAGCAGCCAGCATCCTGGTGAACAACAAAGCCAATGACATCCCATGGTGAGAGCAATTTTTTGAAATATTTGGACTTGAAATTTGATTGTTTTGCTGTTCCAGGATCAGATTTTTCGTACTTTTGTGCTTCCTATACCTGATTGTAGTGGAACGGAACAAGACAAGTACGAGACCTATGATCACACGGAGCCAATAACTGGCTCCGGGGCTGGGGCTGTGGATTCGTATGGTGACAGCGCTGGAGTGCCTTCAGAAGCGGATTCTGCTGCCGATTCGGATCTGGAGAGAGGTACAGCGGTGATCTCAGAAATCAGACACCACATGGCACTTTGTGTTTTGTCTCTTACGCTGAGAACACATCGACATAGTCACCGCGCTGTTATAGTTCACCGTCCTTAGGAGTTCTGCCTTAGGCTGACTGTTTTTTTTTTTTTTTAAGCCAGGGGGAGTTACTGCAGCTTGTCAGGGCAGCAGTGTTTCCACATCTGCAAAGCGTACAGGAAAATGGAGTGCAACAGTTAATTGTCAAAGCTTTGTTCAGTACACATTGCTTATCTTTATAGAAAATTTTATTTGGACATTGTTGCGAAAATGCAAATATTGTCCATTTCAGCTTGTAGTGCTTTTTACATTCCCTCTTACAAAATATGGCTAAGTACTCCATTGAACGCAAACCGTTGAGCATAATTCACACAGAATGACATGCGTGTATATGTGACTTCCGTAGCGATCGTGTGTGATTGGCACTTATGTTCACAAGCAGCAGCCAGCAAGCCGAAGACTGATGGAGCTAAGAAAATCCCGTGGACAAACCAAGAGACCCGTGTGCTGATTGACATCTGGGGACAGGAGGACATTCAGCAAAACCTAAAAGACTGTTACAGGAACGGACACGTTTTCACTGTCATCTCAAAGAGGATGTGGGCTCGAGGGTACTCCAGATCGGCGGAGCAGTGCCACATGAAGGTGAAGCGACTGAAGTCTAGTTTCTACCGGTGCGTGGGAGCGAGGTGAGCGCAAAGCTAAGCAGCTGCCTGGGCCAGTCTGTATGGCTCTGAGTGGTGTCTGCATCACGTGAGCACAATAATGGTGTTTTACCAGTAGCGACTGGGACTGAAGCAACACACGAAAGCCTGCAATCACTTCATTATTTGCATTCAAAGCAAACAGCTTCACAGTTTCGCAAGAAACTATTTATGAAATTAAGATTGTGCCTCAGAATGAGAATGTAACTGATTTTGTGTGAAACCTTCTGTTAATTGTGTAGATATAGTATTGCTTCTACACACACACTTGCTTTTAACTTACAGGCTTTTGTAGTAGAAATGTACAGTGTCTTTAGAATTCCTGTGTGTGTGTGTGTATTTATATAATCACTTTGCAGTGCATTGCTTAAACTCAGATCCGTGCTACTTTTTCCTCTGCCTGAACGTAGTTCAAGTGGAAGGGAGCAAGTGCTGTGTAAGTTCTACCACCAGCTGGAACAGATACTTGGGAATAAGCCTCTAGTGTCCTCTGCTGTGGATCTGGGCAGTGACGGCGTAGGAGAGCCCTCGTGTGCAGGGGAAGTGTCTGCAGCTGGAGAGACTGTTGCTGCTTCTGACCTGAAGGAAGGTACAGTGATACACACCTGTGGCTTGTTTGTCACATTTATCTTGTTAAGCAGTCTCTCGGATGAAGACTTGTTGTGTATGCCATTACATGAAATAAAATAGTCTGATTAGTGATTGAGGTTCTGCTAAAGTATTCAAAAGAATGCATCTTAAATAACTGCAGTATAAAGTGGGTCTAGTGTAATGTTTAGGGGTTTTTACACTGGGAATGAGAAACTGTTTTCATAAGGTCTGGTTTGGTTTTCTATCCCATTACAGGCCAAAATCATATCATCATCCATCTCAAACCTGAATGTTGCCATGAACTAAATGGGTGGTGTTACTCATACAATGAAAGTGTCAGATTGTGATAAACCATACTTTCACCTGTATTTCACAGGTGCATTTTTACAGTTCATATATTACTTCCACTTACTTTATTTTATGTGTTCACTGTTATATGCACCTAGATTGGCAAGGAGCAGTCAAAATGTCCATGACTGACAGAACCAACAATGTTCCTTGGTCAAAGCAAGAGACCCTTGTTCTTATTGATCTTTGGGGAGAGGATGAATTTCAGGAAAATCTGAAGGGATGTATCAAGAACAGGCATCTCTTCAGTCAGATTTCAAAGAAGATGGCTGCCCGAGGATACTCCAGAACACCACAGCAGTGCCAGTCAAGGGTGAAAAGACTGAAGGCGAGTTTCCGCCAGTGCTCTGACAGCATGTAAGTGCAGATCAATATTTGCTATCAATAACATCTACACATTTAATTGAATAGGTAATTCAATGGTTTATCAATGGTTTATCAGTGACGAAAAAGTATATAAAAATGTCCCAAATGACGTCAGTTTTCACAGGGTTTCAGATGTGATTTCAGGGCATTTATAAAGAAAAGTAATGCTTGATCTTGGAATACTTTTGAGGGTTGAGATGTGAAATTTTTACATGTCTTTTCTGATCCCAAGTGCAAGTGGAAGAGAACCAATGGAATTTAAGTACTACCATAAACTGGAGCGCATACTCGGCAAAGAGCTGCTCACCGCTGCTCCTGTGGCTGTGGACTCCAATAATGACACAGTCAGAGGGACCACATCTACAGCTGGAATATCTACAGTTGAAGACTCCACTTCTGATTCTGACACGGACTCAGGTTTGATTAAACCAGTTGACTAAACATATGAATGTGACTGTCCGTGGACACCTGTTGTCATATTTCTACAGGTGGTGGTAAGGTTAAATGTGTTAGATGTGGTTTCACACTTGCAGTTAGAAATCCAGTTTGCTTTGGTCCAGATCATAGCATAAAGCTAAAAGTATATTGATTTAAGTTTCCATATTTCCCATCCTGTGTCATGCAAGGGAGAATGAGTTTACCAGTCCAGTCTGGCACAGTGAGCAATGATGAGTTTTTGTGTTAAACACACCACCAAATAAATAACTTTACTCACGTGGGTGTCATATGTCTGTAGATTCTCAGAGAACATCCATCACAGTGGTTGATGGAAGCAACAGCATCCCATGGTCAGAGCAAGAGACCCTCGCTCTTATTGACATCTGGGGAGGGGATAAAATCCAGCGAAAGCTGAAGGCCTGCATTAAAAACAGACGCATTTTTGTCGTCATTTCACGGAAGATGTTCGCTCGAGGGTACCCGAGGACACCCGAGCAGTGCCAGTCGAAGATTAAGAGACTCAGGTTAAGTTTCCTTCAGTGTTCTGGCACCTGCAAGTAAGTACTGCCCTGCACAGAGCTGTTTCTGAATGCATTTTGTTTGCTAATGCAACCCACTTCAAATGGAGCGTCCTGTAAAGTAACAATTTTTAAATATGTGAAAAGTAGTTTTAAAGTCAAATTCCTCCATGAAAAATTTCTTCAAGGGCGCTTGTCAGATGAAATGGATTGGATAAAGCTCACACAAAACCGCACCTACTTGCGGAATATCTTTGTAAGGCACAAGCAGTGTTCATACGGCAATATGTCATTTATTTCATTCATTTTCGAATATTTTCCCAAGGTTTTGTCACATGTAAGAAGAATGTTCTTTCGTGTCTTTCCATTTGTAATTCAAGTTTTTTTTTCCCCTCTCATATCAAGATTTTCTGAAAATATTTAAACGAGAAGATTTTTGTAGTCCTATGTTAAAGGTCTTACCCTTAATATTGGCTTTTCTCTGCTCTGAGCAGAAGAGGACAGGAGCAGAAGGAGTGTAAGTTTTACGATCAGCTGAAAAGGATTCTGGGGAAGAAGCCTGTCAGGGAGGCCAGTGCTGGAGACACCTGCTCTGCAGTGGAGGAGTCTACAGCTGGAGCATCCATGGCTGATTCTGCTCAGGGGAGAGGTACAGTAGCACTGCCACAACCTTTATGTTCTGTACCATGTTTTAGGCACCACACACCGAATTAGTGATGAGTCCTTTAACCATCAGACGAGTTTCAGCTTATTCTGTATTCATACAAATTCGTGAAGGAGTAAAACGCATGAATCTGTTACTCTTAGCTGCACGGGTGCTTGTGTGACGATGAGGAATGTTTCTGAGGTGTAAAGCGCATGTTGATTAGTGTTTGAGTTGCAAACCATCGTAGCAATAAGGAAGTAAACTGGCATATTGGTGAAAAGCTGATAAATGATCAACAGATGGTGTTTGCATGCTTGTCATTTGTACTGTGATTCTCAAGCAGTGAACAGCAACCTAGGTGGAAGTAGAACAATCCCACAGACAGACCAAGAGACTGAAATCTGGGCTGAGGACGAAGTTCAGCAAACTCTGAAAGATTGTCCCGGGAACAGGCACGTTTTTGCTTTCATTTCAAAGAAGATGTTTGAGCAGGGGTGCACCAGAACACCAGAGCAGTGCCAAATGAAAGTGACAGGACTGAAGCTGAGTTTAAGCCAGGGCTCTGACAACAAGTATGAAACATGCAACCACCACCAATTAAATGTAGCCCATACCTTTAATTAAAAATAAAATTAATTTAAAGTTACATTTGAAGGTGTATCATTTACTAAGCACCAATGACCCTTCTTAAAATGGGTTATCTGAAAAAGCCATATTGTAACAAGTAGGACTTCCTATCTAAAATGTTTAGTGATTTTACACATTTGTGGTATGAGTATTATGTAGTATTAATTATACATTAAAAGATAACTTAATTGCAATTGTGTTTTCCTTGCAAAACAAATACAAATAAAGTCTTTTGGAAGGGTTTTTCAATAAAGATGCATGGTATTAATTTAAATAATTATACTACATGCATTTATATTTGAAGGCTATTATAAATCATTGCAGTGAATATAAATGCTTCAAAACAAGCAATGTTTCATTAGGGTATGAAGTGTGTAAATGAAATCAATAGTTCAGAAGTTTTGATCTTTTGTAAATTGATTTTTGCATGTAATGTTTCATCACCGAAGGCTTTAAAAAGGTGGAGATGGGAAAACCAACATTCTGTTGCAATTCTGTTTGTATTCATATCCTACATACATGTTCTCTTGATACCTAGTTTGAGTGCAAGAGAAGGATCAGAATGCAGTGAACTGGAGTGCATAAATGAAGTCCCTGCCACTGCTCCTGTGGTGACACAGGATGATGACACAAATGGAGAGACTCCCTCTACAGATGAACTGTCTACTGCTGAAGCATCTGCAGGTGAAGACCCCTCTTCTGATTCTAACCAGGAGACAGGTTGGATAATTTATCATTTATGAACATCACAGGTTCTGTTAGATGAATGCATATCTTATCTCTAGGATTAAGATGTGCTTAATTGTTACGTTAAATACAATGTACTGAAATAACCAGTTAATTTAATACTAACCTTATGAATTTGAAAGTTCAAAATAGACCTAACATTTTACAGGTAGTTGTAATTATATGTAACTTAGGTCAGATGTTTCACACATTCCATTAGATACCAGTTTGTTCTGTTTTTGTCCAGATCATAGCCTGAGGCTGAAAGTGAGTGTTGATTTAAGGTTCCTTGCTTCTCATCAAATATCACACTAGGAGGTAGAGTGCAAAGTTTTCCAAACCAGACTGGTGCAGGAATTAAATACATGTCATTTTCTGCTTTCAGATTCGCACGGAGCAGTGAGCATCACGAGAGACGGAACCAACAACGTCCCGTGGTCAGAGCAAGAGACGCTCGTCTTTCTCGACCTTTGGGGAGAGGATGAATTTCAGAAAAAACTGAAGGGATGTATCAAGAACCGGCCTGTTTACACTCAGATTTCGAAGGAGATGGCCGCTCGAGGATACTCCAGAACACCCCAGCAGTGCCAAACTCGGGTGAAGAGACTAAAGTCAATATTCCACCAGTGCTCTGACAACATGTAAGTGCAGAAGTACATTTACTTACTGCCACATAAACGGAAACATTGAATTGAATGGGTAACTGCTGTTGCTTAGCAACTCAGAAATATTCACCCTTAAGTTAAACCTGATAGTGCAGGTATTCATTAAGGAAGCTTTGTAGTGAGAGCCTGGCATCATATTATTATATTGCTACTATATGCTACTATATACTATATATTTCAATTTTTTTAGTGTATGTATGTATGTACATCCTTGAAGGTCAGCAGGTCAGTACTGTAGAAATGTTAAAGAAAGAATTCCTTTGAACATTTATTTGTTTAAACATGCATTTGTTAACTAAAACCATGTTAAGTGATCCTATAGATCACCTTTCAAAGTATCCTGAAAATAGGTACTAATTGCAATGAATGTACAGAATGATTCACCACTTGATACGCTGAATAAAAGTAGTCAGTTTTTAGTGGTTTATCAGATGTTTCCATTCAAGAACATGATGAAATGGGGTGCATCATGAAAATGATCTTGGAGCATATAATGTTTGATCTCTGAATACTTTAAGAAGGTTGCAATGTGAAATTTTCAAGTCCTTGGTACGTTTTGACTTCTGACACCTAGTGCGAGTGGAAGAGAACCAATGGAATTCAAGTTCTACAATAAACTAGAACGCACGCTCGGCAGTGAACTTCGCACAACTGCTCCTTTGGTGGCACAAGCTGATGACACAAAGGCAGAGACTGCTGAGGCATCTGCAGGTGGAAAACCCGCCTCTGATCCTGGCATGGACACAGGTTTGATAAAACAAACTGTTTAAAATGGATGAATTTGTCTGCCTGTGGACAGCAGGTGGCGTAATATGTTTTTAGAGGTAGTTCCATGTAAATTGGGTCAGATGTAGTTTCACACATGCCACCAGAAAGACTGTTTTCTCTGTTATGGCCCAGCTCATAGCCCAAGGCTGAAAGTATGTTGATTTAAGGTTCCATGCTTCCCATCAGTGTCGTGCAAGGGGAGAGAGAAAACCAAACCCGCCTGATTCAGTGCTACCCTAGGCATCAATGTCATGTGAATATTGTCTGTGAAATTTGCCATGTAGCATCTGTGAACGTTGTCTGCCGTGCTAGTCACTGTCTCTAATGTTTAATGTGATGTTGTTGAATGTCTGATGTGATGTTATTATATGCCTATGTTTGATGTTACTGACGCTACTGAAATTGAGCTTATCCTTCATGCTGTACCGAAAGCAAATTCCACCGACCTCGGTCATGTGGTCATTAAAGATGATTCTGATTCTGATATCATTTGTTTAGATTCTCAAGGAGCAGCCAGCATCATAATGCTGGATGAAACCAGCAACATCCTGTGGTCAGAGGAGGAGACCCTTGCCCTTCTTAATCTTTGGGGAGAGGATGAATTTCAGGAAAAACTGAAGGGGTGTGTCAAGAACAGACATCTCTTCAGTCAGATTTCAAAGAAGATGGCCGCCCGAGGATACTCCAGAACACCACAGCAGTGCCAGTCGAGGATCAAACGACTGAAGACGAGTTTCCGCCAGTGCTCTGACAGCCCGTGAGTGCAGAGCTGCATTTTACCTAGAGCCGCTTTAATGGAAATGCTGAGCTAACCTCTGTCTGCCTGACAGTATGCAAATTTCTGCTGTGTGTCTTCACCATCATTACAGATGAGTGTTTATTTGTTGTCAGCCCACTAGTTAGCTGCAACATGTGGGGCTTTAATCACATTACATCATATTAAAGGACTTAAAGGCTTCAAATGGGTTGAAAGATGAAAGCAGACATGTTTTTGCGGCCCTAAGGTACAGTTCAAATGCTTACATGTTCTCTCCTGATACCTAGTGCAAGCGGACTAGAGAAGAGTTCAGCAGATCAGAATTCGAGCTCTACATGCAATCGTTTGACTTGTATAAAGTCTTAAAAGAGACGTTGTTGTACAGTATCAAAAGATTGTGAAGAGTCAATTAAACCTTTTGCTGTTGTTCATTTTTTGTGTTTACATTGTCACAAAGAGCTGGACAGAGTGCAAGGGGAATTGGAAAAACCGGAAAACCCAGAGATGATAGCAGAAAAAAGAATTAAATTAACCAACAGACAAAAGAAAAGGTTGGGAAGGGGTATATATAGCAGAGTAGATGTAAATTAATGTAAAATAAAGCTCAGGTCACAAGCAAGTTTCTCTTCCTTCACTGGTTTCAAGGAGACAGCAACAAGTGGAATGCAAGTTCTACAATCAGTTGGAAGCAATCATGGGAGAAAAGGCCCCATTCTCTGCTGATTCTGACCAGGAGAGAGGTAATATAATGTTGTAATTCTTGCTTCACGCTTCAAGGTTGTGTACACATACTAGAAACATATTAGTGGCATCTATGCTTTTTCGAGCTCTGCCTTGTCAGCATAGTTCTCTGTGACCTTGATATTTCCCTCAGTAATCGGCTCTCTTCCTTCAGGAGGGGCCACAGCGAGTCACACGTCTCCCAGCACCGCCCCTGAAGCTCCGCCCCCCCGGCCTCGGCCACACAGGTGCTCCCGGTGCGGGAAGGCCTTCCGGTTTGAGTCGCACCTAGTACAACACACGCTGACCCACACAGCGGGGCGCCCGTTCGTCTGCTCCCAGTGTGGCAAGACCTTCAGCTGCCCGCGGTACCTGGCGAAGCACCAGCTGACCCACAACGGGGCGTGGCGGCGGCGGCACCCCTGCCCCCACTGCGGCATGCGCTTCGGCAACGAGTACGACCTGCGGGGCCACCTGCGCACCCACACGGGGGAGCGGCCGTACCTCTGCCCCCACTGCGGGAAGAGCTTCGCCCAGCTGCAGACCCTCACCAGGCACCAGCGCATCCACACCGGAGAGAGGCCCTTCCTGTGCCCCCGGTGCGGGAAGCGCTTCTGCTCCTCGGGCGAGCTGCTCCTCCACCAGCGCTCGCACACGAAGACCCGGCCCTACGCGTGCTCCGCGTGCGGGAAGACCTTCTCCAGGTCCAGCAGCCTGACGGTGCACCAGCGCTCGCACACGAAGACCCGGCCCTACGCGTGCTCCGCGTGCGGGAAGACCTTCTCCATGTCCAGCAAACTGACGGTGCACCAGCGCTCGCACACGGGCGAGCGGCCCTACCCCTGCCCGGAGTGCCGAAAACGCTTCTTCACCACCAACCAGCTGAAGCGGCACGTGCGGATCCACACCGGGGAGAAGCCCTAACGCTGCTTGCTTTGCCAGAAGAGCTTCCCTCAGCCCTTTAACCTGACGATACACCAGCGAGCCCATATGGGAAACAGGAGCTGAGGCATGCTGTGAGATGATCTTGCCAATACCAATAGCGGTATTGTAATGTCATTGCAGTTGGTGCTGAAATGCCTGTAATGTAATGATCAGGATGTGTGTTTCTGCCGAGCGGAGTAGCTGGTTGACACTTCTCACAAAACAGCAGAACAGGAAGAGCACATATTCAAAAGCCAGTCATTTATTTACAATCCGCCAAAAAACCTGCCTGAGCACACAGCCAAACCAGTCATCATCCTGCAGCCTTACACATGTATTCATCTTGCCCTTAATTGGCAGGTGAGGCCAATTAGCCAGTGGCTGGTTTGGTACAATTGAACAATGTGAAGATTTTTGTGCAAGTTGTCAATGTAGTTTATTACGACCTGGGGGCTCTCCAGTAAATTTGCTCTTTTTCTGTGTTGTATTTACTCTCCTGGGATCGCATTTTGTATTCAGAAACAGGCTTGTCAAAATGTAACAGATACTCACTAAGCACAGTGAAGATTGTTTCACTCTCTGTTGGATTCGGAGTATGGACCTTTAAGACTACTACTGGTATTTTGCTGATATAATGTATTTTGTGTGTTTGGTTTTGGCAGTAATCTTTTGCAAACAGTTAGGTTTAATAGTGTGTAATAATAACACCTTCCTTATGAATTTCTGTCCAATGTCCATTACTTGTATACTTGTTTACAAGCAGACTGTTAAACTGTTAAACTGAATCAAAACTCCACTTGTTCTTCGAGATAATCTAGGAAATAACTTTAGAGGTAAGAGAAAATACTGTAAATTGCACTTTTTGTTGATACCACGAAGCTCATGTTTTGTATTTTAAAGATTTCATGCATCATTGTTGTTATTATTATTAGCAGTAGTAGTAGTAGTAACAGTAGGTGTAAGAAAAAAAACTTAATCTAATGGTTTAACGGACTCGTTATCTCTACCAGCTAGCTTGTACCTTGTTTGGCCAACCATTGAAAACTCGTCATGCAGCGCCTCTAATATTGTTAACCTCGTATGGGTTTTCGCTTGTGTTGTACTCTACCTCAGTCACTTTGAATAAAAGTGTCTTCCAAATGAATAAATGTAACTCAGTGGCCATCTTCTAATGCAGACTGAAGACCCTCCTCGTCTGTCTCACTTCAGATGTTGTGGACAGCTGGTGGAACGATTGTGTGGCTCCGCCAGTCTTCACCCTGCCAAGTTACTGACATTTAGCAGACGTGCTTATCCAGAGCAGCAAGTTACTTCAAAACAGTTTGACTGTCAGCGTATGCACATATTTAATGTGACTTTGAATATGCTCTCATTTCCTATTTTTGACAAAAAGATGTCGCCTGTATCAGGTCATACTAAAATGCAGTAGCAATCATGTGAGATTACAGTTTCCTTTACAATTTTTGAAAGCCCTTATCTAGATCTATAAAGACATGGTGAACTGAAGACAAAGTAATTTTTTTCTGTTTTCCTTCTTAATCTCCAGGCCACATCCCAGTCCTTCCCAGCTCCCCCTCCTCTCCCCCTCCCCTCCTGTTTTCCATTAACCCACTTCAACGCTCCCTGTTCTCTGCCCCTCCTCTCAGTGACTCCATGGACGTAGCAGACCGACTGTGTGAGCGGCTCTTCTCCTGGCTGGACCGGCGGCGGCGCTTTGCTGTGCAGCTGGAGGCCTTGGCCACAGAGCTGGAGGAGAATCATTATGCCAGCACAGTCACCAAGATGACTGGGAGCGCTGGTACCGCTGTGACCATCGGCGCGTCTATGGTGGAGAAGTTTTGTGAGAGTAAGACCATGAAGAAGGCGAAGGAAGTCATGGAGGAGGACGAGGCGATTGGGAAGGACATCCAGAGGCTTCTGCAGCAGCTAACGGAGGAGTGCAAAGATGACAGAGATTCACCCGACGGGAGAGATTCGTATGCGGGACACACAACAGAGAGCAGAGTGATGGGCCGAATACTAGGGGCTTTAGCCAGATCCAGAGGACTACAGTTTCCTCACAGTTCAGAACTATTTAGCACCTTAACAGTATCATCCATGGCCACCTTAGCTCTTTTCTCCACAATGACGTTCTCAGCAAAGTCCTCTAAAAACATTCTGCCCAGTATTTTGGCTGATATTGGACTGATTGGTTTGAAAAAGACAGCACAAGGTGCAGCAAAGGTAGGGGCTGGTTTTCCGGGATAGTCCAGGAGTGTTGATCCCTAACCTATTTTCTCATTTGGAATATGTAATAGTGTCTTTATTTAGTAAATCAGATGTACAGTAGGAGATACCCAATTATACTTAAACTATTGAACAATTAAACTATTTTCCTTATCAAAAATAAAGATATGAAAATTATCACACTATTTATCAGGCACCCATGAATTGTTGTGACAGTGATTTTATTTTGATTACATAATTAAACTTGCAGATAGGTTCCAGTCTTTTATTAAAAAAGTTCTTGAAGCGTTAACTCCTATTCCTTAACAAGTTGTTGGTCTGTGAGTGTGAGTTTTGGGTGCACCATGAAACTAATACAGGCTTGGCTATTGAACATTGTAAGGATTCCAGGGTATGTTTGTACAAAGGCCTCTTCTGTTGTTCCACCCCACAGGAAGATGCTTGAAGAAATGTCCCGGGTGAGACAGTTGATCAGCAGCCTGAAGAAATACTCGCACACCCTAACTAGCGCAGGCCAAGAACTACTGAGATTTGTGGGAGAGAGATGCACTGATCCTGTCATCTTGGTGTGGCTAACAGACAGAAATCCCAAATAGGCAAAAACAGTCCTGGTGAATATGACCTCCTCCACATGCGCATTTTGAACAAGATTTTTTCATTGGTCTTGTTGCCATTGTCTTAAATTGGCCTGTGGTTATGCCACACAGGGGAGAATGCAGACAAAGCCAGCTGGTCATCAAGAAGGAGCTGAGGCCCAGCGGTGTGGCACAGTGTCACAGGGGGTTGTCCTGTTCAAGTCCTGATCTACACAGCACGGTCCCCTTCTCTCTCTGTCAGTCCACAATCCAGCACTCTCCTGCTTCATCCAAGTTGCCGTTACACTCACTCGCCACCAGAGGGAGAGCTGCTTTTTGATATTGTCATGCAGGAAATCAGGAGATGAAGGAGACAGGAGTGTATGGGGCTAGTGTGTTCATGCGTTAGATACATGTATGTTTTGTGTGTCTGGTTGCGATTGTGGTTTAAAAGCTATGGTGTAGGTCTATAATGCGACTAAATATGAAGATGTATGTATTACATATTTGCACTAGCACACACAATTAAGGAGAGAAACTCATTTGTCAGTTTTCTCAAAAAAGTGTTTATTGTTCAGTAATAGCGAGATTGACATCTCTGCGTCATCTACATCTATGACCCCTCCACCACCGTCTCCCCTGGCTTCTACCCCACCATCGCACCCTGCCAACCCCTCCCTCCCACTGCGTGACTGTGGGGGGGGATCACCACACAAGCACGCACACACGCACACACGCACACGCTTGTGCTACAGTGTGGTTTTAAAGTGCCTGGGGATGTATCAGTGTGCTTCTACAGTTGGGGACGACAGCGAGCTCCGTGCAGCCTGGCAATCGTTAGGACAAAATGATTTCTTATCGCCGGCCCCCTTGCTTCTGGGCCAACTGGAGACAGTCTCGAATGCCGTGGAGGGTGTGTCCTGACAGATTCAGGCAGCTCTTGATTCAAAAACAAATACACCGCGATCTGTGCTATGAGGCTATGAACAGAACCCACCAAAAAAGAGGTCCAAGTCTTCACACAGACCTCTTGCATGTTAAGTCTTGGGTCTTTTGCTCAAAGCAGGCTGACTGCTGTTCTCAAAGAATGAATGGTGTAAGGCGCAGAAGATGACAGGTACATTTTCTTTGCAGGCATTAGCAGCACATGGTTATCCCATGCAACAGACCTACCAGCCCAGATAGTCACAGATACATTATTATCATGACACTAGCATCTAAGGCTTTCCATTACGTGACTGCCATATCCTCTCCCTTGCATTAAATGGCATGTCATTATGTATTTGCTGGGTGTAATCCCTGGTATAACATTACACCTTAAGAGCTATGATAAGTAATCCATTGATAGAGCTGGGTTATTTTTTTCCCCCACTCGGGCGGCTGAGTTGAAGAGTCTGGTTAAAGGGAACGGCAGGGCAGGGCTCAGCAGTTCAGATGGAAGCGGCTGGATCTTTGAGGATGGCACGTTCGATCACAGCAGTCCAGAGCGGGCGGGAGGTAGTTCTGTCAGTGGGTAGTGAAGCTGAAGGAGTGTGCGTCCAAGTGACAGCCGGATTTGTGACCTCAGTTGTCAGCAGCAGCACAGTTCCCACTCTCGGGTGGCCTTGTTTCTGGAGGGTGAGAACAAACACGTGCTCAGTCTGCAGCGTAGCAGCGGTCATCCAGCATACTGCACTTCCAGTCCTGTGATGTTCATGTATATTATCGTCTCTTGCCTTCTTTTCAGAAAACTGCACTGGCCCACTGCTGTCAGAGATTTTCAGATTTTGACTTGAATTGAGATCATCTCATCTGAGAATCTTAACACGGATATGGTCACCCTGGGCTTCATCTCCCATCACCTCCACTGCAGAACTCTTCGACACACCCTAGCAGAAGTGATCCTGGGACCACATGCTGCCCCCGAGTGGAAAGGTGGAGTATAACACTCTATTTCAAAAATCGTTTCATTGCATTTATGGTCTATGCATTTGGTTTGGCCATGGCCTGGTGGCAACTGAACTCTTGGACAGGACAGCAAGGTGACCTTTCCTTAAAGGACATCTTAGGCTGTTGTCTGACAAAAAGTCAATTGGTAATTTTTCAAATATCATGCAGTGTATATTAACAGATCAGCATTTAATATTGAATTTTGTCACAATGTTAGAAGTCGGTATGTATTCCAGAAAAAGAGTCCTAGAGAATGTTGACTTGTACAAACAAGTGTGTATCAAATCAGTGTTCCTTTTACATCTAACCCAACACTTTCCCTGAGTTTTTCACTTCGAGAACCACCCGAGGTGTCCTTTATGGAAAGTCACCCCTCTCCATCAGAGTTTTTGGCACTGTAGTTGGCCGCAATTGAAATCATTGTATCGATTAACAGCACAAGAACAGATCCACTTAAAACCTTGCAACAGCTCTTTCCTCATGTTTATACCTGCCGATGCTTGTTTCAGATGAGATTCATGTCTCACTTCTGTGTCTGATTTCATTCTATGTCTGGGTGTGATTCGTAACTTTGAGTATCGCAATAGCTTAACAAAGGTTTCTGGTTTCATGTGCTTTGTCCTTTGGAAGGCAGTCAGGGTAACATTGTTGCTCGACAAGTGGTAAAATGAGTGTTAAACAATGGAATTAGAATTAGCTCTGATAAAAAAAAATGTCTGAGGCTGAAGCTGAACTGTTTGAATTCACCAGCTGCACACTGAACTGATGTATGTCTCACATCAGTGATGAGTGAGTGGCCTGTCTTGTCTTGCACTCATTGGTCTGTACATGAATGCAGTTCTGGTACCTGACAAATGTCAAGACTTGTGAAATGACACAGGGGGAAAAAAAATCAGAAATAGACCATTTGTAATGGAAGCCTCCTTTCCAGCAAACTAAGCTATAATGCCAGCCTGGTACATCTGACCTGTTAAGGAAAGGACTTTTTTAAATGGAGGGCTTGTGCACCAAATATGGTCATGGCACAGAGTTTTTGGACAGACACTGATTTGGTGTTTTCCTGCTAATCGAGTCTGTGGTGAATGGAATGGTGTACTCCCTTATGAAAAAGTAATATATGATATAACATCAAATCCAAAATATAAGGAAAGTATGTTTAAATACAGGCATACAGATACTGTTGTGATTTCATGCTTGCTTTGTAAAATTTATCATAAAAATACACATATTCATAATATTAATGTTAATTATAACAACATTGCATATGTGAAGATGGTGGTTATTAATTTGAAATATAAAATATATATTTTGCTGTGTGATACTCATACATTCCTTATATTCTAGATTTAATATTTTACATATTTCATCAACATATATTACTCGTCAAGTATCTGTTTATTTGACCTATGTCTTGCTTTATTTTCTGCCTTCTTCAGAACACACCCCTTCTTCTGGGTCTTTCCGATGATGTGTAGGGGGAGAGGCCTGTAAAGGGAAAAGCCTGCAGTCAGTGGGAATTCCAGGAATCTGCAAAGGCCAAAACAGCCCTTCACACAGAGTGGTGTTTGTTAGCTTATGAAATTTTCTTTATGCCCACATGAGGCTGTTTGTCATTCATAATTCAAACTTTCCTTCTCATTGGAACTTCATTGAAATAATTTAATTTATTTAAAGCCAGAAAGCATCTGAAAGTCAAGCCTGGGAAGTGAAAAATTGGATGTGCCAAGCACACGTCATGAGACTTTTATGAGGCTGGTATAAAATTAACGGATGCATCCAACCGCAGACTTTCCCTGGGTTTGACTGTGCACATGTTTATTGTGTACATTTTCAAGTTGAACAATAGACCAGGGTGATATTTTGCAAAGAGAGCTTTGTGGGCTATCCCTCTTTATTCTATACCTAAAAAAGGCTCATTGCCATGGGAACACGCTACAGATCTCTTGACCCGCTCCAGAGTAGGCTGAGTCAAGGTTAGACTGACTGTGTATAAATTCATGTTGCCCCAACCAAATACAACAGAAAATTTATATTTTATCTGGTCATCCTGATACAGATTCCATTAAGCTTTATGTTAGAACAGTTTTGATATGTGGCTGTAAATATAAATTCTCATGCAATTGATATCGTTTGGATAATACAATACCCTGTTGATGAAATGAATCCCTGTGTTGTCCATAACAGTGTGGGGGTTTTTTTAGTTGTGCACCACATATTTACTGCATACAAAATCAAGGACGATGTAACAGTCAGCCAGGCATCTGCAATGTTGAAATCAGTGTGTGTCTTCAGTATGTGGCACTTTTGACAAATACTGTCATAACTTCCAGTATCATTGTCAAACATATATTGTTCTAAAACTACTATTGTGTATTCAAAATGTTTGTGCAGTTGAAGATATAGTGCTGTTGTGCGAGTTGCCAGGTTATTTTAGCATACACAGATTACATTTTGACTGAGTAGTAAATTTTTAAGCTTAAATCCCTGATACTGTAGTCGTTGATAATTCAGCTTGAAATGCTTTGAATATTTCATTATATTACTTTTGTTGGCATTTGTTGTGAATTTTTCATATTCAGCCAGGCTCCCGCCACTGCATATTTTTCTGTAATTTCAGCGATGCCCTTCAGCTTCTTGTTCCTGACTTGCCCAGCCTCACACATACTGTCCTGGAGCCAGATTGATCACAGTGATCTTAAACAGATGCTGTGAAATGCAGTACGCCCGACACGGATTACCGCCTCAGCCGAAGACACATAAATTGACATAAGCTCAAGTTAGTCAGACCAGCTTTGTGGAATGCCCGCTAGGCTAACTCTGTCTGCTGTAACTGCAGAGCTTGCATGAGATGAACGCACCCTATTTTTACCCCCTTCGCTCCCTGTCGCAATGATTCAATCAGCAAGCCTCTTTTCTCGGCACAGCAGTTAGTCTGCTAGCGCTCGCTGGCAGGTTGATGAAAAGGACGGTGTCTGGAAGGGCCTCTTAAGTTTGGTTTGTTGTTCTCTGCTGATAGGCTTCTGTCTGTCCAAACCCTTTGGTGTCAGGTGGTGGCTTGTACATTCTGGTGAGCTGGTTGGTTTAAAACAAGGCTTGCGCTGCAGGTGCGTCAACGTTGCTTTGTGAGCTACATGTTGGTTTGAAGGTTTGACGGTTTGAGAACTTTGTGGGGGTAACCAGGAATGTTTTTTTCCATCGTTCCCTAACCTCCCCCACCCACCCAGCCCCTCCTACCTGTAGGTTGCCAGGGTGACGCAGCAGTCAAAGCCAAGAGTCCTCACACGGAATCCCGATTGGCTCCCTTTGCGTGTGATGTCACCACTACTCTTACTGCTGGTTTAGGAGGTTGGAGCTGGTGTGCTTGTTGGCAGCAGAGGGGCGGGAGAGTTGCTTTCCACCTGGCACACGGTGTCCACACATCCACGAGGCACATTCAGTCTGAGGCAAGTGCGCGTCCTAAAGCTGCTTCCTGAAGGGGTCGGGGGGGGGGGGGGGGTGACGGTGATTCTCTACCATGGTTCTCCGTGACGTTATCCCTGATGAAAGGAGCTAAATACAATTACTATTGTTATTCTACGGTCTACCATTCGTTCTGACAAGCGTGCTGTTCTTTGGTGGTCGATGAGGCGGGTGCAATGAGAGGGTGCGCGTGGGGCACAGCGGCCCCCTGTGTGTGCTTTCTGTGCATCGGCCACGTCTCTGCCCCTGTTGCAGGGCATACGGTGAGGGCTCGTGCGGTGGGCGTGGCCCAGTCACAGGGGAGTCACCGTGGCGACGCGAAAGCGGGAGCCGCCTGCGTTGTAAACTCCGCCCCCTCTGCGTCACCTGCCTGCGGGAACAGACCACCAGCTTGGGATCCAGGCAGGTGAACGGCGATGAAAAGGTGAGCGGGGATCGTATTTCCCGGGAGGGCACAGGTGGTTTGAAAGTGTGAGAGGCTGTGGTCCACTGAGAGGTCCCAGTGTGACGTGGTGGAGTCAGCATCGGCCTCTCTGTACCTCAGCACTTCTGTGGCCCTCACCCAGGGTGCATGAGTCTGACCGCCCCGGAGCACTGATTCTGGATCAGTTTCAGCTTCCTCCACGTAGCAGTCGGCAGCAGGGTTAGGGTTAGGTCAGCTGAACCTGGATCAGCACTCAGTAGCGGGGGGTGTTGATGCTGTGCGGCATCGCAGGGCATGGCAGTGTGACTATCCTCAGATTGCTCACCTCTCCCTCGGTCTGTCCCGTCGAGGTGTTCACTAGAGTGGCAGTGACCGGCATTACCAGTAGGTGTCACAAATGTGCTTCTGTACATGCTGCAGGTACACAGTATCACCACCCTCTGCCTCTCGGACACGATGACTCAGCAGCCAGTCCTGTTGTTTCCCCAGGCTCTATTTATAGCGTTAGTAAAGAGGTAACAAACACAAGATTGACTTATTTGTCAAAGCAGTTCAAAATAGGCAATAAGGTTTCAGTTTGTGCTGCCATGGACGTACATGTCTTAGGTCAGGAAGTGGGGATGTTGATGAGCATTGTATCAATGTTAGAGCTGTACATCAATTTAAATCTATTAATCTGAGCAGACAGTGTGGAAAGTCCATTTTTAAACAGTTTTTTTTAAATCCTTTGCAATTGGTTTAGTTATTTTCGTATTTGCTCATTTTACTTGATGCTTTAAAATATGAATAACTCCTGGCTTGTCTACCTAAGGTAATAGGTATTAAATAGTAGCCATTAGAGTTATTAATAAGTGGTAATTATTTTTTTTACCGTTTATAGCAGTTTAGCAGTGATATGAAAGGCTGCTGTTTTCTCATGCGTTTGCCCTTCCACATATTGTCGCTGGCTTGATTGAGAAGGAACAGCAGGCTGTCAATTGAATTTGTGTGTGAAAAGCGCAGTATGATTTGTGAGTACCACAGTCCATTCAGTGACTGCATTGCTTTGTCCAGTTCTAACTGGCTTGATTGAGCTGTGATGAGATGTAGTCAATGAGAAACAATAGCATAATTCAGTGGTGTGCGAAACCAGTGCGCAGTGTTTCACAGCATGGTGTTGAGACCAGCTCTCTATCCATCTCAGTCTCTGTGCACACGTGATGGGGTGATGAGCAGTGGTGGTGTGAGATATGGACAGATCTGGGATCTCCATTCTCTGGAGATCCGAGCAGAGAGCATCCCCGAGCACTGTTCTAGGATCAGCGAGCCCAACCCTTCTGCCTAACCCCCGCGAGTGGCCGAAACTGATCTGGGGTGACCGGGGCGGGTGGCGGCAGCGGTGAGTGGCGGCAGGATGAGCAGGGGGGCCAGGCGGGCGGCGGGGCAGGGCGCGGCTCCGCCCCCTCTCAGCACTCCCCGGCGGCGATCAGCTCCCCGGCGGGCCTCTCGTCCAGCCTGTCCCTCCCCCCTCGCCCTGGCTCCTCCTCCTCCTCCTCCTCCTCCTCGTACAGCGTGCGGTGGATGCTGAGCAGCGGGTGGGCGGGGTTGCAGCCAAAGGGCCCGCCCTGGCTCTCGGAGGCGTCAGGCTGGGAGATCTCCGGGGGGTGGGCGGAGGAGGTGGCGGGCAGGCTGCCCGTGCCCCCGTTCAAGTAGGAGGTGGTGGGGAGGGTCACAGCTGAGAAAGGTGGGGCTGGGGATTCGGAGAGAGTGTCTTTTTTCTCTGGGGAGAGAGAGGGGCAGGAAATGGCAAATATTAATCCTCAGCCCAGGTGAGGCCACGGCGTGTCCCTAATGCGATTTCAGACACAAGCGCTCTTCTCTCAGCTCACATGTGCTCTGATGGCCTCCTTTGTTTTCCTGAAAGAGCTGTGTTCTGGCAGAAAGGATATTAAGTTCATGGAAGGGCTTCTTCAGAGTATTCCTCACAGTCACAGCAGACCTGGCTTAGCCTGAGGAACAAAATGGCGCTGTAGCCACAGGCAGTTACCTGAACCCCAGTTTCCAGAGTGTTAGTCAGTGGAAAAAAACTTAACATAATTGTAAGCATATGACTTAAGTCAAATTATGGCTGCCCTAAGCTTTGAAACGATATACTAAAAAGAAGTTGGTTTGAGACCAACTCTCACTCCTGAGTTTTGAGAAGTGGAAAATTACTGTAAAATTTTCCCACAGAGGCCACATATTAGAAAAGATTGCATCATAATGGGAAAATACCAGTCTTTGATATTTGGTACAAAGCAGTAATTTTGCACAGTGAGTTATACAGAAATGGTCATTTGCTCCCCATATTACTCCCACTTTTTACCAAGTTGGACAGGGTGTTGTTTTAAAATTTTTGCTTGTGTTGTACTTTGCCTCACTTGTAATTCACTTGTAAGGATAAAAGTGTCTGTCAAATAAATACATGTGAATGTAAATGTAAATGTAGATGCTAAAATGGCTCCCCTCTAATAAACATTATACAGCGAATAGAGATGAGATAGATGTTGCAGTATTTTCAGTGTGGAGTGTCCCAGTGTATCACCTGTGATGGAGGTGGAGACGTGGACGATGCTGTGGGTGCCCTCGATGAACACCGCGTCCAGGCCCCGCTCCGGGGGGAGGGGCTCGGCCTGGGTCGTCTTGGCTTTGGGCTTGCTGAAGGTCAGAGTGTACGGCTGGACATCCAGGGAGAAGTTTCGCGCGTTTTTCTTCTCCACCCCGCCCCCGCCGAGGTCCGCGGCTCCTGGAGGCAAGAGGTCAGAGCGCTCAGTCTCTGGACAACCTATGCACCTTCAGTCAGGCCTATTGCACTGCATCAGGCTGGCACTCATAATGGCTTCCTTACGGAGCTTTTCTTCCCACTGCATCGCCCCAAAGGGCTGAACAGAGCGATTTCATTAAAAATGCGGAAAACCCAGTGCCATTTTAGTGGGGGAAAATGATTACCTGTGCCCAGGAAAAAGGTGGCTAGGCAAAACTCCCGGAAATCAGTGCAGAAGCGAGTAAAAGCTTGCGAATGAATACACACGTCAGTTTACATATTCAGTGATTTGTATGCGCTGAGAGGCGTAGCCTTCGGTGGCCCATGGCTGACTTTGGGTGGGAGGAGGTTCCCATTGGACACGATGGCATGAAGACATTTCCACTTTAACAAACAAACCCATAAATTGCAGCAGAGCTCCCAACTCCACTGAATGTAATGACCTGGTGTGTGGAAAACCCATAGCACCAGCAGCCTTGTCCAGAGAAAGTCCATTTTTAGTAGGTTTTGTGGGGCAGGATCATTTATATCATATCTGTTTTCTCATCATTATTTTTGGTTTCCTTTTCCCTGTTTCTGCACCAAATTTAGAGTCCTGGGCAATGTAAGTCCACCTGACCCTGTCAAGATGAAGCCAATTATATCCCACGGCTCCGGCTCCCCAGTCGGAGGGCACTAATGACACAGCCCAGACTTAACCCGGTGGTGTGTGGATCACAGGGCTCAGCCTGTGGTCCTAGCCGCTTTGCTACTGTGTGTGATTCACACACCTGCTACCTCTTAGGTTTGGATGTTTATTTTACATGTAGTATTGTGATGTAGTTGTGCTTGGCTTTCCTTGTCTAGTCGGGTTTTGCAAGTTAACTTGTGGTAGGGCTTGAATGAGTGTTGTTAGCCTGGTCTGACACTGTTGCCCTTTTAAATTGAATGGATACTGTTCTGTTATATTGTATTGTGTTGTATTGTATTCTGTTGTGCTGGAAGTCGCTCTGGATAAGTGTGTCTGCTAAATGCATATAGTGTAATGTAATGTAATACCTGTGGAGAACAGATATATGAATTGCATAACAGGTTATATGGGTAAGTGCCCCCGAAAACAGGCCTGTTTCAGTCCTCTCTGTACCTTTGTTGGGGGGGTGCTGTGTGCTCTTGGTGTCCAGCAGGGGGGCGATGAAGCTCTCTGCCCCCGTCTTGCGACGCACCGGTTTGGGCTTCTCAGGCTTGGTGCTGTTTTCCAGCCGCACCAACGTCAGGGGTTCCTGAAGGACAGGGAAAACGGAGGAAAGTTTAGAAAAGGTGCAAACTGCCATCAGGGGTCCACTGATCCTGATGTTATGTGAATAGACTGAGAGCAGTGAGATAATCCAGCCAGACCATGTAATGATCAGTTACTCTGTACTCTGCTCTGTTTGCCAACAGGCAAAATGGACAGACATGCTTTGATTCTGGAAGACTGAGTTTGAGCCAGTAGTTAACAGAATGTGCTAAGGTATGAATAAACACAGCTGATTCAAATGATCAAGTTTGTTAGTAAGCAGCTTCAGGAGTTCATAACGAGTTGATCATTTGAATTAGCTGTGTTGGAGCAGGGAGAGATCTAAAACATGCAGGACAAGGGGTCCTCCAGGAGAGGTTTGGGAAACGCTGAACTAGAATAAAACAAGTACAAAGTAGTTCAATGTCTAGTCAGCGGTGGTAGCTCTGGCTTGGTCCTGTGGAAGCTGCTCTGGATAAGAGTGTCTGCTAAATGAATATGATGTGTGGTCAGTTGGACCTTACCTTGAAGGGCTGAGGCAGGGGGTTGGAAGAGGGGATCCACTTCATCTTCTTACGGGGTCTCTTGATTACCAGCGGCTCTGCGCCCAGCTCCCCCACCCCCAGGACGGCAGGGTCCAGGCCCGGGTCCACGGTCTGGACGCCGGACTCCCGCACGGTGGGCGTGGCGTCGTGGTTGGACTGGGCGAGCGCGGCCAGCAGCTGCCGCACCACGTTGTCATACATGAGGTCGCTCTCGTTGGTGATGAAGTCCAGCCGGTTGAGCGACTTGATGTGGTCGCGGTTCTCGTTGCAGAACATGGCCAGTATGTTGATGTCGCAGAACTGCGACTTCTGCCAGCGCCGCCGCGTCTTGATGCCCACCTTGTGCAGCTTGTCGAAGACGAAATTGGACTTGCGCACCACGAACAGGTGCAGCAGGTTGACCAGGATGATGACGTTGACGGTGCAGAGCAGGCCCAGGTCCACCGCCGCCATGATACGCTGCAGCTGCACGGCCGGGAGCTTGCAGTTGACGGAAAGGCGGAGGTCCGGGGGGCTGCTGGCGTCGGGCGGCTCGCCCAGGGCGCAGGTGAACTCGTTCTGCCGCTGCCGGGCGTAGTAGGCGCTCAGGTAGGAGATGGGGATGGAGCTGAGGCAGATGATGGCCAGGTGGCGGGCCAGGTAGAGCTTGGCCAGGAAGTTGCTCTGCCCCCGCCGCTCCAGGTACTTCTCGAAGAGGTTCTGCTCGGGGCTCTTCTCCTTCTCGGCGTTCTCGATGATCTCGCGCCTCTCCCGCTCGGTGATGCCCGGCCCCTTGGACTGGATCTGCTTCTCGATCTTGGGCGCCCGGCCCTCCGCCGCCCGGTGGTAGCAGTTGTCGATCTCCTGCAGCAGGAAGTTGAGCTCGGAGGTGAGCCGGGTGGAGGCCATGAACTCCCAGCCCAGGGCGGGCAGGTACATGATGCCGGCGAAGGCCAGCAGGGCGTAGGGCAGGAACTTGTGCTCGAACAGGGAGGGCCTGAGGGCCGGCTCCACCCCGGGCGCCGCATCCCGCAGCTCAGTCCAGCAGTAGCCCCGGGCGTATAGGGCCTGATCACGGGTGAAGTTGTGCGGGGTGTAGCAGTATATGGACTCCTCTGAGAGGCAGAGATGGACAACAGAATGTTACTGCTGCCTAGTCCCATTAGACACAAACTTTTACATTACATTACCTCACATTACATTACATACATTAATGAGACACTCTTATCCAGAGCGACCTCCAGCACAATAGAACACTTCTACTATAATAAGCGGCAATAATAACTCTTTTGACTTGAGATTACAGGAAGGCCTTTTGAAATTCGAACATTCTGACATTACTGTTCTCTGTTATTCATGCTGAGGTTGTACTTTAGTTTTTACCTTTTCAGTCCAGTCTGGGCTAAGTGTCTCCTCAGGTGTTCTGTCCAATATTGTATTTCATGTTGTAAATCACATCCAGCTGACCAGCAGCCACTTCGATCTCAGTTTCACTTCCTTAACAGGGCTCCATACTCATATCCTAAGTCTCGCTTACTGCACGTGTGGCCCAAATGGACACAGTTTGACCCAAAACTACAGTATGGCTCCCATAGGTGGATGCTAAATGCTTATTTTTTACTGGCCCTTTAAGGTCTGGTAAAACGGGCGGTTATTCCACAGAGGGGAAACTGCACCAGTGCGGGGAATGCAGAGACGGGCGCCCACCCCCCTCTCCCACTGCAAGTCAAACGTTCAGTCACAGCTGGTCTGTGCTGCTATGCAGACAGCCTGACTCAGCACTCCGCAATACACCCACCCCTCCCCAAGCCTGCCCGGCCTAATCTCCGCACACATCTTTCAAGCACAAAAACTGGGGACTGCGTCCTTAACCCATCACGCACCAAACTATCCTGGCCCCTCTAGGTGAAACTACATCAGCAGAGTGTGACTGGGGGTGGGAAACCCTGAGCCAGTGTGCCCCTGAACTCGTATAAGGATTGCTGTGTGTTTGTGTGCCACCATCAGTGTACAGTATCCGTCAGCGCAGTGTGGACTTGCTGTGTACCAGTGTGCAGGTATCTGTGTGTTCATACCAGAGACAGAATTTTATCATTAGGTCACTGATACGTACTGATACTGCTACACTGCTAACACGTGGGAATATCTCAGTGTTGTAATGTGTATTTGTTCGAGCCATGGAAATAATTTGATTGATTTTAGATTCAAGTTCTGTTTGAGAGAAGTATTTAAAATAATGTAAACTATTTTTAGGATATAATTGAAAAATTACTTGTAGAATTTTGGTAGGTACTGTAATTATGAATAAACATATAGGTAAGAGTTCCCTAAAGACTGTATAAGGAAGCTGCCTGGATCACATGTGATTAGAAATAAAGCATACTAAGGATGATATCATGACTTTCCAACGCAGCTGGGGAGACAAAACAGCAATTATGACTCATTGATACTGGTGAATTGTGATGGTGTACACTATACAGAGTTGTTGGTACAAAACTAATGCTTTAATGAAAGTAAACCACTGCGTCTGTTACTGTATGTTAATCAACTAATGCCAAAAAATCAGCTGAGAGTGCATGGCACCATGCAGATTCTGCCCCTTTACACAGAACCAGGACCAGTTAAGACAACAGTAATTTTATCCCACCCAGTATAGTAAAGAAATGAACCTGATCTAAGGTGAGTGCTTTTGAAAAGAATCTACTGACAGCAGTTTTGATATGCCCCTTAATGAGTATCTGTGAATCTACATTACACAGCACTGTAATGTAACTCAATACAAGGGTGTATGTGGTGGAGCTATCTGTCAGTATATTGCGTATCAGTTTGTCAGTGTTTTGGCTGGTGTGTTAGTGCTCTGTGGCAACTTTTATCAGCAGTCAGCACTGATATATATTGTCATGTCAGTGTATCGGTGGAAGGCGACAGATCACTGGACTTCTTTTCTCTGCGCTGCTTGTTCTGTGCAGTGGGAGTCAGCTGATCTGCTGGCACGGCGAGCGTCACTGACCTGCGAAGTTACGCGTGAAGACCAGGGTGACGAGCAGGATGGGGATGATGACGGTGCCGATGGTGACCACGCGGTCGAAGGGCAGCTCCAGCTTCAGCTGCACCATGAGCCCCGCCAGCGCCCCGCCCTTCTCGTCCTGCGACGAGCCCGGCAGGATCAGCTCCTTCAGCTTCTCTCCGGCGAGCAGAGCCGTGGCCATGTCCAAGTTCTGCTCGAGGATGTTCTGCATCCGGGTCACGGGGGTTCCGTCTGTCTGCTCTGTCCACCGGGCTCTCACTGGCTGCTCCCCTCCTGCCAGACCGGCTTGGATTGGCTGCGTGGGGGGCTCTTTCTCAGTGTCCAGCCAATGAAGTGGTTTATGAATGCCTCATTGACTGAGATGGCTAACAAAGTAAGTCTGAATGGCTGTGTGATTGTGTGACTGTGAAAGACTGATAGCTAATAACTTGATATCTAGACTGATAACTCGCTGGCTATCCCACAGTAGGCTAGACTGGAGTGTGGTTTAATCTGATTGGTTGACTGAGTCTCTGTCTCAGTACTGACTTGACTTTTGGCCGTTTGGCTCTCACGCTGACTGTCTGCCTGACTCACTGTTTTTTAAGAATGTCCATTCCAGAGAGAATCTGTCTGTGTTCAGTCTCTCGGCGGCTGTTTACGCTGCTCACCTGCTCTCTGAGTGTTTGTGGCTCTTTCCAGTGGGGAACTTGTATGCCAAAGTGACATGCAGCAGAATGTAACTGAGGCGTACAATGAGAGACTTGCCAACCTTTCTTTTGTGTGATTGTGAATGGTTGTATGCACTTGTGTAAGTCTATATGTGCTTGTGAAGGATCCCCTTGCCCAGTATTGTGTGCCTGCAAAAGACAAAGATCAAGTGTTCATTTCATTCTTCTTTTTTTTGCTATATACATTTTTTTTTCAGATTGTCAGTCACCAAAACTAATTTATAAAGCACTCTGTGATGCCCCGAGTCATCCACAGCTGTACTAGAGAGCACAAGGTCAGCTTACGGTAGAATTATCTCCATGAGTGGAACTCTCAAGCCCTGTGTCCCTGCAGGGTCAGTATTCACTACTCTGCTGTAGGGCCAGTACAGCCATACCCAGAGTCTGCCACAGGAATGGGGAAAAACCGTGGATACTTTCTGTTCTCTCTGTTCAGGAATCTGCATATCTGAATTCAGACAGGGAAACTGCTTACTCTGTTGTTACCTATCATCCAGTAATGGAAAAACCAGGTCAAAGACTATTCAGTAAGAGCTGTCCCATGGGTACCTGTGTTGCTCATCCTTTCACACAGTGATCATGTATGCGGGCATGGATTTGGGCACCTACACAGAGTGCTCAGCTAGTTAAAGGTCCTTTGACATCAGCTGTCTTAGCTGAAGTCCACAGAGTGCCCACTCTGACTTTCTCTTGGAGTCTGTCCAAAGTCTCAGAATGCTTTGCACCAATCTCTCATTGGGGCTTCCCCTGTCTGTGTGAGGTTCCCCTGGCTTCTGTAGCCTCCACTTCGGACTGTGGCTATCTGAAACTGCTGCCAATTCCTTTGCAAGCATGCGATTTGCACTTAAACATAAGCTTCGGTAGGTTTAATAAAATGTCTCTTTCCAAGTAATATTTCTTTATTGTTACAGTTTGGAGAGCAGGAGTGAATACAAGGCACTGAATCTCACAAACAGATGGAGATTTGCTTGTTGACTGGATTGATTAATTAATGACTGGGTTTAAATTGCCTCATAAGATAAGGAATGAATGAACGTGATTTCAGTTTTTCTTGCATGCCTTTGTTTCGCGAGATGCTGTAGCCGTGTGTATGAAGGGTGGAAAATAAATCCATGTATGCATCAAATTGAATTAAATTAATGAAATTAAATTTAATGAAAGTAATTGTGTTACCAAGCAAATTAAATAATCGTCGATTATTTAAATCTTTTTTTGTCTTGAATTAAATACAACAATGGCAGTACACTAAACCCAGACCAATTGAATTATATGGTTGCATTTCCATTTGTCAGATTATCTTGGAATTCAGTCTGAGTTTGCTATTAATCTGTCTTCTTGCAATGATTGCTTCCATGTTAATTTGTAAATTTGAATCAATGTATGTCAATGTGTCCATCAAATGCCCCACTCCCCGACACAGATCAAAGACACTGGCACTTACGTTACCTTTGATCTGTTGAGCCTATGAGATCTGTCTGTTTCATTCTTACAGCCAGCTGGAGAGGAGAGGAGTAGGTGTAGCTCTCATGATATTACCTGTATCTCTCAGTTCAATATCGGATAGATACAAAATACATAAAAATACAAATGCTAACTAAAATACAGTCATGGCATTATCTTACTACACTAATTTGACTGTGAAATTGAAATGGATTCAAATTCAGAGAAAAACACAATTATATTTTTAAGGATCACATTATCACTCCATCTCTGGAGAATCTCTCAATATTTGAATTTTTATAATATTTCTAATAGCACATATTATTTAAAATGGAGATTTATTAAATAATTTTTTAAATATGTATTTTTATCTAATTTTTAAAGCCTATTTTCTCCCTTAAAAAGAATAAGCATTAATAATTAATTAGTAATGGGTAATTAATGCTATCTGTTGAAAGTAGAACGTCCTTTTTGATGTTCCGGTCTCCTCTGCTAAACGCTGAGATAATGATACGTCACTCTTGCAGTGATTAACTCCGCTGTGGCCGAGGCCGCTCAGACGTCCCGGGAGGGTTGGGTACTGCAGAACTGCAGCGGGGGCACGCTGGGGGGTGGGTTACGCCGGCGTGCTGAGAGAGGTGTGGCCCTGCACCATACTTTTCCCTCTGCTTACCCCCCTCCCCCTCCCCACAGTGTGCATGGACCCCCCACCTGCCTCTGTTCCAAGAGACACCCCCCCCCCCCCCCCCCCCCCCCCCCCGAGGGGCAGGGCAAAGCAGAGCTCCACTGCACTTACAGAGAGACAGCAGACTGGGATTTCAAGGCCTCTTCAAGGAGGCAGAAGTGTGAAAGGGAGACCTGAGGATTGGGGTAGCGGGCGTGGTGAGGGGGGGCATGGTTCTGTGACTGCCCCCTTATCCTGCTACAGAGCCTGACCTGTCTCAGTAAGCATCCCACTCTATCAGTTCCTAATATGCAAAATGCAAGCCATATCATTTGACCTGGGAAGTAAGACTGTGTGCTGGTCAAAGGCATGATAGTGGATAATGACCTCTGACTTAATGATAAGCAGCTTCTGAATGCTCCCTTCACTTTCACCAACTATGACCAGTAATCAGGAGAGTAATCAATATCTGAGCTTCAACAACCTTCAGAAAAAAAAAAAAACAAAACACTGCATAATGCTGGATTCATAACGGCAGTAATTGCAATAGAAAGTTGCACAAGGTAATTGGATATTGTATCTTCTTCAGTCTGATACCTTAATCAGGAGCAACCATTCTTAATGTCCTCGCTTTGTGCTGGACCGCAGCCATGGTGCTGCTGCTGATCTGTCCCTGTTAGTAGCACTCATGATCTCCTGTGACTCACACCAGCGCCGCGATCACAGCGATCAGCAGCCAGTTGGTGTGTCAGGGTGCCGTTATTCATAGCTCAGAAGTTCAGGAATGCAACAGCTCGAGCGCAGAGAGGGCAGCAGCGGCTCGGACGGGAGAGGAACACAACGGCACGGACGAAGAGAAACACAACTGCTCAGACACGGGGGGGGGGGGGGGGGGGGGAAGAAAGTTCAGCGGTACAGCATGTTCCCCGTCGCAAACCGGAGGCCGACGCCGAAAAGCAGAGAAAGCTCAAGGCCAGACTGATCTCTCTGTGGACGAATCAGAGAGGTTTTAGACTCTTATAGCGAGAGTCTTTTATGGCCATGTTTAATTTACTCAGAGGTGCTTGAATTATACATATGCGGAAGTAACATCTTGAGGTACAGACTTAATTCACTTTGGATACACATTCACAGAGAACTCCATTAAGGAACTGCTGTTCATTCTTTACACCTAGTGTTCGTAATTCTACGTTTTTACACATCTCTAGTCCAATTTGGGAATCAAGAATCTGTGAACATCCTCAAATTGTCCATATGACAAGGATCCAAAGCCTATGTGTGAACAGGGCAGATCCAATCAGGCTTTGTGTTAAATGTCAGGGATGAAATGTCCAATTATATTTTTTCAGCACAGTGGCCTCTTCAATAAATCTGTTTCTAGATGCTTATTTAGTGTTTCTGCAAATCTGTGATTTGCACACACATGTGGTGTTCATTATACACGGCTCTAGGGCTCTATGTGTGACCAGGGGCTGAGTGTTATGCAACATGCATGCTTGTCATTCCCTTATCTCTTCTATAATTTAACAGTCCCTTTTGAAATGTTTTTAATCTCGACTTCTTGTTTCATTTCTTGACCTCATTGGAGGAATCAACTACAGAATATTGTAGTCATTTCCTAAAGTGGAATTAAAAAGTTTGTGACTTTATTGGCTTTTTTGGTGGCAGTGTAGCATAGTGGTTAAGGAGCAGGACTCGCAACCAAAACACTGCAGGTTTCATTCCCCTCTAGGGCACTGCTGCTGTACCCTTGGGCAAGGTAGTTAACCCACAATTGCCTCAGTAAATATCCAGCTGTATGAATGAAAAACATTGTAACCTGTAACCAATGTAAGTCACTCTGGAAAAGAGCTAAATGCCAATAATGTCTGTAATGTAATATAGACTGTAGGGTCACTTTGCATGCTCTTAAAGCTGTTTCTCTGAGTAAGCAACACATTCCAACGCTGATCCCAAACACTGGGCCTGCGGATTCACCGCTACCCATGATCAAATGCCCTAATGCACAAACTGCACACCCTCCATGTGTACATAATCCTCCCAGTGCCCCGCTCGCTAGTCAGCCCCCAGTGTGTCACTCTGTTAGTATGAGTCAGCCCGGGGCTTTGATCATGTCTGCTACAAATGTCATGCAGAGAGCGTGACAGGGTGTAGTCAGGCGGAGAGGGCACATGCACTTCCTGTTTTTCCACAGTGACCAATGAAGTGCTTCCGATGCAGACAAAAATCACTCCGTATAAGTGCATGTGCTGACTGGGAAACAAGACAATGGATAAACTACATGGGTGTGGCATGTGCACCACACTTACTCTGTGTCCATACAGTGTTGTGATATTGCCTTGTTTACTTGCCTGGGATGTACTTTATGCATTGCCTTTTATTCTGAATATTCATTGTCTCCCCCCAAGAACATGAACACATGACAGTTGCACACTGAGTCGTGGGATGACTGTTTGTGTAGCTGATGACACACGTTGGGAATTTGGCCGGGAAGAGGTGGTGTACTGTTGGAATTGCAGTGATACTACAAATACTCTCAATAAAAATGACCTTAGTACTCCAATGCCCTTCCCGACGGAAAGGCTGGCTGCAGTCTGCCACGAACCAATGGATCTGTCAAGAAAATTGATTAACGGAGAAATCGCCTGAAAGCAAGCGTACAGCCCTGAAGGCGACAGCAGTTGTGTGGGAAAAGTTAAGCCCTGATAAATAAAGACGTGAGCATATGGTAAAATTACAGGACACTAAATGCTGAGAGTAAATCTATTCGTGTGTTTTAAAGCTCTGTGTTTGAGGTTGCAAACTCTGGAAGAAGTTGCAGTGAACTAATTTCCTTGATGCCAAAATCATTGCCATCCATACTCATATGAATTCATGCTGGACGCTAATAGTCACTTTCTAGTAATTTCTGTTGATCAGATTCTACATCATTGCCTACAGTTTGGAGCTGCATTGACAATTGCCAATTTATGCTGGTAATTGCACATTTTTCTTGCGACCACGACCGAAAGATTTTTCATCTGATACTTCCAATCAGGAATGCGCTTCCTCATTTCCAGCAGGCATTTTATGTAATTGCCACCATGTAGACGTTGAGATTAGATACACCTGACGCTGATTCGTCCAGGGCTGTCGGTTCTGTCATAGCTGTCAGTGAAAGTTTTTATACATACGGACCGTTCTCGTGTCCTAGCAATGTCAAAACTGTCCAAGCAACTTTCGCGAGAAACTACCAAATCCAAACGACAGACTCGGACATCTAACGCCACCGATATGAAAATACAGTAGCACATGAAATGTAGACGTTGAGCATGAGCCTCAAAAAGGACATTGAAACTGTGAAATGTTCGGAAGGAGGGCAGAGTGTCCCGGCTGCCTCTCACCTCTCCGGTGTTTCATACCTGCGTTCGCTGCCATTGCACCTGCCGATGTTGGTTATGACAGGCTTAACTTTCACTGCAGGCATTCAGAAACTAAGCCTGGCCGTCTCACTGTGCAAACACTCACATTAATATACACCAGTGGATGGACAGACAGAGGAAATTTTATGAACTCACCCGCTAGCCTGGATCCTCGGCGCCTCAAGAGTTAATCTGCAGTGCGGGCGAGCAGCTACAGCGTGTATCCGGCACCGGTTTGTTCCGCCTTTACCCCACCTCCTCCTCCCCCAGCCTCCTTGTCTCGGCTGCTTTCTCCTCAGAATCGGCGATGAGATGATGGATACGGGTATCCTTTTGAGCTTGACGTTGTGCGCCCTGTTACATAAAGTGAAACAGTCCCCCCCACATTCCCTGTTTTACCACTTCATTTATGCAGACGATCGGCGATTATAGCGATTGTTTCATTAAATAGCAGGAATGACGAGGAGACTGTACAACCCTAAGAAGCTGGGTTGTTTGTAAGCGAACGGTCGCATCCCTTTTCGTCTTTGTCATGCCTTAGGCCACGACACACTCGCAGGCAAACCCCGGTGCAGAATTTCGTTTGCATCCGTGACGGAAGCTGTCCAGCATTTCAGCAGGTGTGGGGCTGCGAACCCACGCGCGCACAAAGGGCATCGAGTCTTTGTTTCCGATTCATTATGCCTTCCGCCCCAAAGTCACTTAGTTAAGGGGTTGGCGCTGGTTGAGCAGGCTCACGTCAGGAGGTCCCAGCGGGGGATAGAGCAGGAACACGAGCACACCTGCAAATATTCTCCATCTTTCACTGAACGCTCTGCCTCCCGGCGTCTCCAAATACCCTGTTGCTACTCCGATCTCCCTCTGCGCGCCAGCGTCCGTGTGCGTCTGGGGGCGCAGTGGGCATGGTTTCCTGCTGTATGTCTGTTCATGTTATAACAAACACTTATTTTTTGGAGAGCCGCTGCCGATGCGTGGAACAGACGGTTCCTGCTTGCCCGTCCCGCAGGCATAATGGTTGTTACGAGACAGGCAATGCTCACGACTTAAAATATCCTCCTGAGCACAGAGCAGCTATTCGATTGTGTTGTCTTAGGAGCGGTGATTGTAGAGAAACATAGTTAAGCAGGGGGCCAGAGCATAAATGGTTTATATTAGGTGGGGATTAGGAAATGCATTTAATAATATTTCATCCACTGATGAAACTGTTGGTATCGGGTTCTGTATATGTTACTGGTAATGCATGTCCCATGCCAGCACCTTCACTGAAATATATTGAACGCTTTAAAGTTGAGAAAACTTTCGCTATCACTCGTAGATGTCCGTTTATTTCCCTCTATCCTACCGTGACAAAAGCTCTTATCGTATCGCTCCAACCGAGAGGAGCACCATCTCGCAACCACGATGAGACGCCCCTCATCCCGGACTGAGAAAAGACAGCTCCCCACAACCGGTTCGCACCGGTTTGGGGGCCGCTCCTCGCGTCTGCTACCAAATATGGGTTATAAATTAATGCACAGCCGCAATGTTGCTCGGGTAGATGGATCTGTTGCTACATAAGTTGCAGCAGGCAGGAGAGATGACAAAATATCTTCCGACTTCAATGAGCACAAATCAAATCATTTGCCCTTGTAGACAGCAGTCCTGTTAACCGATTTTGAGAACAACATTGCGGCTTAAAAGATGCTAGAATACTGTGTTCTTTATTTTGAAATGTACGTTTTACCTGCTCTGCATTATCTTAAGTTCAGAAATGCGGATCACATCTATGTAGGTTTGAATTGATGCAAATTCCCCATATTCAATATCGTCTTGCAAACAAATAATTACAAGAAATGTCGCATTCGTTTGACACGATCTTAGTGAGTAATATTAAGGGGTTCACTTCTAAGCGCACACTTACGGACTCATACCACGTATAACGTGGCTTATCACCTTTATGAACTAAAAAGTTGACAATCATCCCAAGGACTGGCAACTAATTCTTATTTTCTGAGCTGTAGAAGTTACAGCGCTAGTATATTTCCATGTGACGGTCATCCAGCATTCGAACAGACATTGATCAATAGGGTGACTGCACAAGGACTTCCTCGCGCGACTCAAGGGGAACATATAAATAATTCAACACCTAATCGAACGGTCTACGGGCTCGGCTACTACGTTTCTCTCTGTCCTTGGTCCTGAAACTCCGAGTTACGACATCGGCGGGACAAGCCGCGATCACCCAGCCTCTGCAGCACCGAGCAGTTTGTCGGCACCCCGGCATTTCTTAATTCTCTCTGTTAGACAGTAGGGGGATTTTCTCGCTGTGAAAAGCCTCGAACACAATCAGCCTCAGAATTACATTTTATCTCCCTCCATATCTTTCGTGTTCTCGTTTACCCTTGCACCTGAGACCCACTGATTGATGGAATATCATTCACATCATTCATTTAGCGGATGGTTTACGCAATACATTTCAAACGTGCTACCCCAAGACAAGCCACTGGACTGCGCCCGCACATTGCATTAAAACACATGCAGAAAGAATAACACACTCACAGATCTACAGGCTGTCATACATGTAAGGCCAAACTGCTGTGAGTGTTCCACATTAAAAATAAAAGGGCAAGTACATGTGTCTGTCTTTGATAAGATTTTTTTACTGCATTTTGTGAGATGCGTTGTTTTTAGCACAATATAACACACATGAGTAACGTGATTGTTACACGTTCAGCTGTGAATATATTCGTATTTCTTGTGTGTGTATGTGATGAGAATAGGAAAGTGGTGGCAATGGATATGTATTTCCTTTTCCTAGGTTGTCATTCTAATAGCAATGTATTGTAATCTTCTTTGGGGGCTACTAGATAGCTGAATGCATCAGGGCTGTTCTGATAAGTTTTTATGTAAACATTAATTAGTTTGTTGATAATTGCATTTGTTTATGTGGGTTCTTTGTATAAGTAATATGGGTGAGGAGCTAGTACAAGATAAAAGCTAAAAGGCCACGCCTTTTTCCTATCCAGCTGCTATAATGATGATTATAAGTTTTATAATCTCCATTCATTTGTGACAGGACAGAAATTTACCACCACAAGTCTCTTTTCCCCTTTCCCAACAACTTTTTAAAAATTCCTAATGGAACAAGCTTACAGACTGTGAATAAAATTAATAATCAGGAAAATAATCCATTACGTGTTTTAAAAGCTCTGTGGAAATGTGATTTCAAGATGTCCATGACTTAATGGTGAACTGAGCATGACAAATGTATTGAGGCCTATACACCTGATAACATCTGAACTGCAGCAATTCAAAAACTCAGGAATCTACATTAGCTTGTCCTTTTGGTAACTTTGATACCTCTGCTCTTTATTCAGACTGGTGTGTTATTGTGATCGCCCCAACAGTAAGAATTCCTTCCAACCTAGTTCATCCTGATTGCATATGTTACTCATCATGATCTGAGAGAACAAAGCTTGGAGACCTCATCCGGTTGCCAGATATGGATACTAAAGCCAAAGTGCCATAAAATCAAGACAGTTGTCACATATATTATCTTCCAGTAGTTTTCCCCAATGCTGCATGGAGAAAACTTCATGATGACATATTCTGACTTTATGAAAAATCTCGAGCCAATTGTTGCTATGCAATTACCTTCACTGACTACATTAATAGATGGTCAGAAATAACCTTTACTTCCCAGGTAACTTCAGCCACAGCAATGTAGTGTAGACTGTTATCAGCAAATACTAAATACTAAAATTACTGTCATATAATGGCTCACAATTTATTTCTTCCCAGTTAGAAAAATTCTTGTTTGACTAGAATATTAATGTTGCATGATGCAATACAGATCCACGCAGCCAAAGGGATAAAGTGGATCAAACTTTCCGGATACATCAATGTGTATCCATTGTTGCCAGATTTAGTACAGGTGGATCATGCCACAATGTGTGCATTGTAATGTGATTATAATTTGTCACCTCACAAAACATACACACAATGGTGCTTGTCCTGAGCACAGGCTGAGCCCTATGAACACGTACGTTTATCAAATTAACCTGAATACCACTTTAAGCAAGTAAATTATGTCTTTAATGGTGCCAACAGAAATGTGTCCTTTTTTTCTACTGCTGTGTAAATCAGAGGCTTCCTGTATAATCCTGATTTATCTTTTGGGTTAGGTGTTAAACCATGGTCCTGATTCACTGTGGCTGTTAAAAATCCCTGGGCACGTATTGCAAAGAGGCCAAATACCCAGTCTCAGTCTGGCCATGTAATCATCCTACAGTTTCAGTGGTTTCAATGGCGGGGTGGCAGTGCAGCATAGTAGTCAGGAGCAGGGCTCGTAACTGAAAGGTTGCCGGTTCAAGTCCCTACTGGGGTACTGTTGCTGTACCTTTGATCAAGGTACTTAACCCAGAATTGCCTCAGTAAACATCCAGCTGTATAAATGGATAACATGTATAAATTGTTGCACATTCATTCATTTGTTAGTTTAACCTCCCATCCAAATTGTCAGCCTAGTCTTTATCAATATTTTTAGAAATGGTGAAGCAGTGACTAAAAACCAAGGCATATTCAAGTATGCATAACATGGTCATATGAGCACTCAGCACAGAAGTGTGAAACACTTTGACAGGGATCTCTGTTTCCTGGGATGGATGGAATTACTGCTTTGCATAAAGCCATTGGCCATGGTCCAGGGTACCAGAAAACACAGAGTGATTTGTAACGAGAGAGACCAAAATAAACTGTCACAGGAACGTTGGATTTGTGCTACAGAGACAGTGTGTGTCTGTCAAGTTCATTATTGGTTATCAGTCATATAAGCACCGGACTACTAAATGTCCCTCTGTGATGCAATGCTCATTGTGATTTACATACATTTTTGCATTACATTTTATTCTCAAAAATAGCAGACACATTCATTATAATACTCGTTATTGTAGATAATTCCTTGTAATACAGGCCCCTTGTAAAGGCATACACTGTGCAAATGGTTTTAGTTATTTGCAAGGCACAGCCATTATATGAATCATTATGTGTCTGTTTCAGCTTGATTCTTAGTAGTGCTTGACTATTGCAGCAGGAACATTTTGACTTAGGACTGTACTGGTTCACCCCAGAGGTTTTGACCACCTAAGTAAACAATCATATTATTAGGGATTTTATAGCTGAAATACACTAAAATCATGCTTTCATTCACCCTACAGCTTTAATTTAGTTTCATCAAGTTTAATTTTTCTGAATTTTACAACCTTGTCTTGAATATTGAATGGGATGGGGTGAGGATGGGGCTGTAGTTTATAGGCCAAGGGACTTTTAAAGCAGAACTGATGTAATCTAGCAATTGGCACTTTATGAGAGAGTGTCCATGCGCCAGTGTTCCCGTAGAGAGGGGTTAACATGGTTAGCCATATTTCCTGGGCGTGTTCTGTCATCTACGCCCAGGTGGCTGAGAAAAGTAGCTTTATAAGCACAACCTCCACGCCAACACTTATTTCTTTGTCTTTCTGGTTGAGTGGAACAAACCCTGGACAGAAAGAGGAAGATCCTGGCTGGTAAGAATACTTCCTGTTCCCTCACTCATCTTTTAAATAAAACATGATTGTATTCAAGCGCTTGTACCTGACACATTCTTTAAAGGTGCTTGTAGTCATGGTAGCCTGTAACAGAAATAATTGAAAAGGTGGTATTTGCATTCCTGGTATACCTGCTTACAGGTGTTGTTTACAGGGAATGGATCAGAATTACTTTACCATGGTCTTTGTGAGGCAAAGTGAACTCTAGCCTGGGGTCCCGATAAGCTTCAAGTCTTAGTTTTACCACTCTTTAGTTGATAATTTGTTGCACTCATTTCAATTCTTCGTTAATTTAGAGGATTTTAGACAAATCCTGCAAACTTTGTGTTGAAAAGGTCCTGAACTGTATTTGACTGTATAGTCCGTGAGTAACAGCAATCATCATCTCAATTTCTCATCACTGGTATTGTAAAGTTGTGTATCTCACAGCAGCATGTCCCTCAAAGCCCCCTTCACTCAGACTTGAGGGATAAAAATACACTTCATTTTTTGTTTCTTTCTCAGTTTGGCACCCTATAGTCAAACAGTCACTCATTGTTAACTTCTATCAGCAAAGATGTTATATTGCTCACTGTAATGCCATAACTTGAATCGCTGGTTTTTGTATTCATGGTCAGGTAAGTACATTGTGTGAAAGTGTTCAGCACCTACCTTTACAGTTTGGAAATGGAAGTTTCAATGTTGGTCTGTAATGTTTCCAAAGTTTAGATTTTTTTCACTCCATGATATTTTTATCCATGATCCACTCTTTGGAAGACTAAGGTGCAAAATATGTTTTGACAGAGGAAGATTGATGATGCTGAGAAGTGTTTAAGATATAAAGTTGCCACAGAACAGGAAGTGGCACAAAAGCCTTGTTAGAATAGGATCCAAACACATGGATGATGTTACACGTATTGTGAGATCAGACTGGTCAATGAAAGAAAATGATTTTGGTCATGACCTGGCCCAGACAGTGCAGTTCTTAGTGCTCTGCCTAATACCTTAATTTTTCAAGTAATAATTTTACAAAATGACTGGTTGCGGAGTGTAAGGAATGTACAATGAGATATTTTTTGTTCCGTTTGGTGAATGTGGCAGACAAATTTAAGATTGCCTTTACTGGATGCAATGAGGTCAGAAAAAAAAGGTTAACCTTGTTGTTGAGAGAAATGACTCATTTTCTGTCCATCCTCACAATCCATAGAAATACTGAAGTTAAGTAAGTTTTCATTTGCTTTTAATGGCATGCCTTGTTCAATTTTTGTGTTTACATTGTATCATAGAGTATACTTCATATGGGCAGACTTTTTTTACTTTCAAGGGTGCTGCAGAATCAAGAATATTTTTCAGTTCAATTATTCACCAGTAAATGTAATGATCATCCAAGTGTCTATGATCAGTGCCTACCCAGCTAAACAAGGAGGAAATGAAATGTTTCCTACCTGAGTTTTTCTGAGTTGAGGTATAAATTATTCTGTTTAGACACTGGTCAATGACTAATTTAGTATGGCTAGATGAAGGCAAATCAAATGTAATCAGAGGGGTCCGGATTCTAAATTTGGATGAAATATTTTGAATATCTAGGACATGCAAAATAACCAAGTCGAGAGTATGGTTATGGATGTGCATAGCCTTGGTTATGTTTTGGACAAAACCTATTCGCTGAAGTAGGAGAAACACGTCTTACACACATCAGTTCTTCAATCAGCAATGATTCTCAAATTTCAACAAACATTATCAATCAACAGTAAATTGGTCTAAAAACTAGTCAAGTGACAGATTTCATTATTTTGGATAATTATGCCTACAGTTTTATACTGTTGAAATCCATCTCATGTATAAATGAATATACAATACATATATTGAACAATATAATCACATATTATTTTACATTATTGTCTTGATAATACATTTATTTAGAAGGAATTCTTATATACAGTGTGTCCAAGCAACACTGAACAAAAAAGCATTGTGACCATAGAGAATAACAATGACAGTGATGTGCCAGCTCATCTTGGGATACCAGTTTTACAGAATGTTGTAACTAAAATGGAAAAGCAAATTACTTTTGTCATTTCTTCATGTGATGAATGTCTGCTCTCCTAAACAAATGTTAACTTATGTCCTCTGCAACTGTAGAAAGTGGTGAAATTCATACCAGGCAACAGAGTCAGAGAAACTACAGTGTTTTGATACAGTGAAGTTAGTACAATTGATTGGAATGTACAAGAAAAGTCAGTGGATGCAATGTCTGGGCATTACAGGATATAGCAAGAAGAAATAAGGCAAATATCTGAAAGATATTTTCATGCATATTTCATAACATTTCATAAATGTCCAAAAATACTTAAACCAAAGTTACCAACTTAAAATTTCCCCTAGCGTGCTGTTGTCCATGGAGACTCTAGCTTTGAAAAATGTCTATGAGGTGTTTTGTTTTGCATGTCTGCCGCAGTACACAGAAGCTAATTATAGCATGCATATAGCTTGCATGGAAATTTTGACACCTGTCCATCGCACAAACAAATGATGTCTGAAAATGGCTCTTTACAGACTTGGTCCAGTGTACTCATTACAAAAGAAGGTACATATATTTGTATGTACTTTTTGTTCATACAACACATTTTCATAAGTACTTTCGTTTGTATGATATTTTCATAATATTGTTTTCATATTTTCATGTGAAATCCAATCCTCCTCTGGCATGGACTACTATGACAACAGTTCCTGTAGTCTTTTATGATGTTCTCTTAATTCTGAGAAGGGATTTTTGACCACTGATCCCAGAAAAATTGTTAAAGTTTCGATAAATCTTTTTTTCTTTTGACCTGCTTTCTTCAGTTCAAACCATAATTTTTCGATCTGGATGAATGCTTTGGATCATTTCAGTTTATGACCCCCTCTATCTTAACCTGGTCACCAGTATCTATAGACCCCCAAACATATTTTACAGTGGGCATAGTTTATTTTTCTCAAGTGTCATGTCTTTTTTATGCTAGACACTAATGAGCATGTCCAAAAAGCTCAAGTTTCATTTTATCTGAAGATAAGACAGGTTTCTAACTGCTGTTCAGAATTTCCACTCAGTAATTTGTCAAATTCAAGGTGCGTTTTTTGAAGTTTTCCTTCAGCCTCTTTCCCACAGCCCAGTCATGAATGCCACATTCACACAGACAGCTTTCATAGGGATTTTTTGACACTTTGTTTGTTTTGGAAACCTTCATCTGTTGCTGTTTATAATTTCATGGTATCCTCTTCCTGGTTGCGCTGCTACTGTGACCATCATTACATTTCTTAATAATGGACACCATTCTTCAACCCCCAGGGTTCAGTCCAATGTTTACAAAGATTTGAATAGACAGTAGCATTTGCATATCGTGATACACACCACACACTTCCTGGTCCTCTCTTTTTTCATTGTGTAATTTGTGTGGAGATTAGGAGAAAAGACAATATATATTTGTGCACATGTTGGATATTTTGTAAATGTGGCATGAGAAGGCAAATCAAGCAGAAGTCAGGCTTGTTCTCAAAAATTATGAGTAGGTACCTGATTATGCACCTGAACCTAAAAATGACCTAATGATAATCACATGCTGTGTTGTCCTCCGGGTCACCAGTGTATGCTGCACTGACTACTCTTTTCTTTATTTTGCAGTGGCCATGTGGCATTGGGTGCTGCTTGCTCTGGTCATAGGTAAGAAGGTTCAGTGGCCGAGGCCATTCTTTAATAGCTTAAGTCCCTTAGGTTTCCAAAACCCAAAGCAGGAATTTGATCTATTTGAAAACAGGGTATTCCACATTATCACCAATCAATGACTCTAGTGAGGAGATTCAGACCTGAGGTGGAATGAGAGCAAGAAACCCCCTTTTTTATTTTTTTGCCATCACAGCTCCTTTCTTTTCATTTTCTGAAACTTTGAATACAGCTGCAAATTCAAATTAAAGTTCAAATTCAGCATTACATCATGTAACTGCCTGAATGCCACTGCATCTCTCTGATACATTTTATTGTCATTTGAAATGCTATTCTATCCTGTGATTTTGGATTCCAGAAATTTCCTCATTTTAACAGACACCCTCTCAGCCAAGTGGTATACTCTGGTGAAGAACAAGATGAACTGGACAGAGGCACAAACGTACTGTAGAAAACACCGCGCAGATCTTGCCACTATCAACACCACAGAAGATTGGGAGGCGGCATTAAGTGCCGTCCAGAATTTTTCATGTAGTGTGTGGATTGGACTTTACAGAAACAACTCAAATGAAAAGTGGCAGTGGTCCAGTGGTGGTGACTTCATGTACTTCAACTGGGAACAGCGCTATGAGAATGACAACACATCTCACCACTGTGTAATATCAAACTCATCCAAATGGCAAAAGGTGGATTGCGAATCTCGTCTTTCTTACATGTGTGAAAAGGGTAAGACCTTCGAATCCCTTCAGCTCTCTTAGGCCACTCTGTTCCCAGCTGTGTTAACACTTCTTTTGTCAGAAGTTCTGCCTCCGTGCAGGACTTTCAAACCATCATCAAAGGTCACCTGCTATGTCGTCTGAAATCTTTCCATTCATATACTCTGTAAATGTAATTTACTCACACATCTGTAATCTTCTCTACACAGTGCCTCTGCTGAACAGCACAAGGAGGAAGATAAAGACATATGAATGGCATGGGCCCATGAAGTGGGATGATGCCCAGAGCACCTGCAAAAAGCAGGGAGGAGATCTTGCCAGTATCCACAACCCCAAGGAACAGAAGACCTTTGATGAAATGAATGGAGCTGGTCATGCTACCTGGATTGGACTGAGATTGAACAAAACTGTGGGAAAGTGGCGCTGGTCTAGTGGAGACATATTTGAGAGTATGAGGAATACTTCACATCGAAAAAAACACTGTGGAAAGCTGTATAATGACCTCTTTTGGGGACAAGGAAGCTGCAACAAAAAAAAATATTTTCTTTGTTATAATGGTAAGTGCACAAAGAAGAGATTATTGTTCATTTTTGTTTTAGTACTGGAGTACTCATAAAAAGTTTATTTGAACATTTATGCAAGGTTAAAACTTTATTTCCTCTGGTGCGTAACTAAAAACTGAGTACCTGTCTTGAGAAAACAATAAATTGTCTGTATCAACTGCAAAAAAAATATCAAAGATTTTTCAAAATATTGTAAAAGTATTTATGTTCTACCTTGACAGGATTCTTAGGCTAAGAGTCAAAGGTAATGAGTAAAAGTCTGGACAATGCTGGAGTATGTTAGTGAATAACTTAGTTTGCATTTGCGTTTTAAGTTACATTTTGGACAAGGCCAACAGTGTCAAGAAGAGTGATGACGGCTGTTTTAAGAGTCATTAGTGCTATCTACATAGACGTTAAAATCCCCTGCAATGCAACTTTTATCTGCCAAAGCTGCTAACTTGGAAAAGCCAATGTACTTGAAATTCTAGCATTCGAGCCAAATGGTTTTCAGATAGTAACAAGCAGGGTATATTGTGGTCTTGCAGAACAGTACATCTTGTTTATATATTTCTGATAATGATTTATTAATTAATTAATTTAACAGGAACATTGTACAAATTCCTGTCTAACCACAATTAGCTAAAATAAAAAACAAAAATTTCAGCTTTGGTCCCTGGGAAGGGATCACAAAAACATGTTTACATCACACAAACTGGAAGCACATTAGACTATGCACATAACTCACAGTACACATTTAAATAATGCTCTGAGTTAGAGTAAAGATAAATGATGTGCTGTGTTTTAAGATAAAGTCGGTCACCTATTTAACTGGTCATTTAGCCATGCTACCGTCTAATTTAAAAGAAATGTCCATAAAGAGCTTCAGAGGAGGACAACGTGTGTGTGGGTATTGGTGCAAGGGAGAGGGGTGCAGAGATTTCAGCATGTCTGACTACAGGTTCAGGCTGCACTTTAGTTACTGTCATGTGAACTAATTAGTTGTGATATAGTATCAATATGAGCTGTCGGGTGTGCAGTTCTTCTCGAATTCAAGTGTGTGTAGTGTAAGGGTACAGATTTACTAAATGAATTAAGATGAAGAGACTTTATCCAGGACAGAACAGCTGGACCTGACACCCTACTGGAATAGTTCCAGTTTTGTAGCCATTGCGCCTCACTGATACTCTTCGCACGTGTAATTTGAAACGTACCCAATAATTTTGGATTCTATAAATGTTGTCATTTTAACAGACACCCTCTCAGCCAAGTGGTATACTCTGGTGAAGAACAAGATGAGCTGGACAGAGGCACAAACGTACTGTAGAAAACACCGCGCAGATCTTGCCACTATCAACACCACAGAAGATTGGGAGGCAGCATTAAGTGCCGTCCAGAATTTTTCATGTAGTGTGTGGATTGGACTTTACAGAAACAACTCAAATGAAAAGTGGCAGTGGTCCAGTGGTGGTGACTTCATGTACTTCAACTGGGAACAGCGCTATGAGAATGACAACACATCTCACCACTGTGTAATATCAAACTCATCCAAATGGCAAAAGGTGGATTGCGAATCTCGTCTTTCTTACATGTGTGAAAAGGGTAAGACCTTCGAATCCCTTCAGCTCTCTTAGGCCACTCTGTTCCCAGCTGTGTTACCACTTCTTTTGTCAGAAGTTCTGCCTCCGTGCAGGACTTTCAAACCATCATCAAAGGTCACCTGCTATGTCGTCTGAAATCTTTCCATTCATATACTCTGTAAATGTAATTTACTCACACATCTGTAATCTTCTCTACACAGTGCCTCTGCTGAACAGCACAAGGAGGAAGATAAAGACATATGAATGGCATGGGCCCATGAAGTGGGATGATGCCCAGAGCACCTGCAAAAAGCAGGGAGGAGATCTCGCCAGTATCCACAACCCCAAGGAACAGGAGACCTTTGATGAAATGAATGGAGCTGGTCATATTACCTGGATTGGACTGAGATTGAACAAAACTGTGGGAAAGTGGTTCTGGTCCAGTGGGGATATATTTGAGAGCATGGTGAATGACACTTCTCCAAATACACATGACAACTGTGTAGAGCTGTATGGAAGATACTTTTGGGGACAAGGAAACTGCTCCCGAGAAAAAGCTTTTCTTTGCTACACTGGTAAGTCTGCATGAATTTAATGACATTCATATCCCTCATTTTTACCTTAGCACTGGAGAATTCATAAAAATATTATTTGAACATTTCAACAAAAAACTCAAACATTGTTAAAAGCAAGAAACAGCATGTAGGCTTATATATGCTTGTGCGTCCTCTAGTAAACTCTGGAAGACAAATGTAAAATCTACATGCATACTGCCGTCTGTGAAAGGAACATTGATTTCAGATAACAAAGTTAAAAGTTTCACATTTTATGTGTGTGCATCCTGTAGCACCCTCTAGTGACGATCGGGTTCCTCTGTTAGATCTGCAACACATTCAATAAATCTATCACTGGGCCACTGAATTCTCAGTTTTCTGCCAGGCAGTGGACACATGTCATTCTGTTTTAAAACTGCAGAATCACAGACTTGCCATTCAGGAAGTAAAACCTACATTTCTTCTCCCAACTCAAAAAGACTTTCCAGCAAATCTTGATCCTGCTGCAACTACTATAATTTCTACCACAACACCAACTGATCCCATATCATCAACATCTTCTGCCTGGAGCTCTTCTTTGGAAAGTGGAAACCCCTCCACAACAGTCTCTGACAGAACAACAACTACTACTGCCCAACAAGGTGAGTCCTGTTCAAGTAAGCTTCAGCATTTCTCCCAGAGTAGTCAGTCTTATAATAGGAGACAATACAATAATAACCTCAAGAACCTCAACCACTGACAGAGACATTGGCACAAAATTACTTCCCTCGCCATCCTTGCAGCGCACTCTGGCACCACGTAGACACACATCAAGATCTACTCGAACAAGATCTACTCAAACATTGGAGAAGTGAATGACAATCAATTTCATTACAATGCATTTCATGGGTTAGCAGTGAATAGTTGTCATGTGACCTGTTTTCTGTGCATCTGTTGGTTGATCTGATGTGCCACGTTATGTTTTAACCTCTTTGTTGCCTGATGCTGAGAATGTAATGTGGCTTTAAGATGAAAATGCATTGGTTGAACAACAAAGCTTTCATTTTTACTCCTCCACTTCCGTTTTTATCTTTACCTTATCTTTAGCCATATGCCTAAACACAGGCAATCATTCTGAGACAGAAAACACCAACACTATTGTTGCAAATGAGACTTCCACAGAACATGCAGCCACAAGCATATTAAATAAAAACTAATATAACAAAGCCCATAATTCCAAATTATGGTGCTCTGGTTAAAATTATACAGATACACCTACAAATACAGCTTTATCAACAAATATAATAAAGAAAACCACTATTGAAGCAAATCTAAATGAAGAATAGAAAACTGAAACATTCATAATTCGCAATGGTGACAGGTGTAAATATGCAAACGCAATGGCCGCTAAACCCATTACAGCTTCTACTGCCACATTAGAGAAAATTAGCATAAGCAATTGATATAGGTAAAATTAATTATAGGACAAGCACCTAAAAATTACCAAGGAAAAGGTTAACTTCTTCAGAAATAACAAACTGTAATTTAAATTCACCTATCAGTTCGACCTCTAACACAGGGCCAGTGAGGTCAGATATCACAAAACTATGACCGCTGACGCAACCACCCCGGGTGGAAAACACCACAACCTCCGCTGCTGATTCAATCAACCAAAAAGAGACACGGTAGACCACATCCACTGTCTCCACTGTGGAATTTTGAAGTATGACTACGGACACTCACCTGTACTCAGTTGAAGCAAGAGAGAAAGTTGAGATGTTGGTCAACTGGATGGAAGCTATGTCAACAGTAGTAGCAGATATTTTGGCAGTGGATACAGCAGAAGATTGTTTTGAAGTGATGTCAGTTTAAAGAACAGCTGTAGAATGAATGGGAGGTGCCACCCAAATTTCCATCAAGACAGTTGGGTCAGTGGTCAAAATTGAAATCTCACCGGTGGTGATAGCAGAAGTGTGATTTGAAATGATCAGTGATGATTCACTTGGAAAAACAATTGAGGTAATGACGTATGAATTCATGCAGACTTCTCTTTCAGGTGAAAGTTTGACCAAAACCCCAACTCTCTGCTGTTTCAACAGTTAACCAATTTGAGACACCGCTGCCCACTTCAAAGCAACCTCCAGCTGTGACGATGGACATGACCACATTTCTGACAACATATAAGCAAACAATTGATTTCACAACTGGTGAAGGTTCAACTGTGACCCCTCAGATGACTTCCAGTCAAGGTGGAAATTCTGCATACAGAGCAACTCCCACTCATGTTTCAGCTGATGTTCTAATGGAGGTGTCTCCTGTATCAGCAACGGAAACACCTGCTCTATCCACTGCCAAAACTTCTACTGATAATTTGGAGAAACCGCCCCAAACAGGTGAAAATTTTACCAGCACCTCAATTCTCTATAGTGCTTCAACAGTTAATAGGACTGACATGTCGATGACCACCTCAAAACACAATTCTACTGTCCCCCCTGGTGCGAATTCAATTATGACCATAAACACAACTGCCAATACAGGTCAAAATTTGACTGAGTCCTTGACTGCAATTCATACTTCAGCTGCTTTTCAATCTGGAACATCGCTGACGACATCAAACCATACTTTTATTGTTACCTCTGGTGAAGGTTCAAATATGACTACGGACACAGCTTCAAATCGAGGTGGAAATGATGCCATCACGTCCACTCCTTCTGCTGCTTCAATTGTTAATCAAGATGAAACCACATCCAAGTCCACTTCTGAGGTTAGCAATGGTGAAGGTTCAACAATGACCACTCAGAAGACTTCCACTACAAGTGAAATTTTAACTTACACTTCGACTACAATTCATACTTCTGCTGCGTTTCAATCAGAAACAGTGCTGACAACATCAAACCACACTTCCACTGTCACCTCTGCTGAAGGTGCAATCATGACAACTGACACAGCTTTGGGTCCCAGTCTAAATTTTGCCAACACCCCAACTCCTTCTCCTGTTTCAACTGCTAATAAAGATGAAACATCCCTGACCACATCTAAGCATACTCTGGATGTTACAACTGGTGCAGGTTCAACTATGACCACTCAGATGACTTCCAGTCAAGGTGGAAATTCTGCATACACCTCAACTCCCATTCATACTTCAGTTGATGTTGTAACGGAGATGTCATCTGTATCAGCAACAGAAACACCTGCTCTCTCCACTGCCAAAACCTCTACTGATAATTCGGAGAAACCATCCCAACCAGTTGAAAATTTTACCAGCACCTCAATTCTGTATACTGCTTCAACATCTAATAGCACTGATATGTCGCTGACCACCTCAAAACACAATTCTACTGGCACCCCTGCCGCGAATTCAAATATGAGCATTCACACAACTGCCAATAGAGGTCAAAATTTGACAGACACCTTGGCTGCAATTCATACTTCTGCTGCTTTTCAATCTGAAACATCACTGACAACATTAAACCACACTTCTATTGTCACCTCTGGACAAGGTTCGAGTTTGACCACTGACACAGCTTCAAATCAAGGTGTAAATGTTACCAGCACCTCAACCCCCTCTACTACTTCAACTGGTAATCAAGGTGAAACATCACTGACCCCATCCAAGTACGCTTCTGATGTGTCCAGTGGTGAAGGTTCAACTATGACCACCCAGAAGACTTCCAGTCAAGGTGGAAATTCTGCATACACCTCAATTCCCACTCATGTTTCAGCTGATGCTCTAACGGAGACATCATTGATTACATCAAAGGAAACTCCTGCTGTCTCTGTTGGGAAAATGTCTACTGATAATTTGGAGAAACCGTCACAACCAGGAGAAAATTTTACCAGCACCTCAATTCTCTATACTGCTTCAACAATTAATAGGACTGACATGTCGCTGACCACCTCAAAACACAATTCTACTTTCACCCCTGCTGCGAGTTCAAATATGAGCATTCATACAACTGCCAATACAGGTCAAAATTTGACTGAGTCCTTGACTGCAATTCATACTTCATCTGCTTTTCAGTCCGAAACATCGCTGACAACATCAAACCATACATCTATTGTTACCTCTGGTGAAGGTTCAAATATGACTACGGACACAGCTTCAAATCAAGGTGGAAATGATGCCATCACGTCCACTCCTTCTGCTGCTTCAATTGTTAATCAAGACAAAACATCACTGACCCCATCCAAGTACACTTCTGATGTCAGCAGTGGTGAACGTTCAACTATGACCACTCAGAAGACTTCCACTACAAGTGAAATTTTGACTGACATCTTGACTACAACTCATACTTCTGCTGCGTTTCAAAAAGAAACAGTGCTGACAACATCAAACCACACTTCTACTGTCACCTCTGCTGAAGGTGCAATCATGACAACTGATACAGCTTTGAGTCCCAATCTAAATTTTGCCAACACCCCAACTCCTTCTCCTGTTTCAACTGCTAATAAAGATGAAACATCCCTGACCACATCTAAGCATACTCTGGATGTTACAACTGGTGCAGGTTCAACTATGACCACTCAGATGACTTCCAGTCAAGGTGGAAATTCTGCATACACCTCAACTCCCATTCATACTTCAGCTGATGTTCTAACGGAGATGTCGTCTGTATCAGCAACAGAAACACCTGCTCTCTCCACTGCCAAAACCTCTACTGATAATTCGGAGAAACCGTCCCAACCAGTTGAAAATTTTACCAGCACTTCAACTCCTTCTCCTGCTTCAACTGGTAATCAAGATGAATCATTTCTGACCACATCAAAGCATACTCTTAATCTCACAACTGGTGCAGGTTCAACTATGACCACTCAGATGACTTCCAGTCGGGGTGGAGATTCTGCATACACCTCAATTCCCACTCATGTTTCAGCTGATGTTGTAAAGGAGGTGTCTTCTGTATCAGCAACAGAAACACTTGCTCTCTCCAATGCCAAACCCTCTACTGATAATTTGGAGAAACTGTTCCAACCAGTTGAAAATTTTACCAGCACCTCAACTCCTACTGCTTCCACAGATAATAGGACTGAGATGTCGCTGACCACGTCAAATCACAATTCTACTGTCACCCCTGGTGCCAGTTCAAATATGAGCATTCGCACAACTGCCAATACAGGTCAAAATTTGACTGAGTCCTTGACTGCAATTCATACTTCAGCTGCTTTTCAATCCGAAACATCGCTGACAACATCAAACCATACATCTATTGTTACCTCTGGTGAAGGTTCAAATATGACTACGGACACAGCTTCAAATCAAGGTGGAAATGATGCCATCACGTCCACTCCTTCTGCTGCTTCAATTGTTAATCAAGACAAAACATCACTGACCCCATCCAAGTACACTTCTGATGTCAGCAGTGGTGAACGTTCAACTATGACCACTCAGAAGACTTCCACTACAAGTGAAATTTTGACTGACATCTTGACTACAACTCATACTTCTGCTGCGTTTCAATCAGAAACAGTGCTGACAACATCAAACCACACTTCCACTGTCACCTCTGCTGAAGGTGCAATCATGACAACTGATACAGCTTTGAGTCCCAATCTAAATTTTGCCAACACCCCAACTCCTTCTCCTGTTTCAACTGCTAATAAAGATGAAACATCCCTGACCACATCTAAGCATACTCTGGATGTTACAACTGGTGCAGGTTCAACTATGACCACTCAGATGACTTCCAGTCAAGGTGGAAATTCTGCATACACCTCAACTCCCATTCATACTTCAGCTGATGTTCTAACGGAGATGTCGTCTGTATCAGCAACAGAAACACCTGCTCTCTCCACTGCCAAAACCTCTACTGATAATTCGGAGAAACCGTCCCAACCAGTTGAAAATTTTACCAGCACTTCAACTCCTTCTCCTGCTTCAACTGGTAATCAAGATGAATCATTTCTGACCACATCAAAGCATACTCTTAATCTCACAACTGGTGCAGGTTCAACTATGACCACTCAGATGACTTCCAGTCGGGGTGGAGATTCTGCATACACCTCAATTCCCACTCATGTTTCAGCTGATGTTGTAAAGGAGGTGTCTTCTGTATCAGCAACAGAAACACTTGCTCTCTCCAATGCCAAACCCTCTACTGATAATTTGGAGAAACTGTTCCAACCAGTTGAAAATTTTACCAGCACCTCAACTCCTACTGCTTCCACAGATAATAGGACTGAGATGTCGCTGACCACGTCAAATCACAATTCTACTGTCACCCCTGGTGCCAGTTCAAATATGAGCATTCGCACAACTGCCAATACAGGTCAAAATTTGACTGAGTCCTTGACTGCAATTCATACTTCAGCTGCTTTTCAATCCGAAACATCGCTGACAACATCAAACCATACATCTATTGTTACCTCTGGTGAAGGTTCAAATATGACTACGGACACAGCTTCAAATCAAGGTGGAAATGATGCCATCACGTCCACTCCTTCTGCTGCTTCAATTGTTAATCAAGACAAAACATCACTGACCCCATCCAAGTACACTTCTGATGTCAGCAGTGGTGAACGTTCAACTATGACCACTCAGAAGACTTCCACTACAAGTGAAATTTTGACTGACATCTTGACTACAACTCATACTTCTGCTGCGTTTCAATCAGAAACAGTGCTGACAACATCAAACCACACTTCCACTGTCACCTCTGCTGAAGGTGCAATCATGACTACTCACACAGCTTTGAGTCCCAATCTAAATTTTGCCAGCACCCCAACTCCTTCTCCTGTTTCAACTGCTAATAAAGATGAAACATCCCTGACCACATCTAAGCATACTCTGGATGTTACAACTGGTGCAGGTTCAACTATGACCACTCAGATGACTTCCAGTCGGGGTGGAAATTCTGCATACACCTCAATTCCCACTCATGTTTCAGCTGATGTTGTAAAGGAGGTGTCTTCTGTATCAGCAACAGAAACACTTGCTCTCTCCAATGCCAAACCCTCTACTGATAATTTGGAGAAACTGTTCCAACCAGTTGAAAATTTTACCAGCACCTCAACTCCTACTGCTTCCACAGATAATAGGACTGACATGTCGCTGACCACGTCAAATCACAATTCTACTGTCACCCCTGGTGCCAGTTCAAATATGAGCATTCGCACAACTGCCAATACAGGTCAAAATTTGACTGAGTCCTTGACTGCAATTCATACTTCAGCTGCTTTTCGATCCGAAACATCGCTGACAACATCAAACCATACATCTATTGTTACCTCTGGTGAAGGTTCAAATATGACTACGGACACAGCTTCAAATCAAGGTGGAAATGATGCCATCACGTCCACTCCTTCTGCTGCTTCAATTGTTAATCAAGACAAAACATCACTGACCCCATCCAAGTACACTTCTGATGTCAGCAGTGGTGAACGTTCAACTATGACCACTCAGAAGACTTCCACTACAAGTGAAATTTTGACTGACATCTTGACTACAACTCATACTTCTGCTGCGTTTCAATCAGAAACAGTGCTGACAACATCAAACCACACTTCCACTGTCACCTCTGCTGAAGGTGCAATCATGACTACTCACACAGCTTTGAGTCCCAATCTAAATTTTGCCAGCACCCCAACTCCTTCTCCTGTTTCAACTGCTAATAAAGATGAAACATCCCTGACCACATCTAAGCATACTCTGGATGTTACAACTGGTGCAGGTTCAACTATGACCACTCAGATGACTTCCAGTCGGGGTGGAAATTCTGCATACACCTCAATTCCCACTCATGTTTCAGCTGATGTTGTAAAGGAAGTGTCTTCTGTATCAGCAACAGAAACACCTGCTCTCTCCACTGCCAGAACCTCTACTGATAACTCGGAGAAACCGTTCCAACCAGGTGAAAATTTTACCAGCACCTCAACTCCTACTGCTTCAATAGATAATAGGACTGAGATGTCGCTGACAACATCAAACCACACTTGTATTGTCACCTCTGGAGAAGGTTCGAATTTGACCACAGACTTAATTTCGAATGAAGGTGTAAATGTTTCCAGCACCTCAACCCCTTCTACTGCTTCAACTGGTAATCAAGGCGAAACATCACTGACCCCATTCAAGTATGCTTCTGATGTGTACAGTGGTGAAGGTTCAACTATGACCACCCAAAAGACTTCCAGTCAAGGTGGAAATTCTGCATACACCTCAATTCCCACTCATGTTTCAGCTGATGTTGTAAAGGAGGTGTCTTCTGTATCAGCAACAGAAACACCTGCTCTCTCCACTGCCAAAACCTCTACTGATAATTCGGAGAAACCGTTCCAACCAGTTGAAAATTTTACCAGCACTTCAACTCTTTCTCCTGTTTCAACTGGTAATCAAGATGAATCATTTCTGACCATATCAAAGCATACTCTTAATCTCACAACTGGTGCAGGTTCAACTATGACCACTCAGATGACTTCCAGACGGGGTGGAAATTCTGCATACACCTCAATTCCCACTCATGTTTCAGCTGATGTTGTAAAGGAGGTGTCTTCTGTATCAGCAACAGAAACACCTGCTCTATCCACTGCCAAAACCTCCACTGATAACTCGGAGAAACCGTTCCAACCAGGTGAAAATTTTACCAGCACCTCAACTCCTACTGCTTCAATAGATAATAGGACTGAGATGTCGCTGACAACATCAAACCACACTTGTATTGTCACCTCTGGAGAAGGTTCGAATTTGACCACAGACTCATCTTCGAATGAAGGTGTAAATGTTTCCAGCACCTCAACTCCTTCTCCTGTTTCAACTGCTAATAAAGATGAAACATCCCTGACCACATCTAAGCATACTCTGGATGTTACAACTGGTGCAGGTTCAACTATGACCACTCAGATGACTTCCAGTCGGGGTGGAAATTCTGCATACACCTCAATTCCCACTCATGTTTCAGCTGATGTTGTAAAGGAGGTGTCTTCTGTATCAGCAACAGAAACACTTGCTCTCTCCAATGCCAAAACCTCTACTGATAATTTGGAGAAACCGTTCCAACCAGTTGAAAATTTTACCAGCACCTCAACTCCTACTGCTTCCACAGATAATAGGACTGACATGTCGCTGACCACGTCAAATCACAATTCTACTGTCACCCCTGGTGCGAGTTCAACTATGAGCATTCCCACAACTGCCAATACAGGTCAAAATTTGACTGAGTCCTTGACTGCACTTCATACTTCATCTGCTTTTCAATCTGAAACATCGCTGACAACATCAAACCATACATCTATTGTTACCTCTGGTGAAGGTTCAAATATGACTACGGACACAGCTTCAAATCAAGGTGGCAATGATGCCATCATGTCCACTCCTTCTGCTGCTTCAATTGTTAATCAAGACAAAACATCACTGACCCCATCCAAGTACACTTCTGATGTCAGCAGTGGTGAACGTTCAACTATGACCACTCAGAAGACTTCCACTACAAGTGAAATTTTGACTGACATCTTGACTACAACTCATACTTCTGCTGCGTTTCAATCAGAAACAGTGCTGACAACATCAAACCACACTTCCACTGTCACCTCTGCTGAAGGTGCAATCATGACTACTCACACAGCTTTGAGTCCCAATCTAAATTTTGCCAGCACCCCAACTCCTTCTCCTGTTTCAACTGCTAATAAAGATGAAACATCCCTGACCACATCTAAGCATACTCTGGATGTTACAACTGGTGCAGGTTCAACTATGACCACTCAGATGACTTCCAGTCGGGGTGGAAATTCTGCATACACCTCAATTCCCACTCATGTTTCAGCTGATGTTGTAAAGGAGGTGTCTTCTGTATCAGCAACAGAAACACTTGCTCTCTCCAATGCCAAACCCTCTACTGATAATTTGGAGAAACTGTTCCAACCAGTTGAAAATTTTACCAGCACCTCAACTCCTACTGCTTCCACAGATAATAGGACTGAGATGTCGCTGACCACGTCAAATCACAATTCTACTGTCACCCCTGGTGCCAGTTCAAATATGAGCATTCGCACAACTGCCAATACAGGTCAAAATTTGACTGAGTCCTTGACTGCAATTCATACTTCAGCTGCTTTTCAATCCGAAACATCGCTGACAACATCAAACCATACATCTATTGTTACCTCTGGTGAAGGTTCAAATATGACTACGGACACAGCTTCAAATCAAGGTGGAAATGATGCCATCACGTCCACTCCTTCTGCTGCTTCAATTGTTAATCAAGACAAAACATCACTGACCCCATCCAAGTACACTTCTGATGTCAGCAGTGGTGAACGTTCAACTATGACCACTCAGAAGACTTCCACTACAAGTGAAATTTTGACTGACATCTTGACTACAACTCATACTTCTGCTGCGTTTCAATCAGAAACAGTGCTGACAACATCAAACCACACTTCCACTGTCACCTCTGCTGAAGGTGCAATCATGACTACTCACACAGCTTTGAGTCCCAATCTAAATTTTGCCAGCACCCCAACTCCTTCTCCTGTTTCAACTGCTAATAAAGATGAAACATCCCTGACCACATCTAAGCATACTCTGGATGTTACAACTGGTGCAGGTTCAACTATGACCACTCAGATGACTTCCAGTCGGGGTGGAAATTCTGCATACACCTCAATTCCCACTCATGTTTCAGCTGATGTTGTAAAGGAGGTGTCTTCTGTATCAGCAACAGAAACACTTGCTCTCTCCAATGCCAAACCCTCTACTGATAATTTGGAGAAACTGTTCCAACCAGTTGAAAATTTTACCAGCACCTCAACTCCTACTGCTTCCACAGATAATAGGACTGACATGTCGCTGACCACGTCAAATCACAATTCTACTGTCACCCCTGGTGCCAGTTCAAATATGAGCATTCGCACAACTGCCAATACAGGTCAAAATTTGACTGAGTCCTTGACTGCAATTCATACTTCAGCTGCTTTTCGATCCGAAACATCGCTGACAACATCAAACCATACATCTATTGTTACCTCTGGTGAAGGTTCAAATATGACTACGGACACAGCTTCAAATCAAGGTGGAAATGATGCCATCACGTCCACTCCTTCTGCTGCTTCAATTGTTAATCAAGACAAAACATCACTGACCCCATCCAAGTACACTTCTGATGTCAGCAGTGGTGAACGTTCAACTATGACCACTCAGAAGACTTCCACTACAAGTGAAATTTTGACTGACATCTTGACTACAACTCATACTTCTGCTGCGTTTCAATCAGAAACAGTGCTGACAACATCAAACCACACTTCCACTGTCACCTCTGCTGAAGGTGCAATCATGACTACTCACACAGCTTTGAGTCCCAATCTAAATTTTGCCAGCACCCCAACTCCTTCTCCTGTTTCAACTGCTAATAAAGATGAAACATCCCTGACCACATCTAAGCATACTCTGGATGTTACAACTGGTGCAGGTTCAACTATGACCACTCAGATGACTTCCAGTCGGGGTGGAAATTCTGCATACACCTCAATTCCCACTCATGTTTCAGCTGATGTTGTAAAGGAAGTGTCTTCTGTATCAGCAACAGAAACACCTGCTCTCTCCACTGCCAGAACCTCTACTGATAACTCGGAGAAACCGTTCCAACCAGGTGAAAATTTTACCAGCACCTCAACTCCTACTGCTTCAATAGATAATAGGACTGAGATGTCGCTGACAACATCAAACCACACTTGTATTGTCACCTCTGGAGAAGGTTCGAATTTGACCACAGACTTAATTTCGAATGAAGGTGTAAATGTTTCCAGCACCTCAACCCCTTCTACTGCTTCAACTGGTAATCAAGGCGAAACATCACTGACCCCATTCAAGTATGCTTCTGATGTGTACAGTGGTGAAGGTTCAACTATGACCACCCAAAAGACTTCCAGTCAAGGTGGAAATTCTGCATACACCTCAATTCCCACTCATGTTTCAGCTGATGTTGTAAAGGAGGTGTCTTCTGTATCAGCAACAGAAACACCTGCTCTCTCCACTGCCAAAACCTCTACTGATAATTCGGAGAAACCGTTCCAACCAGTTGAAAATTTTACCAGCACTTCAACTCTTTCTCCTGTTTCAACTGGTAATCAAGATGAATCATTTCTGACCATATCAAAGCATACTCTTAATCTCACAACTGGTGCAGGTTCAACTATGACCACTCAGATGACTTCCAGACGGGGTGGAAATTCTGCATACACCTCAATTCCCACTCATGTTTCAGCTGATGTTGTAAAGGAGGTGTCTTCTGTATCAGCAACAGAAACACCTGCTCTATCCACTGCCAAAACCTCCACTGATAACTCGGAGAAACCGTTCCAACCAGGTGAAAATTTTACCAGCACCTCAACTCCTACTGCTTCAATAGATAATAGGACTGAGATGTCGCTGACAACATCAAACCACACTTGTATTGTCACCTCTGGAGAAGGTTCGAATTTGACCACAGACTCATCTTCGAATGAAGGTGTAAATGTTTCCAGCACCTCAACTCCTTCTCCTGTTTCAACTGCTAATAAAGATGAAACATCCCTGACCACATCTAAGCATACTCTGGATGTTACAACTGGTGCAGGTTCAACTATGACCACTCAGATGACTTCCAGTCGGGGTGGAAATTCTGCATACACCTCAATTCCCACTCATGTTTCAGCTGATGTTGTAAAGGAGGTGTCTTCTGTATCAGCAACAGAAACACTTGCTCTCTCCAATGCCAAAACCTCTACTGATAATTTGGAGAAACCGTTCCAACCAGTTGAAAATTTTACCAGCACCTCAACTCCTACTGCTTCCACAGATAATAGGACTGACATGTCGCTGACCACGTCAAATCACAATTCTACTGTCACCCCTGGTGCGAGTTCAACTATGAGCATTCCCACAACTGCCAATACAGGTCAAAATTTGACTGAGTCCTTGACTGCACTTCATACTTCATCTGCTTTTCAATCTGAAACATCGCTGACAACATCAAACCATACATCTATTGTTACCTCTGGTGAAGGTTCAAATATGACTACGGACACAGCTTCAAATCAAGGTGGAAATGATGCCATCACGTCCACTCCTTCTGCTGCTTCAATTGTTAATCAAGACAAAACATCACTGACCCCATCCAAGTACACTTCTGATGTCAGCAGTGGTGAACGTTCAACTATGACCACTCAGAAGACTTCCACTACAAGTGAAATTTTGACTGACATCTTGACTACAACTCATACTTCTGCTGCGTTTCAATCAGAAACAGTGCTGACAACATCAAACCACACTTCCACTGTCACCTCTGCTGAAGGTGCAATCATGACTACTCACACAGCTTTGAGTCCCAATCTAAATTTTGCCAGCACCCCAACTCCTTCTCCTGTTTCAACTGCTAATAAAGATGAAACATCCCTGACCACATCTAAGCATACTCTGGATGTTACAACTGGTGCAGGTTCAACTATGACCACTCAGATGACTTCCAGTCGGGGTGGAAATTCTGCATACACCTCAATTCCCACTCATGTTTCAGCTGATGTTGTAAAGGAAGTGTCTTCTGTATCAGCAACAGAAACACCTGCTCTCTCCACTGCCAGAACCTCTACTGATAACTCGGAGAAACCGTTCCAACCAGGTGAAAATTTTACCAGCACCTCAACTCCTACTGCTTCAATAGATAATAGGACTGAGATGTCGCTGACAACATCAAACCACACTTGTATTGTCACCTCTGGAGAAGGTTCGAATTTGACCACAGACTTAATTTCGAATGAAGGTGTAAATGTTTCCAGCACCTCAACCCCTTCTACTGCTTCAACTGGTAATCAAGGCGAAACATCACTGACCCCATTCAAGTATGCTTCTGATGTGTACAGTGGTGAAGGTTCAACTATGACCACCCAAAAGACTTCCAGTCAAGGTGGAAATTCTGCATACACCTCAATTCCCACTCATGTTTCAGCTGATGTTGTAAAGGAGGTGTCTTCTGTATCAGCAACAGAAACACCTGCTCTCTCCACTGCCAAAACCTCTACTGATAATTCGGAGAAACCGTTCCAACCAGTTGAAAATTTTACCAGCACTTCAACTCTTTCTCCTGTTTCAACTGGTAATCAAGATGAATCATTTCTGACCATATCAAAGCATACTCTTAATCTCACAACTGGTGCAGGTTCAACTATGACCACTCAGATGACTTCCAGACGGGGTGGAAATTCTGCATACACCTCAATTCCCACTCATGTTTCAGCTGATGTTGTAAAGGAGGTGTCTTCTGTATCAGCAACAGAAACACCTGCTCTATCCACTGCCAAAACCTCCACTGATAACTCGGAGAAACCGTTCCAACCAGGTGAAAATTTTACCAGCACCTCAACTCCTACTGCTTCAATAGATAATAGGACTGAGATGTCGCTGACAACATCAAACCACACTTGTATTGTCACCTCTGGAGAAGGTTCGAATTTGACCACAGACTCATCTTCGAATGAAGGTGTAAATGTTTCCAGCACCTCAACTCCTTCTCCTGTTTCAACTGCTAATAAAGATGAAACATCCCTGACCACATCTAAGCATACTCTGGATGTTACAACTGGTGCAGGTTCAACTATGACCACTCAGATGACTTCCAGTCGGGGTGGAAATTCTGCATACACCTCAATTCCCACTCATGTTTCAGCTGATGTTGTAAAGGAGGTGTCTTCTGTATCAGCAACAGAAACACTTGCTCTCTCCAATGCCAAAACCTCTACTGATAATTTGGAGAAACCGTTCCAACCAGTTGAAAATTTTACCAGCACCTCAACTCCTACTGCTTCCACAGATAATAGGACTGACATGTCGCTGACCACGTCAAATCACAATTCTACTGTCACCCCTGGTGCGAGTTCAACTATGAGCATTCCCACAACTGCCAATACAGGTCAAAATTTGACTGAGTCCTTGACTGCACTTCATACTTCATCTGCTTTTCAATCTGAAACATCGCTGACAACATCAAACCATACATCTATTGTTACCTCTGGTGAAGGTTCAAATATGACTACGGACACAGCTTCAAATCAAGGTGGCAATGATGCCATCATGTCCACTCCTTCTGCTGCTTCAATTGTTAATCAAGACAAAACATCACTGACCCCATCCAAGTACACTTCTGATGTCAGCAGTGGTGAACGTTCAACTATGACCACTCAGAAGACTTCCACTACAAGTGAAATTTTGACTGACATCTTGACTACAACTCATACTTCTGCTGCGTTTCAAAAAGAAACAGTGCTGACAGTGCTGGTGTCTTCTGTATCAGCAACAGAAACACCTGCTCTCGCCACTGCCAAAACCTCTACTGATAACTCGGAGAAACCGTTCCAACCAGGTGAAAATTTTACCAGCACCTCAACTCCTACTGCTTCAATAGATAATAGGACTGAGATGTCGCTGACAACATCAAACCACACTTGTATTGTCACCTCTGGAGAACGTTCGAATTTGACCACAGACTCATCTTTGAATGAAGGTGTAAATGTTTCCAGCACCTCAACCCCTTCTACTGCTTCAACTGGTAATCAAGGTGAAACATCACTGACCCCATTCAAGTACGCTTCTGATGTCACCACTGGTGAAGGTACAACTATGACCACCCAGAAGACTTCCAGTCAAGGTGGAAATTCTGCATACACCTCAACTCCTACTCATGTTTCAGCTGATGTTCCAATGGAGGTGTCTTCTGTATCAGCAACGGAAAGACCTGCTCTCTCCACTGCCAAAACCTCTACTGATAATTCAGAGACACTGTCCCAAGCAGGTGAAAATTTTACCAGCACCTCAACTCCTACTGCTTCAACAGAGAATAGGACTGAGATGTCGCTGACCACATCAAATCACAATTCTACTGTCACCTCTGCTGAAGGTGCAATCATGACTACTCACACAGCTTTGAGTCCCAATCTAAATTTTGCCAACACCCCAACTCCTTCTCCTGTTTCAACTGCTAATAAAGGTGAAACATCCCTGACCACATCTAAGCATACTCTGGATGTTACAGCTGGTGCAGGTTCAACTATGACCACTCAGATGACTTCCAGTCAAGGTGGAAATTCTGCATACACCTCAATTCCCACTCATGTTTCAGCTGATGTTGTAAAGGAGGTGTCGTCTGTATCAGCAACAGAAACACCTGCTCTCTCCACTGCCAAAACCTCTACTGATAATTCGGAGAAACCGTCCCAACCAGGTGAAAATTTTACCAGCACTTCAACTCCTACTGCTTCAATAGATAATAGGACTGAGATGTCGCTGACAACATCAAACCACGCTTGTATTGTCACCTCTGGAGAAGGTTCGAATTTGACCACAGACTCATCTTCGAATGAAGGTGTAAATGTTTCCAGCACCTCAACCCCTTCTACTGCTTCAACTGGTAATCAAGGCGAAACATCACTGACCCCATTCAAGTATGCTTCTGATGTGTCCAGTGGTGAAGGTTCAACTATGACCACCCAGAAGACTTCCAGTCAAGGTGGAAATTCTGCATACACCCCAACTCCCACTCATGTTTCAGTTGCTGTTCCAATGGAGGTGTCTTCTGTATCAGCAACAGAAAGACCTGCTCTCTCCACTGCCAAAACCTCTACTGATAATTCGGAGACACTGTCCCAAGCAGGTGAAAATTTTACCAGCACCTCAACTCCTACTGCTTCAACAGAGAATAGGACTGAGATGTCGCTGACCACATCAAATCACAATTCTACTGTCACCCCTAGTGCGAGTTCAACTATGAGCATTCCCACAACTGCTAACACAGGTCAAAATTTGACTGAGTCCTTGACTGCACTTCATACTTCATCTGCTTTTCAATCTGGAACATCGCTGATGACATCAAACCATACTTCTATTGTCACCTCTGGACAAGGTTCAAATTTGACCACTGACACAGCTTCGCATCAAGGTGGAAATGATATCATCACCCCCACTCCTCCTCCCGCTTCAATTGTTAATCAAGACAAAACATCACTGACCCCATCCATAAAAACCACATCCAAGTACACTTCTGATGTCACCACTGGTGAAGGTTCATCTCTGAATGAAAATTTTAAGAACACCTTGTTTCCTTCTCCTGCTGCAAATGATCTTCAAACTGTGACATCGCTGACCATTTCAAAGCAATCTTCAAGTGTGTCCTTGGATATAACTTCCAATATAGGTGAAACCTCAACTCCTTCTTCTGGTTCATCCTCCGCCCCAACTGCAACATCATTTACCACCTCAAACAAAACTTCTGGTGTTCCCACTGGCAACAATGCAACTCTGACCTTCGATACAACTTCCCTTACAGGTGAAAATTTGTTCAATACCTCAGTTCCCCTATATAAATCACATTTGTTGTTATTAAATCAGATATTGCAGATCACCTCAAATCACTCACTTCTGCTGTCCACACTGATAAAACCTCAACTATCACTCTGGACACAGCTTTCCTTCCATGTGAGGATTTGACCAGAACACCTCAACTTCCTCTTCTGCTTCAGTTAGTTTTAAAAAATTTGAGTTCTGAAATATAATATTGAATTTATATTTGTTTTGAAAGCTGCATTCGTTGGTTTTTATAGCACAGATACCAGTACAGGATCATTCATCAAAATATCTAATGAATCATAGAATCTCCTCGTTAAACATGTTTTGCTATGAGAATATGATCTCTGTAAGCACCACCTAGTAATTCAGTAGTCTTACGTCTGATATTATGAAATCTATGTTTTTATGGCTTATTCAAGGTTTCCTGCGCTACATAGATGAGAAAAAGACCTGGTTTGGTGCTCTGGAGCATTGCAACAACAGCAACTCGCATTTAGTACACATCACCAGCAATGCAATGCAAGGTCACGTCGATCAGTTGCTGTCTGGGAAGGAAATTGAGGGTGTGTGGATGGGGCTGGAGCGCTCTGTCCTGCCCAGCAGTGAATCCTGGTTCTGGACAGGTGGTCCTGTCTTGGAGTCCGGTCACTGGCACTCCTGTTTCCCCATCGCCCCATACAGTCACCACTGTGGCAAGCTGGTTCGCAACACATCCAATGGCATCCAATGGCTGGATGGTTTCTGTTTTGAAGAGCTCCCCTTCATCTGCCAGGCAAGCTTGCCCTTTATCCCCTTATACAAATGTAGTCCTGCTCTCTTGAGTCATTGCCTAGCAACATACAAACACTAAGGTATTAACGTGTTACTTGGTCACTTTTACACTAACTTTTGTATGGTGTAAATATGATGCTCTTAATCATAACTGTCTGTTAGTTTTGTACTGTTTTTCAGTTTGTTGCCCATTAACGGAAATTCTTGCTTTGTTGCTATGGTGTTTTTGTTCATGTTGCCCTGGTGAGCAAGACCTTACAGACCTTACTGGCATTTTTAGAGCATGTAACTAATGACGTTGACTCATATCTGTATTGTTTGTGTCCTTGCAGGATGTATAGTAATGTGATCTGGTGATCCCAATTCTGTGGGAACCCTCTCCAACCTCACCACCAGTCCACCAACCAAAACCGATAGCAGCTGTTGCTCTCTGATCCATTGAATTCTCCGCACTGACAGGCTCTGAAAGCCCAGTCCCGGAAAATAATGTTTTTCAATGAACTGACTGCTTCTTCAGACACACACAATGAAAGTCAGTGGCTGAGTCAGTGATTGATCATTAATTAAAATTCTGTTATACTGTCAGGATTTTAGCTCACATTTTATATCACACCATTAGATAGTTTTAAATGTAAAAAGGAAGATCCCTTTTGTACAAGCACTATATTGTCATTATATTAATAATTATTTCCTTGTATCCTTTTCACTTTCAGCTTTACTTGTGATAATAATAGTATATGCTTTGAACAAATTTATCTAGCTGATAGTACTAGCACATGTACATGTATTTTCATACACAAAGTTAGTCAAATCTGTTTTTGAAAAGTTGTAATCTAAATATGCTTTGTCACTTTTAAGTAAACAATGGCATGAATGTGAACAGAGAGGGATTCAAACCACATTCCTTTACAGCTTTTGACATTTTTGGTACAAAAATGTCATGCACTCATGACCTTTCCAGGCATTTACATAACAATCAATTCCCAATCAGAGATCAAACATCCCAGTCTAGTGTATCCACTGAAAAACTTTCAAATAAAAAAAAATAGATTCAACATTTGTTTTTAGGTACTTTGATTAGTCACACTTCAAGATTGAGATTTTATGAAGTGCCATTGTAACCTTTTTAAGAATGGGGTTTGGTCTGGGTTTAAATGAGGTATCCAGCTCCAGCAGATGAGAGGATTGATAATTTCCACAAGCTGTTCGTCACATCATTTTCAGAGGGACGTTATCCAAGAGAAAGAAATCACTGTGGTGAATCACCATTAAAGTGACGACAGTTATGTGGCGTGAAGATTTGTGAGCTCATCATCATTACATAGTCAGCATTGCGCCAGGGTTCAGTGTTTCTGTGTACTAGGAACTGCCATTGTGGCTTCCACGGTTAGCTACATTGTGATTGACGGCAAATACAGAATTAAGTTTGTTCCACTGCTATTTTTGATTTGTGTTATTTTATTCTCTTCAATAAAGCACTCTGAAAGAACGGAAAGAAACAGGTGTGTGTGTATGTGTGTGTGTTTGTGTGTGTGTAAGTGTGTTTATGTGTGTGTATGTCTGTGTGTGTCTGTGTGTGTATGTTTTTAACTGAAGACTGATGTGATGAATGTTGCCTGAATCAGGGGATGGCTATTTATGGGCTCTTTCTAATTACAGACACCATAAACTCCCCCCTGGATATTCCTCTAGAGGGACAGACCCAGATTCTGATAATCATTTTCTGGCAGAGTGACTTTTACTGCAAACACCACACGCTTATCACCTCACTGCTGTGTGCAAATGTGCCTTGGTTCCACCCTCTTTCAATGGTGACTGTTGGCTCTAACCACTGTCTTCTGTCAAACTTTGCAATTCAACTTCCATCCTCAAAGTTTCAGTCACACAATTTATCTCCAAATCTTGATACTGCAGCATTCGGTCATCTTGTAAAAAAAAAATAAAAAAAAATGCTGAACTAAATCACAGTTGGCAGTCATATTATTTTTCATTTTTATTTGCAACTAAAAGTATAAGGACAGCACATCTACCGTGAGCTTCACAAACCAAAAATGTTAAAAAATCCAAAACTTGACATAGATTTATTAATTATGAATTAGCCATATGCATACTGAAGACCAGCAGAGCACACAATTTTACATCTTTAGGAAGCTATGACCAATCCTTCCCCACCAACACAAGCGCACACACACACACACACACACCTTTTAAATGAAAACTGTGTGACTATATTTAGTAATATTATGGCTCATGGATTCCCTGTCCTCTTTCATATAATGCACCATTAATGGACAGTGGCCCCCAACCCACCATGTATTATTAACTGCTATTGATTCACAAAATCCTTGTCGCTGCTGTATTTGACATTCTGTGTGTGAATGTGTTCATCTTTGTGTATCGCTGGAGGGACCTGTAATGAATTTGTTCCAAAAACTGCAAACATGCAATGTCCATATATAAATTCACGCATCCATTCATTTTAATGAGGTCTGCATAATCTGCAGCTGCATTAAAATACTTAAACACTTAAGGGAACACTTGAAATGATGTGGCAGAGCTGGTAAATTTTGGCTGGTGTGGACATGAGAACCTCTCTCAACATAAAACACAGGAGGCAAAGCAAAGCCATAAAAAACAGAGTGTCTGGATTCCCCTTGCTGTCAAAGGGGCTGTGGGCGGCGTTAATGTCAGGGAACCGTGTCCCCGTTCTTCTGAAAAAGAACGAGTGAAAGAGAGAGAGAGGGAGGGAGAGAGAGAGAGAGCGAGAGCGGACGCAGTAATTATTGTGACGGGGAGAAAGGGAGACCAGGTGGATGGAGGGAATGCTTGAAATGAAGAGATAAACAAGAGGAGAAATGAGAAATAAGGGGGCGGGTGGGGCTGCGGGGCTGTAGATGCAGATAACGGAGCAAACCCTCAATAACGCCTCGGAGATTTATGGGCCGAAAGGAGAGAGAGGGGGATTAACTGCCAGCCATAAAGAACAGGAGAGAGGAGCGAGAGCCGAAAGGGAGGGAGGGGGTGCAGAGAGGAGCGGAATAGAGGGAGCAGGGGAAGATAAAGCCGGAGCTAGTGTCATGAACAGCGCACTGCCGTACGATTCCCTTGCCGGACGGCCCAGCCCAAGGATCGCTGAGTGGGACCGAGAGTGTGCGGTGCGGAGGCTGTCCTCTCCCAGGGGGCTGGGCCTCCTCACCTCTCCCGCGGTGCCTCGCCGCCCCTCGGCCCCCCCCGGCTTGCTGCTGCCCACCTGCCAGCAGCAGCAGCAGCAGCTGCAGCAGCATCAGCGCCTCTCCCTGTCGTTGTGCTCGGAGGCCTCGCTGGCACCCCCGGCGCCCCCCGCCAACGCCTCCTGCTGCCGGGCAGTGGACGCCATGCCCCTCCTGCGGCTGGGGCTGCTGGTCTTCAGCTGTCTCTTCTGGGCAGCAGGCCTGGCCATTTTCACCCTGGGCGTGTGGACACAGGTGTCCCTGGCCGACTACATGCTGCTGTCCGCTAACAGCTACCCGAACGCCCCGCTCACTCTGCTGGCCACAGGGGGCGCCATCACTGCCTGGGGCTTCCTGGGCTGCCTGGGCGTGGCCGCTAAGCTCCCCTGCCTGCTGCGGGCCTATGGCGTCTTCCAACTCGTCGCCCTGGTAGCGGGGCTGGCGGCCGGACTCTCTGGGCTCTTCTACCGCGAGGACATCGCGGAGGGCTTCCGCAGCGGGCTTCAGCAAGCCGTGTCAGCCTACAGCGAGGACGAAGGCAGAGCGAACGCGCTGGACAGCCTGCAGAGGGCGCTGGAGTGCTGTGGGGCTGAGGGCTGGCAGGACTGGCTGGCGTCCGACTGGGCTTTGGACGTGCGCCCGGGGAACAGCTCGTCAGTCTCGGTGCCGGACAGCTGCTGCGTGCGGCGCAAGGGCTGCAGGAACCGGCCCGTTCCTGATGAAGGCGCCGGAGGGGTGGCCGCCGCCGGCATTCACCGCCACGGCTGCTTCCGCAAGGTCTTCAGCATCGTCAACGACAACGTCTTCCACATCGCGGCCACCGTGCTGGGGCTGGCGTTCACACAGGCTGCAGGTATTGCCCTCGCCTGCCTGTTGGCTAACCGCTTGGCACCCCGGCCACAGCATGGAGGGGGACACTGAGGGAGACACTGAGGAGTGGGGTGGGTGGGCATATGGGGGTAACACCATTCAGACTGAACAGTGCCTCAAAAGCATGAATCATGCTCTGAAGGTAATCTACATGCCTAACCAGCAAAGAATGGATTTGGCCAGTTGGATTCTGGTCAACGAAGTCTAGAATACAGAATGAAGAGGACTACGGAGTCAGTCTTAACAATACAGATGTCTTGCAGCTTAAAGTAAAGATTTGGTCATTCAAAATCCAGACAGAGCCAGCAGGGATGATGGAGGGCACGCCTTCATACCTTCCACAGCCTGGTTATCTGTGTGGTCACCTCGGCACTCACCAGAACCAGGACTGTGGTGGGAGATAAAGGATCATGTAGTTCTTATAGCTTTTAACCATGTGTTTGTGTGTAATATGCTCCCACTTTTGCTGTGAGATCAGAGGGCTGTGCTTCCCATCGCTCTGTCTGCTTTGTCTGGATTAACCTGATAAAGAATCTAAATCTGACTGATAGAATGAAAACTGCTTCCAGTTGTGTTGTTTTGACCTATGCAACCATTAAGCTAGTGTGGTGCTGCAAATGAACAACATATGTGATCTTGTATTATAAAGCAGTTCTTGTGTTTGCATCTTTATCTCTGAATTGAAACCATTGATGTAAATAGTATTTCAAGGGAGAGGACATTAATCTTCTATTTATGGCATATTAAGTCTGGGCACACTGCTGATTTCCTGATAATATTGATAATATTTGCATGTACCACTGCTATTCAGCTGGTTGAAGACAATACCTCGGATATTTTATTCAGATTCCTCCTGAAATGCATGTACATTGAAAACACACGAATGCACACCAATGGGTCAAAATAACTCTGTTTTATATTCAGCACTCTTTGCAGGAACACAATTTTTTATACTTCTGTGTAGAACATGGCTTTTAAAGCTTAAAACTCAAAGAGGTGTAGGAGGTATATGGTACATATTTGTGCTTGTTTGGCAGCTGGCATTCTTTTATTACCTTCCTGTGCGCATTTGTGCAGTGGTCAAAGGTGGTTGTGTGGATTTTTTGTATTGATCAAAGTGTTCAAACTGGTTGTGTATTCTGTAAGTACTGTGTGGGTCAGACACAGCGAGGCACTGACACAAGCTACGATGACACAAAAACCTGCCGAATGTTAGAATCCACTAACACTTGACAAGTTACTGTGTGAGAACTACACATTCCATATTTATCTGATGCCTTAGGATGGTTAAGATTACAGCCTGTACAGAATCTGACTGCTGTGTCTGATGTCAGCCATGTTAAGGGATCGAGAGAATACATATTTACCGACCCTGTGCCCTAAAAATAATGTGTATACATGCAATTTTGAAGCAGTGAAGGGTTGGATTGTAATTTGTATATTGGCAAACTTGTTATATATGTTTTTCCAGCTAATGATTGTCCTTTAATAGATAGACACTGAAACACGTATATAAGAAAACAAGACACTACTTGATGGATCACATTAATGTCCCTTAAGAAAAGGGGGAAAGGCAGAGATAACTGAGGTGGATTGTCTTGCCTTACCTTTCCTGACTACTTGTGTGACAAAATAAAGATTGCCTTCATATTACAAAAGGAAGTTGTGTTTAGTTATCCCTGTGCTTTAAAGTAAAATAATTTCATCTGGATATGCTATACATTGTTAATATCAGGTGTGTATATCCGTGTGTGTGTGTGTGTGAGAGAGAGAGAGAGAGAGAGAGAGAGAGAGAGATAGATAGATAGATAGATAGATAGATAGATAGATAGATAGATAGAGATAGAGATAGATACCATCTGGCACTAAACAGACAAAATACCATGGCAGAATTCGTGGACTCGAGATGCAAACACACTCAAAACGATTGCAGTCCTGTTTTTCTTAACGCTTGTGAACAAAACTCCATTACCCATCAGCAAACGGCCCTTATCAGGACTACACTACCCACAAGACCGTTCGGCCGGAGGGGTGTCGTGTCAGACGGGTGGCGAAGTACGAAGTGAAAGCAAGCAAGCAAGCGAGCGAGCGAGCGAGCAGGTAAGCTGGACATATTCGTGAGTTTTCAGCATTCGAACACCTAACACAAATGACGGCCCTATATTTGGGCTTTGAGTTTATTTTGATGAGAAACGTTTTTACAAATTATATCAACTGACTATCGACAAATATCTTGTCCTGTTGGTTACTCGGAAAGCTTTAAAGCTGCTAGTTAACGTTAGCCATCTACTGCAAATCAATGTCTTTTCTATTAATGAACAGAAACACCGTCCTCGTATCTTTTCTGTTCACAGTAGTGAGTGCAGTTCATCTGACACTCTTTGAGAGACAAAATGCCAAGTGCAGCAGCTTTTCCGCAAGTGGTCTATCATTGTGCTGTTGACTCATACTCGGCTGTGTCTGATTAGTTAAATTGCTAATTTAGCTAGCTAGTTACTTAACGTTTGCAAGTTATAATGTGACGATAGCTCATGCTAGCCACAGAAGCCGAGTTCCCACACGGAAAATGTTAGCCCAAATAACGTTGCAGTGTCGTGTCGGGTTTGTCAGAGGTTCTTCGCTAACTTTGAGCTCGCTAGAATGTTAGTTCATTTGCAAGCTAACAAGTTAGCTAGCCAGCATCTGTCATGCTGGCATTCGCTGTCGGTGGCCAGCTGGAGGGCTTGTTGAACAGCCTCCGGATCACGACAGCACATGTGAATGTTGTCAGCGAGCTTACTTATTCAAATGGACTGAAAGTAACAACAGCTAGGATACGTAGCATGATCAGAAGTAAGGAAAAGTAAAAAAATCTACCCGGACTTTGCCGCAGTTTTATTTTAGCAGACTGGAAGTGCCCCCGAGGGAAATAAAATGACTGGCAGCTAGGCCCGTGTCTGAGTAGCTGGCTAGTTAGCTAGCTGGTTAGCAACCTGTGCACTGTTGTACTCCGGTCATCTGGCTTTCTCGCTAGCTAGCCGGCTTGCTACTTTATTATTAATTTGACAGAGGTGTTTTTTTAAACTAAATAACTAAAACAGCTAAAGTCTGTTTTTAAAGAAAAATTCTTGTCTGACTGTTATTTTGAGTGAATGAAGTTATAAGTCCGCTGCATATTATGTTGTTGGCTACTAGCTAGCTGGCTACCTGGCTATCTACCATTTGCTATGTTCCGTAACCGGCTGGCTACCGCATTTTAACATTGCAATAAGCTTAGTTTGAGAGGCGCAGTTACTGTATGGTGGCGGCTGCTTTTCACGGTGACTCAGGACTGGCGCAATTAGTCGTGTTGGTGTTGTAATCGCTTCAGTGGGAGAGCAGTAATGTCAGGAAGTTAGCAAATACTGCTAAATGCATAGGAACAAAAACGGCACAGACGCAAATAATCCAGTTTGGGAATATGATTGAGAAAGTAACCTTAATGTCATCTTAAAGAAACAGCAGAGCTTGTTTATATGTTTAGCATTCATCATGGCAATACAAATCGTATACTTCTGCACCTTTAACTTTGTCTTAGATTATACAGTTGGAGTCTTAAAATAGAAATTGTGGTGGAGTATCTCAGTCAGGCTGTGTCAGATTGGTTTCTTTTTGCATTTGAATAACCACCCCCTCAGGTTCAGAGTCAAGGGCACAAAGTAGCGTTTTGAGTGTTTTATATTACAATATATTTACATTTATTCATTTGGCAGACACTCTTAACAAACACAGCTTACAAGTGAGGCAGAGTACATCACAAGTAAAAGCCATACAAGGAGTCACAATAGTAGAAGTGCTGAATGACCAAGTTTCAATAGTTGGTCAGATAAGGTAAAAGCTTATCTGGTAGAGACACAAGTGCATTAAACCAACTGCTTTGCAGATTTGGTGTGGTTTTGAACACTAACAGTTAAAAAACTTGATGTGGTAAATACTGATGTTGGTTTGAGCATCTGATCAGCTTGTTACACCTGTATGTGGATAAAGGGGAACTTCATGCTGGGTTTGTTTCCCCGGGGGACTCTCTTTACAGTTGCAAAAGAGGGAGCAAAGTTGCAGCTGAACCACACACGGGACCATGGAGCAGAGTAACAATTCAGAGGTAGGAGAAATGGAGGTGGTGACCGTGGGCAGAGTTTGGACAGCTAGTCTTCTTACTCCGTACATGTCAGTCCATTCCATATGTTCTGAAATGGCCACATTCGATCAGATATTCACTTTATTACCAAAAAAGCAATTGTGTGAAGTTTAGGAATGGTGGACCCAAAAATCTGTCGCTTTATAAGACTTCTTTCCAGGTTCCAATTCGTGAAACAGTGCACTAAGGTGAATTGAGAAGAAAACAGTTGGACAATGACAGTACAACAGAGCCTAACTGCCTGAGTATCCGTTGGCCATGCCACTGAGACAGGCAGGCCACATGGCTGAACTCCTGTATGCTGTGTTTCTATTTTCGTTTGCCTCAGTGGATGCCTCTCGATATCCGTATCGCTCTCTCTCTCTCTCTCTCTGTTAAACTCAGGAGGAGGCAGTGGGTCCCTCTGAAGATGATGCACTGCCCAGTCTTCCTCCTGGCCTCTGTGAGTCCTTCATCCACTTGACTGTCTGTCAAGGATTTTGCACTGCAGTTATGATGCCGCTTTCTCTACTCGGTACATCCGATGATCCTGCCTGCTAGGCGATAACTTTCCTGAGCAGCAGTCGCACCATGAGTGCAGGACAGGATGCGCAGGATTGCTAATGTTTTGTTTCTGTGTGAACTTTAGCAATTGTTCCATGCATGGAGATGCCTCATTTGATCAGGTCCCTTATTTTCTGTGGAATTGTTTGAATTGAAAGGTTTCATTATATCACATCACATGCATTTAATAGACGCTCTTATCCAGAATGGCTTCCAGCATAATAGAACATAAGTATATCCATTCAAGTTAAATGAGCAACAGTGTCATTGGTGGCTATCAAGCATTACACCAAGGCTTTTGACAGTGCTATTGGTGATAAGGCTTGTCGAGTCTCGGCTGAGGGAGAGGTCTTGAAATGGGGAGGACTTTGATGGGTTGAAAAGCGTCTCACCTTTAGCCAGGTTCAGATTTAGGTGGTGGTCCACCATCCACTGTGGAATGTCTTTCAGGCAAGCTGAGATGCGTGTAGAAAGGTGGTGGAACCGACAGGAAGAGTTGGGTGTTGTCAGCATAGAAGTGGTACGAAAAACCGCAGGGGGAGATGAGAGAGATTGCATGTAGAGGGAGGCAAGGAGGGAGCCGAGCACAGAGCTTTGAGGGACACCTGTAGACAGCCTGTGGGGTCTAGACAACCCACTGTCCCTGGACACCCTGAAAGAGCGTCCAGAGAGGTAGGATTCATTGGTTTCCCTTCCAGACGTTTCAGCTATGGGCACTTGCTCAGCACAGATAAATCAGCCACTGCTCCGTTTAAAGATTTTACCCTCGTGGAGGTGCTCTCGTATTTTTTACTGCTGAAGTACAGCTGAAAGGCCAGGCTACCTCATGAATGTTTAACTGGTAGCTGTATCAGTTGCTCACTTTTGTACAGAAGGATAAATCTGGTAAAATAAAATAAGGTTTTATGTTGGATTTTTTTTATACTTTAGAAGAAAGTGTACAGTACATCAGAGGTACTGCAGAGTATATCCAGTGCAGTGATTAGCAGGTACAGCAGGCAGTTTTTACTGAAACTTCGGGGAGGGTTAAGGGGGTAGATTGCTGCACTGGTCTCTGGCTGCGTTTGTGAGCTCTCTGTCTCTCCCTGCTGTCCACCCGCGTCTCCAGCGGACTCCCAGGCGGTGGAGCTGCTGTGGCAGGTGCGGGCCCAGCGGCGGCAGCCCTCGCCGACCCTCCCGGACACAGTCACCCGCCTGACGGCGCCCGACGGAAGCCTGGTGTACCTGGTGGGCACGGCGCACTTCAGCGACAGCAGCAAGAGGGACGTCGCCACGGTGAGGCAGCCAGACGACGTAGCCACGCCGACAGGGCAGATGAGTTCCCAGGACTCTGACAGCTAGGTCCTGCTGGCCTTCAAACAGCATGTCGGAGTCCCTGACAGACTTCAATGCTGCCCAGTAGTCTGGCTCAAACACGATCTCACTTTAATCTTTCACTCAGTCTTTCTAGATGTATTTGGTCAGACGGCTGTCCAGAACAGGGATGCTTTGACACAGTGCCAGAATGCCTTTTTCCAGCAGGCTCACAGCCTTTACTTGAATTCGGACTCATTGACAGTTTCAGACATGTTTCTACATGAAAGAAGTGTACACCCTGAGCAGTCGATTGGAAACTCATTCTAGGTGTCAGCAGGGGCTCACCATCTAATAGCAGAAGGACAAGAAACTCAAGAAACATCGAGATGTTAGGCCCATAAAGGCAATCAAAAGTAAACCTACTCAGTAAATTAAGGTTTAATGTTACTTTGACTCATTGAAGTATGGCCCTGGGGGGTGACTCCAGACCAGGGGTATTATTCATCAGAATTCTTAGCACTGGAAATAGCACATACATGTGAGAAATTACTCAAGTGATCAGCAGCTTCACTTTAGATTATCTGTTTAGAAGTGATTCTTTTTACCTTTTAGGTCCTAAGTGTACTGTTAAAACAGCTATAAGGTCTACTTAAGAATACATTTTGGACATGACTTGAAATAGATAATGTTAAGGTTGTGAAATGTCAGAGCAGAACAATCTCAGGGAGCTATTGTGAAGGTCTGGCAGGTATTGTATTTTAACAGAGTTTAGAAAATTCTGACATCGCCTACCTAAAAGCCATCACTCCTAGCTTTGACAGTAAGATGACCCTGCACAGTTTCGCAGCGGGGAAGAATAGAGCAGTGGTAAATTTGGACCTGGTGCATGAATTACTTAATCATGGAAGGTTTATACAATAAAATGAATCATAAACTGTAGTTATTAATGCAGTATTACAACAGCATTAAGAACAGTGACCCCACTTTATCAAACAGTTAGAGAAGATTAAGTTTTAAAATATTTATCGCTGTGAATGATTTTTTTTTTTACTTTTGTAAGGTTAAATTCCATGGGAAATTAACAGATGATGTTGAGTGTAAGTAACCCTGTGCCGGAGGTGCTGCGTGTTTACAGAGTTAGCATGCAGTAGAATGTTGACAGGTGCACGTGCCCCTAGTATCTGGACACCAACGCAGCTCCCCTGACACAGGGGCACAGAGTGACTGTCTCTCTCTCTCCCTGTCAGACGATCCGGGCCGTGCAGCCGGACGTGGTGGTGGTGGAGCTGTGCCAGTACAGGGTGTCCATGCTGAAGATGGACGAGAAGACGCTGCTGAAGGAAGCCAAGGACATCAACCTGGAGAAGGTCCAGCAGGCCATCCGACAGGTGAGGCTTTGAGCAAAGCTGAGTGCAGCCTCTGTGACATCCGCATTCTCACCACCAGCGGAGATCTGATTTCAGCTTCACTGTGATATCTGCAGTCAGTACTAATGAAGACCTGATTTCAAACGCACTGTGATATCTGCACTCAATGCTAATGAATGTAGAACTAAGGGTGGAGATCCTTGTGGTCTGGCTAGCATTTCTCTGTAAACAGCTGGCTAAACCTTGTCCCGTGAGAATACTTGCTAGAGCTGAGTGAACAGATCTTTCTAGCAGATTTGACCACTGCATGAAGATTTAATGCTGACACCCTGCTGTGGAGGTATTATTGTGAAAGGCATGCATTTGCTCTTTGCACAGTAACCTCAGAGAGGAATGCAGCATAACCCGCCCTCTCTCCCTCTTCCCCTCTCATTCTGTCTCCCCTTCTCTCTCCTCCTGCTCTCCCCGTCTCTCTCTCTTTTTCTTCAGAATGGAGTGATGTCAGGCCTGATGCAGATTCTGCTGCTGAAGGTGTCAGCCCACATCACAGAACAGTTGGGCATGGCCCCTGGGGGCGAGTTCAGGGAGGCCTTCAGGGAGGTGAGTGTGTGTGTGTGTGTGAGAGAGTGTGTGAGTGTGAGAGTGTGTGTGAGAGTGTGTGTGAGAGTGTGTGTGAGAGTGTGTGTGAGAGTGTGTGTGAGAGTGTGTGTGAGAGTGAGTGAGAGAGAATGTGAGAGAGAGCGAGTGCATGTGTGGCAGGGTGTGTGTGAACATGTAGATGAGTCTGTGTGTGTCTGTGCCAGTGTGTGTGTATGTATGAGCACGTGTGAGTGTGGGTGTGCACATCGGGGTTACAGCGAGCCTTTCTGTCCGTTCCCAGGCCGGGCGCGTGCCCTTCTGCAAGTTCCACCTGGGCGACCGGCCAATCGCAGTGACCTTCAAGCGCGCCATCGCGGCGCTTAGCCTGTGGCAGAAGGTGCGGCTTGCGTGGGGCCTGTGCTTCCTGTCTGACCCAATCAGGTACCCTCCCCGTCAAACATGCGCTACCCGGGTGTATTAGTGCTATGATGGACTGTTTAACACTTTCAGGCACATCTTTCAGCTCCCTATGGTCTCTCTAACCTGGAAGTCCCAGACGCTCTGTTTTAGAGGAGTGGTTCCCACAAAAACAATCAGAGGGATTGTTGATTGTGGAGGTTGTGATCTTCCTTTAGTGGACAGCTGATCTTGAAATGATGCAATTTACAGCATCATTATTTGGAATAATTATTAACTTGGCACACAGTTTTTTTTTTTTTCCCTTCATCAGACATGAAGTGAATTTTAGGTGCTATCTAGGTGAAATTGAACATAATCACATTCTTGAGAAGAGCTTCTGGCATTTTGGGGAGGTAATGTGGCCTGTCTGTGTGTCTGGGTGTCTGGGTGTCTGGGTGTCTGGGTGTCTGGGTGTCTGGGTGTCTGGGTGTCTGGGTGTCTGGTTGTGTGTGTGTGTGTGTGTGTGTGTGTGTGTGTGTGTGTGTGTGTGTGTGTGTGTGTGTGTGTGTGTGTGTATGTGTGTGTGTGTGTCAGCAAGGAGGACGTGGAGAAGTGCAAGCAGAAGGACTTGCTGGAGCAGACCATGTCGGAGATGATCGGCGAGTTCCCCGCGCTGCACCGCACCATCGTGGCCGAGCGCGACATCTACCTCACGCACACGCTGCGGCAGGCCGCCCGCTGCGTGGAGGCGCCCCCTAATGCAGAGAGTAAGCATTGCGCCCTCTCCAGTGGAGTGTCATACGTAATGTTACAGGCTGGTCAGGAGCGCTCCGATCAGAGTTTGCGGTCGTGGTTTGAAGCCTTCTTTTAGTTTGCGTAGGAGTTTTGTGACGCAGATCACTTGAATAGCAGTTCTTTGGAAATATGTTGCAACTGTCTGGAAGTGTTTTCATCCATTTTTATATTACTTAAGCTCAGTATCACAAATACATATAGAAATATGTTAACAGATAATCCAAGTCGTCAACAACCTATCTAAACAAGTGAAAATGCATAGTTATTTTGAATGGCTAATTTTACATTTATAATCCGTAAAACATGCGTCCTAACATTGATGGTTAGCTGATATTAGCATTGTCTTTATCTTGTATCTCTTCACCCAGCATTCTTTTCCTCTGAGAAGTCTACCCAGAATTTTCCAAATATGTATTTTTTCTTTTTTTTTTTTTTTAAACCAGACCCATGGTGTTTTTTTGTTATTTTTTTTTTGTTTTCTCGTTCGTTCGTGTTGTTGCTAATCCAGATTAGCAGGAGGCTGTGAGAGCGCGGATGTTCCAGCTGTAAAAGCTTCTCTAAATCTCCCCCTGTCTGTGTCTCTGGCAGAAGTGCCTGCGGTGGTGGTCGGGGTTGTGGGAATGGGTCACGTTCCCGGCATAGAGAGGAACTGGGACAAGCAGCTCAACATCCAGGAGATCATGAGGTGCGTTAGCTGGAAATGCTAGTGGGGGGAGAAAAAAAAACCCATTTTGTCCAAAAAGGAAGAGAACAGCAGCTGGTGCCTCTTAAGAGAAGTTAGTGGGGATGTGGGCAGAAGGGATTATTTTGCCGTGTTAGTGTGTTTGGAAGGAACTCTTAAGTGTCTTAAATGCTCTTTTGCTAGTTGTTTTGTGCCCCTTTACTAGTATTATTGAGAGCCCTGTACAGTTACATTACATGTTCTTATCCAGAGCGACTTCCAGCACAACAGAACATAAGTATATCCATTCAATTTGAATGAGCAACAGACCAGTGAGTGTGAGCATAACACTATTCAAGCCCAACCACAAGTTAACGTGGGCAGTCTGACAGAAGCCAAATATACTACGATACAACAGTCCCTAGAACACAGAAACCAAAATACAGCGCAATACTACACTTAAATAATAAGTGTGAAATACTAGAGGTGTGGGGTGTTAGGGGGCGGGGATTGGGTTGTATTGAAGCCTCAGAGCTGTATTACAGATTTGGTTTTAACTCCTGCTTCTCTCTCTCTCTCCTCCTTACAGTGTGGCCCCGCCCTCTCGTTTTGGCTGGGTGTTACGGACAGCCCTAAAGGGGGCGGTGCTGGGGGTGCTGGGCTACGCCTGCTACCGGGCGGGAGGGGGCGTGGGCAGGGCCCTCCTCTCCGTCCCCGCTGTCCAGTCACTGCTCAATAGCCTGCGACCGCCCCCTGCCCCCTGACTGCGGGCGCCACGCCCCCCTCCCAGCGCCCCCCCTGACAGAGACTGCGTATGACACCGATGGCCTTAAACACAAGGGGTGGGGGTTCACCCCAGGGTTTCTGGGAATCCATGCTGAATTCAGAGGGCCAGGGCTTAGGCCCGCCCTCTCTCCCCCAGCCCCGCCCACCCCATGGTTTCCTCTGCGTGTGGAATCAGAACAGTGCTGCTGAAACCCGGACAGAGTTCATTTTCCCAGACTATTGCAAACAAAACCAGGATTTTGTAGGTTTTACATGTGCCGCCTCAACTGGCTTTTTACCCCCACGTTCACGATTGGCCGCTTCCGACGGAGGAGGACTGATATCCACCAATAGGACAGCTGCACAGACCTGCATTCCTCTTTCAGACACGGCAGACTAAATCCCAGCTGTGTGTGTGTGAGTATCGAGTATAACTGCTGCTGCACCTCATTTCGGACTGATCCCATATCAACGATCATGGAGGTGGCTGAGCCGGGTGACTTGCCAAGTGCTGATCAGAGATCAGTCGGGATCGTGGGATTATAGAGGAGGCCTCTGTATGCATAGATGGGGGAACAGCAGTTAGATGCAGCTCCGTAAGAGAGTAAAAGTGCTCCAGCAACCACCTTATTTAAAACCAGTCCTGAATCATATTTACCAAAAGGAGTTCTTGGTTCTGATCATGCCTGGGCCTGATGGAGACTCTAGTGCCTCCTGGTGGTTCTGGCACACCTGAGCTTCTCCCTTGGTCATTGCAGACTACAAACCCAAGTATCTTTTTTAGTATAAGCATACTTTAAATTCAAATTAGCAATTACTTTGTTCCTTCTGATATATTACCTCTATAAAAATGGCTTCTCCATTAGTGTTACAGACTCAGTATAGTTCGGTGCCAATGTAACCAGTGCACTTTGTCACACTGATTGTAGGCAGGGTAATGGTCAGCACCCCATGAGGGAACTGGTGTTCACAGAACAACCAGGATGGTCACTATGAGTGTAGTAACGTGATACAAATGTGTCATAAAAGCATAATGGGTGCTGCAGTAAAATCACTAGCCATAATCACACGCCAGAGGAAAAATGCCCAGTTTAAATCTGTTCTAGGCTGATCATGGTTTTACCGTGTTTGGCGGTAAACCTGGCAGCGGTTGCTGTAGCACTTTTCTCTCTCATGGCTGACCCTGCAGACTACCCCCGGCTGCTGCAGCTGTTCTTCCTCAGGCGGCAAGAACGTGGGCGGGGCTGACATATCGTATGCACATGCGACCGGACAGTGCCTCCCCCCCCCCCCCCCCCCCCGAGATGGAGGGTGAAGAGGGTGACGAGAGAGAGAGAGAGAACTGGGCCATCTAGGGTACTCCGAAGTGAGGAAGCCCTGCAAAAATATGCACCGAGCTTTTACCAATCTGGCTCCCCAGAGCTGATCCAGGAACAGCTAAGCCAAGCCGAAATCCAACCCCAACCATTTTTTCCCCACAAGGAGAACAAAAGCAGAAAAGTGCTTGGTCTTGACCAGCACTCGGGTCACCTTCCATTGACAGTTATGAGTCAAGCCCCAGGTATTTTCTGCCATCTGGGACTGATCCTGGGTCAGCTTTCCCAACCTTATCCCTGTCCTTGCACCCTGTTCTGCAAAAAGCTTGAACTGGTCCAGGATCAGTGTATGGCCATTATCGAGCCACACCTGATCAGTGTCTTTTAATTGAATTGAGCTTGGAACATGGAGCCACTGTCTCTGGGTTTAATTTTCAAATAATTACTGACTTTTCCATAGAAAAATCAAATTATATACTTAAGTTGAATTACAATATTAAGGTGTTGATTATTTTTTTCTGACCTGATGTGCCCTTGTGTTTGGTGAATGGTCTGTAGCATCTCATAGCATGTAGTGAGGTTTATTATCTTCTCTGCTGTCCCTGATCACCATCACTAATTACAGTGTATTAAAACCATTATTAAGTATTACAGTGCAATAGTAACTGCAGGCAGCCGTGTGTGCAGCCCCACTAGGACAAAGGGTTCAAGCCGGATAACCCAGGAACCAGAGTGAGGGAGTTGTTTTGGAGGGAGATGTGGAGGGATCGTGCCTCGCTGGTTAATAACTCAGAGCCCCAAGGACATTTTTACCCTGAACAGATGAATTAATATTCCACAAGTAATATTCCACACCTGCTTCCCATTCAGTATTTCATGTCTGTCCTCTACACCGGCGCTGCTTCAGGGCTGAGGTCAGGTCTAAAATTCCTGATAGGTTGATGGAGAAGGGAGGTGGGGTTTTCTTGACTCCCATTTAAGTGCAGCGCGTGTGTGGCATTTGCAGGGGTAAAAAAAAAAAGTCCTTGGAGCTTAGTGCTAAAAGTAGGGATTGTATCATGAGATGCCAATCTTCTAGAAACAGGTGACACACTGAAAACTAGGATTCTGTAATTGTGTGACCCTAAGCCAAAGCCAGTCATTGTCTGACAAAAAAGTATTCAGTTTTGTCTTGCTTTCAACATTGTGTTATCCAAAGACACCTCTCTAAAGACCTCTCCACCAGTTAGATGTGCACATTGGGTGACAGCCCTTTCTCTTTTAAATAGGAGATTAATATCTTGTGGCAGAGTATCTTTTTAATGCCACTTTGAGCACAGGCTGAAACAGTGGTTCTTAACCTACTTTCGGAGCAGCACAGAGGGGCAGCCCATGTGAAATACTTCCGACAGGAAAAATGACAGCCCGGTGCAGTAGGCTGGATGAATTATCCTACATTTTTATTGTGTTAGAGGTGTAGACGTAGCACCACATGTGCAGCTGAGGGCCCAATGTGTTGCCTGCAGTGGTAAGTTGGGTTGATAATCACTGGTCTGAAGTCAGTGTTCAGGGGAATTAATATGATGTAGCGCAAAAAATAGGTGACCAGAGTGCGGATTGATGTCTGTCTTTTTTTTTTGGGAATGGGAGTCATTCGTTCATCTCGGTGTGCAGTCTCCAAATGCTCCATACACAGAGCCTGGCTTGCCCAATACTGTGTGGATGGACTTTAACTGTCAAAGATTATTATTGTTAATATTGGGCATATTTTTCTAGAAGATCCCCCTTAATGCATGCAATTAGCCCTGTCAGCTTTCCTCAAATCCCCTGAAGTGGTTGCCATGCCCTGGGGGGAATTTTTCTGTTCACTCTGCAGGGGGGGGTTAGTGCGGAAATCCATCACTGACCTTATCACTCATGTCTTCTGCAGTTGAAACGGGTCTTAAATGTATATTGTGATTTATAGGAAACCAAAAAGTACTGGAATGTTCAACCTTAAGAGCTATATATTCTGGGCAAGGCGACAGACTTAACCCGGCCTAATGTCTCCGGGTCTTTATTTTGGAGATGGCAAAAGCAGCTCTTTGGGTGACACAGAAGACCTGCTTTTGAAAACGGCTGAAAAGGTTGGGATTTTTTCCGCTTATGTCAAAGAGGGCCAGGGTCTGAAACACATGCATTTGAGATACACGTCAAAATGTGTTTGGCGTCCATGTAGCATATGTATGTAGCATTTATATAGAAAGCAGGAGGAGTCAATTCAATTCAAGTTCACTATGCAAAAAAAGAGAGAAATCTATGACAATTTGTTAGAACCTGCATCGAAAAATGTATTAGTTTTTATAATAACAAATAATGGACATTATTCATATTGCGTAAATAATATACGCCTTACCTGTGGTCAGGTAATAGATGTGCTAACTGCTAACTAAAGCAGTTTAGGAAACTTACTTTCAGTCTTGTCTTTCAAATGAAAGCTTGTACTTTTTGTCATCTGATTGCTCTGTTGTGACTTAGTCTAAAAGGTTTTTACCTTTACTTTCCATTAACAAATGAATAACATTTTTCCTATTTCCTGAACACCAGGGAAAATGTTGAAATGTTAAAACTAAAATTTAATAGCACACACACTAACACAAACTTGCATTAAATATGCATTAAATATTCACTGTATGCTGAATTTGCCTCAGATGCTGCAAGGGTGTGTTGAAACATATTGAATGTCTGGTACAAGTGGGAGTTAAAACAATGGTCTCAAATGCATGTGTTCAAGCATGACCCCTTCCCTGAATGTAGTCTGTACTATAGGGGAAGTCCTGCTGACTTCACTGTTTGGGTTGGGGGGGGGGCACAGTAAGATGGGGTTAGGGGGGTATTTTTTGGAAGCCTTATTCTGTTTTCACTGCTGCCTTCTACCTGTATCTCGCCTCTGCTACAACCTATGTCCTGTCAGGCCATCCCTGTCCGTCCGTCCCTCCGTCCCTCTGTCTGTCTGTCTGTGTCACAGAGTCTCCTCTGCCTTCAGCCCCACAGCAGCCTGGCTTACAGTCAGCGAAAGGCCCCATCACACATCAGCCTGCTACAGGAGGTTTCCTAACCTTCTTTCAAAGAAATCTGCAGTTGAAGCAGCCCAAATAACACACAGACGCAGAGGGTCGAAGATCCAGGATACTGAGGGCTTTTATTGGCTTTTGCTGCGGTCTCTGTTTTCAGTCGCCTGTACTGAAAACCCCGGAATCTGGGGTTTAGCATTCCATGCTAACATTTTTGCCACAAACTTGAGTCACCTGTTTTAAATGCATTTAAAATCTTAAAATCTCCTTTTCAGCTGATTTGAGACATTTGGGTTTGGACATCAAAAAAAAAAACTGTGTGAAACCTGTCTTTATGACCCATGCTCCAGGTCATTCTTGAAACTTTCACATCTGCAAAAGCAGTTGTGTGAAACCTATGGTAGTTTACAGTTAACGTGAGTTTTAACACCTGGCTAGACTGAGTACTGTGTGATGGGACTCTTTAATTCTGTGATCCATGTCTCTGTGACACGCCAAACACAGATACCCATGCTATACCATTGGGAAGGTGGTGCAAGTGCATACACAGTCCATGTCTGTGACTTCATAAGCATTAAGTATGTGCATAGTGGTAAGTCTGAATTAGCAGCACCGCCTTACGTGTGTGTGTGTGTGTGTGTCTGGGAGTATGTGTATGTACTGTGGGGAAATCGTGGGTAATGTAGCTGCTATAATTGTCAGCCTTGCCCTCAAACATTGTCACTGTAAACTAGCCAAATACTGAAGCCTAGACTCTGTACTGAACTGTACAGATTTTAAATTAAAAGGATACTACATGCAGATTGCTATATTTAAACCTGGTCCAGACTTTCTTTGCAGGATTGGAGACCTTGACCACTTAGAGTGGTTTTCGTGTCAGGTTGTTCTGTTTTCTCAGAGAGGGAATGGGGATATAAAGTGACAAAAGTATTGTCCAACCCAAGATTCACCTTGGCCCAATAAAACAGTTCCTTCACAGGACGACTCTACCCAAAGACTTTTGTTCATGTGCTTGGCTTGGATATTTGATTTTACCCATTGGTTAACCTGTAAAGACGTTTATACAGGACCTAGCTACTAGCTATGACAGTCTGTCTCCATGGTGATTTACATAGCTAAAACTGTACGGCCTGTCCATTTATAACACTTAGCATTCAGTCAATTATGGGGAAGGTACGCACTGGAGAATGAAACGGAAGTCCCTTGTTTCGGACTGAAGATCCCCTCCTTTGGTCACATTCACTGCTGATGTCGTTGAAGCCCCATGCAGTATATTTTAATTTAATATATTTTATATTTTAGTGCTGCACTTTTGTGTTTCTAAAGGTTGATTGTTGTCCTGGAGGTTGACCACTACTATGGAAATGAATGCTGTGGACCAAGTCTTATGTCACATTTTGTGGAATAATTCAGAAAAACATGAATATTTTACTCTTTATTAGAGTATTTTAATAGTAGGAAAAATGCCTATTTGTCATTTGTCTGTTCATCAGTGTCACGTCTTGAATTTCCATGCAACCATAAAATGAAAAAAGAAGCATTGAGACATTAGGTAAAACAAAACTGAGTTGTTTAAAGTGCAGTATTTTCTTACTTTCACCGTTTCAGCAGATAGCCTTTTGGGAGCACAGTGTTGATGCCATTTGTGGTGTCCATCTGTGTTGTCTGCTATCTGTAAGCCTCACTTATACATAAAGATACAGTGTAGTTAGCAGTGCTGGCAGGCATGCACTGCTGAGTTCACTCAGTGTCATAATCCACTTTCCTTTGGCTGTGCAATAGCAAGCTGATTTTGGAAATTATTTTTCTATTCTGTCAGAAGCTTATTGCAAAGCAGTAACCGATGAATGAAAGTTGCTTATTACACATTTGTTACACATTTCTAAGATCAATGCCTCTAAAGTGTTTTCAGTCAGATATTGGCTGTGCATTTGTGGTTTGGACGCTAGAAACCAAAGATGAAGCTTGGGGTTTCATCTGACATTTGAGTTAAGGTTAGAAAAAAAGGGTTAAGGTTTTGAGCTATATCTTTTCATGTAGCTATGAAAACAGTGTTGGTGTTTTAACAGCTGTTTTGACAATATAGCACAGGGATGGCACCAATTAGGAACAGTCTGGACTGGACACACACAGAACAAGAGAACTGTGAAAAGTGCATCTATACATGTCATGTTTTTCTTTCTGGTCTGAGAACACACTAGAGAACATTCCAGCCAAGAGGGGATTCAACACAGGCAAGAACAGTACCAGTCAAATGTTTGGACACACTTTTGTCTCTTTATTTTTTACCATTTTTCACATTTTAGAATAATAGTAAAGACCTCAAAACTATGAAATAACACAAATGGAATTATGCAGTGCCCAACAAGTGCTACAAACAGATCAAAACTACCTTATATTTTAGATTCTTCAAAATGGCCAAAAATATTTTTTGAAAGTCTTTACATGGAAATGTCTTTGAATGCATGTTTTCCATTATCTTAATCAGGTGTGTCCATACTTTTGCCTGGTACTGTGGAGGGGCAGAATCTTCATCAAAATGGCACCATATTTCCTGCATACTGTACTGTGTGAGTCCTATATGGTCAAAAATACTTTAAAAGCACAATGGGAGGGTCTTCTCAATAGTCATATATGAAGTAAAAAGGAGGACCAGCGACCATGTCTGAGTCTCTACACCCTGCTGCATTCCGTGGTCCTTGCTCAATGCTCAGATTCCACTTGAGTCTACCCCACTCTGAGTGAGGTGCTGAACAGTCACCCAGCACAAAAGCCGCTGAATACATTACTTTAGGAACTTGTGGAAGAAATTATAAATTGCTTACATTGCAAGTAAGAGAAGAGAACAAGTGCTACAAGTGCTTGTTTTCTTTCAACATGGTTTTGGAAGGTATAGAGCAAATTTTCTTACACAAATAACCTTTTGACTGATGAGCACGGGGAGACTTAGCTACAGCGTGTGTGGGAACCAAACCCGCCATGTTCTGCTGGGGTATAACGCCAGTATTACCCCGTGAGCTACACCTGAGCTCCAGCTGCAACAACTCGTCTTTCATAGTCAATTCTCCTGGTTGCTTTCAGAAAACTGTCTTGGGTATGATGGGATAGATCTGCTACGCTGGTCACTAATGCCAGTGTGGTCATCGCACAGCAGCGAGCCAAACGGTAAAGGGCTTTTGCTCCATCGATACGATGAGGAAAAGGACAAGCGTTCACTGCTGCCCTCTGGTGGCACAGTTGGAAAAAAGACCACTTTTTGGTCACTGTCTTTACTATTATTCTAAAATATGAAAAACTGTAAAAATAAAGAAAACCCCTTCTATGACTCGGTGTTTCCAAACTCTTTAGAGGTACTGTACATGATGTTTCCTTGGTACGTAATGCACACAGATGCGACAAAACTTACTTTCACCAAAAAAGACAGTTCAGGTGTAGAAAAAATGTTATATTGACTCTTGAGTGAAAACATTATATACCTGCATATACTGTGATCATATAGCACTACATATTACATATTAAACTGACCAACTGACAGCTGTCAATCAGCTGTCAAAGCTGGCTGTTAAGTTGGCGAGCGAGCGAGCTACAGTGTAGCCAAAAGACTAACTAGCAAAGCATGTTTCACTTTCGTCGTGATCAAGAGATGGCCACTGAAAATATTGAGATATCAACAAAGATTTATATAGTAAGCAACCATATGTTTCATAAAGTGTCATTTAGGGAAAATATGCAACGAATACGATATGCTACGGACTCAACAGTGAGTAGGATATGTTTTATGAAAATAATTTTCGTGATTTCTTGGTCTGTCCAGCTACGATTTCATGATTAATTTATTTTATCCCTATATGTGGCGTTCCTGGAGTCGTTCGCCATCGTTACATTAGAAATGGCTTCGTAATTTGCGTCTGCTAAATGACGAAAATGTAAATGTAAACACTATCTCTGATCAAAACGGACTGTGTGTAACTGCGTCAAACTGGTCACTTGGTGACGAGGCCACGTCACAGAAACACGCACCATATGTCACAGTGAGAAGTCAGGCAATATAAAGCCGTGAAAGGTAGAGTTTGGTGTCAGTTGAACTTGGAAGAAACAGAGGAAATGCTAACGGAGCTCATACGAACGAAATCGTTTTTGTTGGGTATGTTCAATGCTACTTTTAATCAGGTCTGCTGAACAAGCCCCTACTTTCCATAATCAATGCAGAAACATATTAATCCAACAGGTCCCAGGATCAAGACAATGGGGGGAGGACCAGACCCTGTGGAATCCACAGGATCATCCAAACGCAACATCTTTTTGGATTTACGTGGATATACGTGTGGCCTCAGGATTTAGGTATTGTCATATATTGTGGCTATGCATGTGCTGTTCTTTCAGGCCTGCGCGACCTGGGACGCTGGAGGGGACATGGGATTATCTATGAGCGCCCTGCCGGTGTGATCCACTGGAACCCTGCCCTGTGGAGCCGCTGCGGACTCATATCCAGCCCAACAAACAACAGGTCCCCACACCACTCCGCATGGGTCACATAGTAACACAGGAAAACACCCACCTGCAAGGGGCACCCACCATTAAGCAACCTGATATGGTGCATTACCCACACAGCTATGTCCTGCGTGGGTAATGGACCAAATTAAATGTATATAAACTATTGTTAATATACTAATAATAATAATAATAATAATAATAAAATAAGGAAACAAGCAAATAAGCAAATTAACTTAATTTAGTTGTAATATTAAGTCATTTTTTCAAAATGCCCACAGGATGAAAAAGTAAAAGTAACAGAAAATGAAACAGGAAAATAAGAAAAGGATCGTAATTAAATGTAAATAAACAGTTAAGTGATTTGACATAATAATAATAATAATAATAATAGAAATAATAGAAAAAGAAAAGGAAAATAAGAAAATGAACATTATTAAATAACTTATTAAAATATCAATATAATGTTTAACTTTATTTATTAGATAAGCATATTATAAGCACTTAATATATAAATAAGCAATTAGCTAAATCAGCAGTTCCCCAGACAGATGGCAGTTGTTAGCATCGACTCTGAGATGGCAAGTGTCAAGTCTAGGTCAGTAGATACTAGTTTCACAAGAGGCAGTGCCAACGCAACTGTCCTTTGTGATACAGCTGTGGTTTGTGTGGACCCTCCTAAATATTCTCAGTTTGCCAGGAGGGGGCTTGTAGTTGTAGATCTCCCATTTCTGTGCATTGTTGGGGCCTAGTTGTGTGTTGCCGGTGCTGTCATCAGTCTTTCCATGTAGTTGAAAGAGGTGCTTAATTTGGATTGACTAATTATGAAAGTAAATTATTCTTTCATCCATCAATGATATATAACTGCATGCAACTAGCGGCGAGTCTCATGTTCCTGTCTGTTGCTAAGTTACTGGTGCTAGATGAGTAGTCGGTAATGGAAATAAATAATTTGTTTTCAGTCCTAATCTTCTATTCCTCATGGGCCTACACAAAGGTTTTTATATAGGCAGGCTAGTGGTAGTTTGCAAATAATAAGAAAAAAGGTATATACTGTAGATGTGTGCCTTGAGCTGAAGTATGTCCTTAAATTTGCATCATTAGTCATGAAAGATAATAATTTATCATATCTAGCATCTGGGTATCCTTTTCCTGTTTTTTGTGTCTTGATATGAGCTGGATAGCTGTAACAGGTCCTTCATTTTATTTGTTGTCAGTATGCTTTTCTGTTTTTTACGGGCCTATCTAATGTTGATAGTAGCAAGGATGTTGGGGTTCTAGTCTCCGCAGGCTAGTGATAGGGGTCTCCTAGTTTATTGCATAGGAGTACAAAAGAGGTATATAGAGGTATGTATTGAGCTATCTTGCTTTAATACGCCCTTAATTTTGAGTCAGTGTTGATAAACGATCATTTATCATCATTACCGGTTTATAGTTAGCAAGTGGGTCTCCTTGTCGTGTTTTTAGTGTCTTCGTTTGAGCTGGCTCGACCAGCTCAGTTTTATCTGACAGGCCCGCAGCAACCAAACCCTGCGTGCGACGCCAGGTCCGTTCCATCCTGAGCAGGTTGTACAGCTGCGCAAACTAGTTGGGATGTTTGGTACCAGGTGTGGGATCGGAGTGACCCCAGCTTTTACTAAAGGCCGCATGAGTTAGACGCTCTGCTATTTTTTTTTTTTTTGAGGCTCTACTTATATGAATGTTTATAATCCATGAGTAATGTTGCCAGACTGTTAATAAATAATGAACACTTAATAAATATTTAATACTTAATAAATAAGAATAATTTATAATAATAAAAAAAATAAATAAAATCAGTTAATGTAAAAACTGATAATACATTAATTTTGACAATAATTTTAACTTTCAAAATTTATTTTAAACTTAACAATGTTGACTCCTGTGGAGAGATATACAACTGTGGGTGCTTTATCTGTCAGCAAATGAGCAAAAATGACATTTATGTGTACCTGATAAATAATTAAAAATAATCACTATTCAAAGTATTTAATACAAAAACGTATATTTTGTGCCCCTTGTTTATCAGTAGGTTACAACTTAATAGAGAGACAGACCATGTGATTTTACTGTTGTTCCTCCATCTAGAGCAGGCATACTTGTATTGAACATCAGCTGTTTTCCAGGAATCTCTCGACTGCCTTTTTCTGGGGTCAGGGAATAATTTTCCAGCTTTTCCCCCTAATTGGCCCTGGGTTTTCTGGTTTTTTGATTCCCTCTGGAAAACGCTTTCTTTGGGACAGTCTTTTCTGAGAAACACCCTCAGGTGTAGCAGTTTATCTTAGGAATGCCTTGCTGTCTTTGGAATTGTTAAATAATTACTTCAGTAAAGATTTTAAAAATCAAGATCTAGTCCTCTCCTTTTTATCTCTTTAATATGTATTAAAATTGTTTATCTGCTGACATTTCAGCACATATGCTCAATATATTTCTCTCATTGGTGTCATATTTTTGTGAACATTTTTAAACAAACATTCGAGTTACTCCCTTTATTGCTGTTGTTGTGGTAGATGCAGAACATGACATGGATTTACATATATGCATTAATATAACTATAGCAGCACTTCCTTTGGAAACCACTTGAAAAAATTCATCAAGTCACTGATATCACATTCTACATGAAATACATGAAGTTATACAGTGAGATGCAGGCTAAGGAATTTAAGACAGAGAACTGAATTTGTCTATTCCAGTGTAGTTCACTGTAGTTCCATTACAACTAATTTAGTGTCAGCACTTATAAATGTACTGATATATGGAAAATATACAACTTGTACCTGTAATTTTGTTTTTACCCTTAGTCGAGATGATTTCAATAATAAAATAACCCAGGCTGCGGTAATACTTTACCTGACACATCATTGCCCTCTTGTGGCCAATATAGGCATTTAGTGACAGTTAGTGAAATTTATTTACGAAAAAGAAGAAAATGAAAATAACAATGAAGACGTAACATGGTGTACATTTGTGTCAAGAACATCGAATTATATTTAAAAGAATATTTAAGTCTTATATTTTATGGTCTTTGCGACCAAGTTAAAAGAATAGTATTCATTTGAATAATTTGAACGTAAAGTCAATGCCAGTATACAACCACCAGAGGGCAGGGTTTTACAAAATCCAGCTTTTTCCTTATTTTCTACAGCAAGTCAATACCAGTATTTAACCACTAGAGGGCAGGGTTTTACAAAATCCTCCTTAAGGTTTTTAAGCGCTTATATCAAGTCCATTGTGTCCATGTCCACGACCATGTAATATACCACAACAAGACTGCTATGCTCATCCATGATACACAAAGCCTGGCTTTCCAATACCAACAGAGGAAAAAGATCTGCTGTGTCCATCTCATGAGCTGGATTTGATCGAGGATGTTTGTGACATTTGCAGGCAGCAGACAGTCTTTTCCATCTGAAACACACTGACATCATAAGAGTAAGTGTTCAATGATGACAGTTAGGCCTATTTTTGTGCATTTCATGTTTAATTGATGTAATTGGCTGCGTGAAAATGTAGGCCTCAGAGTATTGTGAGCTGTTTCAGGTATTAAAAACCATAACAAAAAAAACTGATTGCATAAAGTACATATTGCATCTGACTATTGGTCATTTTGGCACAATAAACTCATTTATATAAAGGCTGAATTTGGTGACTTGATGAAGTGATTTTCCCAGATTATCTCAGTACAGTGCTCACAGCATGGTGTTCATATCCAAGTATATCCAGGTTTTTGCATGTATTAGTAGTGTAATGTTGGTGTAATGATGTATGAGCTTTGCCCTTTTCAAGCCATACTGCGTCCCTTCCTGCCGCAGTGACAGTTCTATGTGGACTGAGAAACTGCAGTTTGACAGTTCATTCAAACAACCATTTTAAAACATTTTCAATTTTAACAGTTAATTGAGTTCATTTTTTGGCATGGGCTTCCCTTAAAAAACACCTCAATTTAACCTTGCTATTGCAAAGGTTGCTAGTTCAATCCTTCTGTTTAATTTGCTTTCATCTTCTGGGAGGTGCATGAGCTTTAATTTCTTGAAACATTTTTCAAGGAGTGTGGGGGGTGGGGTGGGGGGGGGGGGGGGGGGTTGTATTAAACATCATTCAGTGACCTAGTGAATAATATCCATCTTTGTTGCTGAGGATATTGATATTGTTTAATACCCCCCCCCCCGCACCCCCTGCACCCCCCCCCCCCCCACCCCCTGCACCCCCTGCACCCCCTGCACCCCCTGCACTCTGTCTCTGATTCACTATCTGAGAATCAGATAGGGAGTGCAGGGGGGGGAGGTGTATTAAACAGCATCCAGTGTCCAAGTGCATGGAGAGTACCTGGAGAGTACGAGGTCGTGAACTTATTATTATGCACAGGCCCAGAGAGGATTGTGATGTAAGTGAGCCTCATAAGCTGTCGGTCTCTGCTATTAGTAGACCAGGGAGAGCATTATGCACCAGGAGACGGACAGACAGTCACAGACAGACAAAGCACTAGATCCAGTTCCTTATCCTGCTACCAGGACAGCTCTCTGTAGGTGGAGAGTCTGGATCTGACCGTAAATTCAAACAACCATCTTCATTGTCACTTTAGCTGTGATGTAACACTTAAATCTTTCCTTTTAATCAGTTACTTCAGCTCGTTTGTCACAGGTTTCCCTTAACATATTCCACATTTCAATGGATGCCTGTATGCAAATAAATACCCAAGAGCATTATGGGTATTTTATCACTAAAACATCACCCATGATGATCCAGGTAACAGTTTCAGAGCGAGTTTTTTTTTAATTATTATTTTAAAACAGAACTTTAACTCATAAAACAATTATCATGATGACTATGATGCAAAGAAATTTTCTAACCATGACTAAAATGAAATTTAATTAAAAGGTTATGTTAATTCATATAGAGTACATGTTTTAGAAGACATTATTTAGATAAATGTCAAAAATGGAAAGGGAATTAATTTCTTGAAACGAAAATAATTGATTTTTTACAGAAGATGCCATTGTTTTGGCTAATGATGTAGTACAGGAACAGCACACATAAGGCTTCAGACCTCTTGTGGTGCACAGACTAACTTTTAGCTTACAACCTCAATGGTTCTTGGTTCAAATCTTCCTTTTACTTTTTCATATTCTGCTATGTTGTGACGTCTCTGACCATTAAGTAGCAGAAGAATCAAGGTCCTGGTCTGCTCATGTTTGAGTGGCACAGTGATAAGGAGGTCGTGGGCAGTAGAGAGCTGAGGAAACAGCAGGAGATAGAGGGCAGTAGATAGTTACTTTACCTTAAACATACTAGATGTAGACATGTATAAGAAGGCTAGCAGAAGGCTGCACTCCATGCGTCTCTCAGGTGGTGCAGAGACAGAATGCCAGACTACAAAGCAACAGGTCCTGGGTTCAAGCCCCGTAAGAGCTTGTGCAGTATTTTTGATAGCCAAAGGAGGCTCCCAAACAGGCAGCAGAGGGTAGCAGAGGGCTCAGGTTGTAACAGAAGATAGAGCGCAATAGAGCACTGAGGACATAGCAGGAGCTAGAGAGCAGTAAAGCGCCTGAGGCTGTAACAGGGGGCAGAGGGCAGCAGAGAGCTGAGGCCAGCGCAGGACTTAGAGGGTGGCAGAGAGTTGAGGGTGTAGCAAGACCACGTAAGAGGAAGCGGATGGATGGGATGACAGATGGGATGAAGACAGGGAAGGGTCTGACCCGGCCCAGTGAGGTGTCCAGAACGGGAGGCAGAGCAGAAGCGGTGTGGCATGGAGCAGGGTGAGGGTGAGGAAGGAGGAGATGGGGAGGGGGGAAGAGGCGAGGGCGAGGGTGAGGATGAGGAAGGAGAGAAATGACGAAGATGCAAAAAGCCACGCCCACTTTTTCGCTAGTTAGTTCCTCGTATTCAACTGTCTTAATAAGTTCCTCGTGCGTCGCAACGCGACGCTGCTGCAGCGCGCAGCAAAATTTCAGCCGGCTCTCGCGCCCGGCTGCATAACCCCCAGTTTCCATCGTCCGAAACCTCGGGGGGGTATGAGTTCCCCCCCTTTCCTCTTGCCCCGGGCCGCTGGTTGGATTCGAACCCACAACCTCACTAGTGCGAGGAGCAGATCTTCCTCCGACGCCACAGACACCTTGGCACTTTTCTCCTTTTTTTTTTGCGCACTTGACAAGCGACTTGGTGAGCGCACAGGGAAAACGGAGAACAACGGGGGCTTGAACCGCAAACCTTCTGCACTGCCCCCTGCTGCCCTTCTGGAGACCTCCTTTGGCCTTTAAAAGGTCAAAGACGGTCGGTTTTGAACCTGGGCCCTCTCGCTTCATAGTCCCGAGTTATACCTCTGCACCGCCAGAGAGTAACGCTGCCTGCTCCCCAGGCCGATTCTTTCTACCGCAGCACCTACCATGACCGACAGAAAAGAAGCGCATAGCCTGGTGTCGGGATTAAACTGGGAATCTCCAGGTTACAAGGGAGTTGATTTACCACCACACCACCCAAACATGAATGGGTTGTGAGTGAGATTCTTCTGCTACTTTATTTAATTGCTTAGGGTTTTCCATGGTTAGAAAATGCATTTGCAGCGATCATCATACAAATTGTTTCATAAGTTAATTGTTTCATTTAATAAAAAAAAAAAAAAAAATTAAAAATTTGCCGTGAAACTGTTACCTGGATCGCTATGACGGTTTGATGTGCTGTGATAAATTACCCACAGTCCTCTCTGGGCCTGTGCATAATAATAAGTTCACCACCTCGTACTCTCCAGGTACTCTCCATGCACTTGGACACTGGATGCTGTTTAATACACCTCCCCCCCCCCCCCCTGCACTCCCTATCTGATTCTCAGATAGTGAATCAGAGACAGAGTGCAGGGGGTGCAGGGGGTGCAGGGGGTGGGGGGGGTGCAGGGGGTGCGGGGGGGGGGGTATTAAACAATATCAATATCCTCAGCAACAAAGATGGATATTATTCACTAGGTCACTGAATGATGTTTAATACAAACCCCCCCCCCCACCCCACCCCACCCCCCACACTCCAACACCCCCACACTCTGTATGATTCTCAGATAATGAATCAGAGTGCAGGGGGTGGGGGAGGGGGGTGCAGGGGGTGCGGGGGGGGGGGGGGGGGTGGATTAGGAGGTGTATTAAACAGCATCCAGTGTCCAAGTGCATGGAGAGTACCTGGAGAGTACGAGGTGGTGAACTTATTATTATGCACAGGCCCAGAGAGGACTGTGGGTAATTTATCACAGCACATCAAACCGTCATAGTGATCCAGGTAACAGTTCCACGGCAAATTTTTTTATTATTTTATTTATTTTTTTTTTTAAATGAAACAATTAACTTATGAAACAATTTGTATGATGATCGCTGCAAATGCATTTTCTAACCATGGAAAACCATAAGCAATTAAGTAAAGTAGCAGAAGAATCTCACTCACAAACCATTCATGTTTGGGTAGTGTGGTGGTAAATCAACTCCCTTGTAACCTGGAGATTCCCAGTTTAATCCCGACACCAGGCACCATGTTGCTTTTGTCTTGGTTGTGGTAGATGCTGAGTTAGAAGGAGGAGAAAAGATAAAGGGCACCCATGGCTCTCAGGTGGTGCAGAGACAGAACGCCAGACTGCAAAACAACAGGTCCTGGGTTCAAGCCCCGTAAGAGCCTTCTCGTTACTTTTGATAGCCAAAGGAGGCTCCCAAACAGGCAGCAGAGGGCAGCAGAGGGCTCAGGTTGTAACAGGAGCTCGAGGCCAATAGAGAGCAGTAGAGTGCTGAGGTTGTAAGAGGGGGTAGAGGGCAGTAGAGAGCTGAAGCCACAGCAGGAGGTAGAGCGCAGTAAAGCGCTGAGGCTGTAACAGGGGGCAGAGGGCAGCAGAGAGCTGAGGCCAGCGCAGGACTTAGAGGGTGGCAGAGAGTTGAGGGTGTAGCAAGACCACGTAAGAGGAAGCGGATGGATGGGATGACAGATGGGATGAAGACAGGGAAGGGTCTGACCCGGCCCAGTGAGGTGTCCAGAACGGGAGGCAGAGCAGAAGCGGTGTGGCATGGAGCAGGGTGAGGGTGAGGAAGGAGGAGATGGGGAGAGGGGAAGAGGCGAGGGTGAGGATGAGGAAGGAGAGAAATGACGAAGATGCAAAAAGCCACGCCCACTTTTTCGCTAGTTAGTTCCTCGTATTCAACTGTCTTAATAAGTTCCTCGTGTGTCGCAACGCGACGCTGCTGCAGTGCGCAGCAAAATTTCAGCCGGCTCTCGCGCCCGGCTGCATAACCCCCAGTTTCCATCGTCCGAAACCTCGGGGGGGTATGAGTTCCCCCCCTTTCCTCTTGCCCCGGGCCGCTGGTCGGATTCGAACCCACAACCTCACTAGTGTGAGGAGCAGATCTTCCTCCGACGCCACAGACACCTTGGCACTTTTCTCCTTTTTTTTTTGCGCGCTTGACAAGCGACTTGGTGAGCGCACAGGGAAAACGGACAACAACGGGGGCTTGAACCGCAAACCTTCTGCACTGCCCCCTGCTGCCCTTCTGGAGACCTCCTTTGGCCTTTAAAAGGTCAAAGACGGTCGGTTTTGAACCTGGGCCCTCTCGCTTCATAGTCCAGAGTTATACCTCTGCCACACAGCTTAGCTCTCTACCCCAATACTCTGATAGCAATGTGGTCACCTTCAACATGTTATACCAAATTGACAAAATACTGATTACTTCTCTAATTACCTGTAATTAGAGCTCCAAATGCTGACACCTCGACGTCTTGTAACTTGGATATTTGCTCATGTCTTTGCTTAATTTCTTGTGATTAAAGCTGTTGAAAGTACCTCAACAAAGTGTCCAGCCTGTACTGATTGGTGCCTGGAACAGCCTGCCTGGAACAGATGATCTGAGTTCCCATAAAACCAAGTCATTAATACCAGAGCTGCAGCAGTAGAAAACTGCTGCTCTGAGCTGATTAAGTCCCCAGTTGCGGCTTTGGATACTAAGATTGTTTGAATTTGGAAAAATTGGTGAAACTTCACTGTTTGCCAATGTCTGTTTCTCTCCCAAGAACAAAGGCTGAAAAAATGTTTAATCCACAGTACCATTAGAGACAAAGGTAAATTTATATGAAATGCCCTGAAGAGGCACAAACTTTGTTAGGTAGTTGAAATGTTTGAATTTGATTAACACCTGATTAATACTTCAGACAAGTTTGAACTTTAGTCACCAAGTCAATTTTAAGGGTAAGAAAAACTGATTCCTCAGTCTGTCTTGCATCTGACTTACATGAATTTAATAAACCAGCATTTGTGAAGTGATTACCACTGATCCCAATTACTTTAGATTGTTTGCTATAATCTATTGGTGAACTTATGCCACCTGCTCCCTACTACCAATATGGCCATGTTGTAATGATTAGGTTCCATTCTGACCATTTCCCTTTGTAAGATCTTCAGTTAAACTTGTGTGCTGTATTGATTGCCCTCTCATCTTTGAAGGCTATCTGGAAAGGGGCTCTTCAGATAGGTAGATATCAGTAATCTGAAAAAAAAAACCCTCCAGAAAATCAATGTGGAAAATTGAACAGACAGTTTCTCAACAGAGCAGGAGACAGCTGATAACAGATAGGCTGGAACTCATTGATCTTTTCATTGAGCAGAATTTAATATGCAAAGATTAAGAAAAAAATACTATTTTCAGGGGAGCAGACCAAGCTACTGACACTACAGCTTTAAACACACGGAGGCAAAAATCAGGTGGTGGGGGGGTGATACGGTCTCCAGCCAAAGGGTTGACTTCTGAACCTATAGAGAGAAATGCCACATTTAGATCATTTTGTTCTGATTCTCCACTTACAGTCTAAATAAATCTGCATGCTGTCAGTACATGTCAAAAAACACTTTCATGATGAAACATATACATTAGATAAACCAAACAACAAACCAACCATTTTACTCTGTCGCAAATGTTCAAAGATCTCTCCAGCCCATTATATCTATTTTAACTTCAGCTCTTGGTCTGGCTACAAAATTAATTGGTTCAAATTAGCCCTCATGCCTATTGACTCAGCTGTGACTAATGTACAACTACCACCAACAATTCCAGTCAGGAAACAAATGACATATTCCACTATTAATACACCTCTAGCCACATTATCTGCAAGAAAACCTACTATGAAATGTTTCTAAAAGTTCAAAAAGACAGAGATGGTCATCCATATCTTCCTTACTTGAATTTCAGTTCAAGTAAATGTGCTCCTTTGTATAAATTTAGTCAGTCCTCCTGTAGTTTACTGGTCAAAACATTTCACTGCTATAAAAACAGTATATAGGAAAATAGGAAAAGAAATTTATTTATTCATTTCATATCACTCATATTGCTATTGACCCTGCACAGTTTTATACAAATGTATATGTACCAACATATGAGAAATATATGATTTGTGCCTGTAACTTTGCATGCTTATATATTGCATATAGCATTACGTGAGAAAATACTTTACCCGGTACATCAGCGCCATCTGGTGGTCAGTGTAGGACATTGACGTTCACTGAATTTTTGGGCAAGAAAAAGAAGAAAATTAAAAAAAAAATAACCAGGGTATAACCTGATGTCAACTTATGTAAGAATTCAGGAAGATATTGAAACGACATTTAGGATAACTCTGAAACCTATTTCAAATTTATTTACCACGCTACCAAGGAAATATACAAACTTTCATTTGTATAATTCGAACAGAAGTTCAATTCCATCATATAACCACTAGAGGGCAGGATTTCCCCCCCCCCCCCAAAATCCACCTTTTTCTTTGTTTTCGACGGCAACTCAGTAACATTACACAACCAGCAGAGGGCAGTGTTTTACCAAATCGTGGTCTGGAGTTTCTGGAATACCAGTTCAAATATTAAAAGGTTTTACAGGGTAAAACCTCATCCACAAAGACAAATAATATGCTCTTTCTCAGTACCACTACCTTCAGTTTTATTTTCCATTAGTTTATGAAGTCATAGTAGTCTATGAGAGCATCTGTCAGACATATGAACCAACTTCATCATCACATCCCTTCTGTATTTCTCGTGTTTATACAATGATCATGCTACCATGATAGGTTTAGGGGATGTGTTTAACCTTATATTTAGTTTTCTTGTGTAATGTGGTGGGATTAGGGGTGCTATTATACACTGATACTTTAATTATACATAATAATTGTAATGTATACATATGTCAATCAAAATGTACTTGGAAAAAAGATGATGTGTGAAGCCACAAATGTATATACCCAAAACTATACACCATTGTGTCTTGTATCTCATACGGTAATGCAGGAAAGTTCAGTCAGTCCGTCTACCAACCACAATATGTTCAAGGCACATTTAAATAGTTGAGGGACGCTCATACTTTTGCACACAGACAACAATTTCACATGGAATGCAAACACAAATGTGATCTACAAAAAAGGACTCATGTGCAGACTCTGACAATTCAATGCAGACAAAAACCTCATGGAATTCTCCTACAGGTCCTCCATCAGGAGTATCCTAACCTTCTGTTTCAAAGCTTACTGTAAGCAGCAAGCAGTGGAGTCCAGTTCAACACCATCTCATGCATCCATGACATCTGTGTTTCCTTCCTCAAGGACCCAACAAATCCCCCTCTCACTCAATATGAATTCCTACCGTGTTGCCACAGGTACAGAGCACCTGTCACTGACACCGATCATACCCACCAACTGTTCCATATAACATCACTTTACTCAACAAAATACATCACAGACTGAGGTTTCTAGGGCTCCATGTTCCCATGGGATTCTGCACTTGATGTAAATGATGGTCATGTATTTATGTATTTATGCTTCATATGCTTTACAACTGTATGTTTATGTACTGCCTCACTGCCCTATCTACAGTATGTACTGTCTGAAACAAAAATTTAAATGCTGACCCGCACCTCTGTTGACGCACAAGTATTTGGATACAATTTAATTCAATTCACTGCAACTCTGGTTTGTGTACATTATAGGATGAAATAATGATCTTGCTCTCTCACACATGAAACCAACCTTCAGCTGTCTTTGGCTTGACTATATCAGTAATTTAGCTAACCTATTACCTATGACAGCACAGCTACTGTAGTTCCATGTCATAATGTATGCTTCATTCCACAACAATGTCCTCTCTCACAGATGGACCCAAGTTTTAGCCGTCTTTGGCTGCTGCCAGACTTCAGCTGTGTTTGGACTAGTTTTGCTAAATGGGGTTTCCTACTTATAATAATATGGCTGCTGAGCAAATTCTCTATCTGAAAGCTTGCTTCCTACCACAGGGATGTCAACTGGAAATTGTCTTTGGCCTCTTGTGCTCAAACCGCAAACATACAGCCAATATCTGACCAAAATTCAGACTATAAACATTCCACTGACATTAATCGTTAACATTATGGCAAAAAAATTGTCATCCACACAGACATATTTGTTCAATCTGTCTTTTTTTAAGTCACTGGCAGATGTGTCTTTTGGAAGACGGCACTACATGAGATGCCATGTTTGTCAGTCTTCGCTTCACCAAGGAGGCCGAAGGGGGAGAGCAGAGGGGTGTTATAGCCCAAGACCCAAGACATGGTGTCATCAGCCTGTTTCCTGAGGGAGCTTACAGGGGACAGAGCCAGAAAGCTACTATCTGATGCTTAACAGTGTTGACAATCTGATGTGTTGGAGAGTCCCATGAGAAATAGCTGCCTCTAGGTGTAGTGTAACCGAGGAAGGGTTTTATACTGGACAAGAGTCTGTACTTGACAGTGAAAGGGCGTGTGTTGCATATCCAATCAAAGGAGTCTTTGCTGATCTTAAAGTCTTCTATCCACTTTTTGGTGAAAAGGAAAAGATTGACCCACTGAATTAATCTTATGGCATATCTTTAAAGTTGGCCGGTTTTTGCCTGATGTTTGAATGAATTACAGCTGTCAAGTTTACCAACACGAGAACACATCATACGATCCATGATAGCTTAACAGATAAAACAGATGATACTCGATGTATACTGATGGCTGTTAGCAACCGAGCTACTAACATTTGTGCAAAGATTGCTCACCACTGCTCAGATTTTCAGCCAGTTTTTCCAACACAAACGCGACGGCTCACAATACTTTGACAAAATCGATAATTTGCTCAAAATGTAATACAACGCGCGCGTCAGTCAGTCAAATACTCTTTGGATGGTATAGTTCCTAGCAACATGCTGTTGCCGTGGGGATCAATAATAGAACCGTACCGCGTTCGCTGGGTGTGCACCCTAGTCGTGTTATGAAACAGCGGGACATTTGCCAAAAATCCGGCCCTGCCAGCTAATTTAGCTAGCAAGCTACGCAGCAGCCACAGTTGAATGGCTGCTTTCTGTTTGCGTCGCACCCGATCTCATATTTTTCGCTCCTGTGTGATCCTGCTGAGGCCCGTTGTCACAGCCGGAATGGAACCCATGGGTTCCGCATTTAGTCGCTCACCCTTGGAGAACCTTCAATTCGACAATGTCGCTCTGAAAAAACTTCCACTGGACCCATCGGAAGAACCCGGTGTGAGGATCGTGAAAGGGGCTTGTTTCTCTCGTGTGCAGCCACAACCGCTGGTCAATCCCAAATTTGTGGCAGTGTCCGAACCGGCGCTAGCCTTGCTTGGGCTCAATGCTCAGGAAGTACTGCAAGATCCACTCGGTCCCGAATACCTGAGTGGGTCGAAGGTGATGCCAGGTTCCGAGCCAGCTGCCCACTGCTACTGCGGTCACCAGTTTGGACAGTTCGCCGGACAGCTCGGTGATGGAGCGGCGTGTTATCTGGGCGAAATAAAGGCCCCAGCAGATCAAAGCGCAGAACTGCTACGTGAAAATTCATGTGGTCGGTGGGAGATCCAGGTTAAGGGAGCTGGACTGACGCCCTACTCAAGGTAGCTAGCTAGTTAACATTAGCAGAAGCGAGATTAAAATTCACGCACTTGCTTTTGTGTCGTCTGTGATTGAACGGACTTCTGAAACTCCAAGAACTCAACCCAAATGTGTTGAAGTTAAAATAGATTATAAAACAGCTCTCTTTTGAGTAGCAATACAAGCTCTATGGCAGTTTATTAAAGTTGGTTTTCATAACCATCATGACATTGTAGAGTTCATGATATCCGGTTGTTTAACTGCCTGTGTTGCTTAACAGTATCGATTACTGTCGTAAGCAACCTCATGACGTTCATGGTTTTGTCATTAAAAGCTTTTATGTCTTATGTGTCTCAGTGAGGGTGCTTAGATATTTAACGATGGCCCTCAGCGAACGTGGTTCTTTTCTGACGAATGTTTTAGGTCGCCACACATTGAACACACCGCGATGCTTCCGTCATCATTAAGCTTTCACACTGGTGAATGTATTGTATTTGCATAAGCACGTGCCAGATTAAAGGATCAACTAACAGTCACATTTAATTCCCTGTGTATGAAACTCAGTGTTAATCAAATTCCTCCTCCCTGTTTGAAAGGAAATTTGCTGTGCCACTCCAGTTTAAAAAGAGAAAAAAAAAATTCTTTGACCCAAGTACGTGACCCTAAGTACGTTTTGTTCTGCAGAACCAAATTTGAAGACTGGCACTATTAAGCATTGAAGCAGCATGTCCAGGAGAAGCATTTGACCAAAAGTGTATGTGATTAGTGCATACAGATTTCCCTGTGTGACTCACTGTGTTGTAAAATGGTAAATCGCTCCCCCTTTCCCTGTGTACTGCAGGCAGGCAGACGGCCGGAAGGTCCTGCGTTCCAGCATACGGGAGTTCCTGTGCAGTGAGGCCATGTTTGCGCTGGGCGTGCCCACCACCCGGGCCGGCTCGCTGGTGACCTCTGATCTCTCTGTTCTGCGTGACGTATTCTACAGTGGGGACCCTCGCCCCGAGAAGTGCTCGGTGGTCTTGCGCATCGCCCCCACCTTCATCCGGTCAGCATCCTGCTCTCCCTCTCTGCCTCCGCACCATTTCCCTACCCTGGGCTGACATTAGGACCCATGTGCATTGTGGAATACTTGCTTATGCATACCTGACATCACCAAGCCCTGGTACTGGGACCTGACTTAACCAAATTGCTCTTGTTGGAAAGCCCATATCTGTGCCTTCTCCTTGGTGACCTTTGCATGACCCTGCATTGACATAACAAGCCCTTTTCCACTGATGCTATTCTTGCTGTGCCAAAGTGTGCCCTGCTGAATGTGGCTGGAGCCAAACTGGCACTGCTTTGATGCTTTCTTCAACTGTACTAGCCAGGCTGTATTACGTCAAAATCACTTGAGCTGCTGAGATGCATTTTGTCAGGGACACGTGGGCAGAGAAAGAATGATGAGGGCAGAAAACGCTACATTACTTTTAAACATTTCTCTGCATATAAGCCGAGTGCACTGCATTCGGGCTCTATACTCTGCCCTTACCTGCTTGTGACCAAGTCTGTGGCAGGCTTTAGGGCCAAGGGACATTCACAGCTCATTCTCACTGTGAGCAATAAAAACGTCCAGCGGGAAGCGGGGTGGAGCTGTTCCTGGGCCAGCGAGCCAGTTTCCTGTATGGCAGGCAGAAAAGAAAAGAAAGGGCGCAGGGGAAATGGGTGGCTTTCAGTCTGAATTGAGTGCTTTTGAATGTTACATATTGAACACATATTGGACACAGTCAGCACTGCAGAAATTGAAATATCATTATCTATATCCATATCCATCCATCACCTCATCCAGGCCAGCCTATTGGGCATCCATTTATAAAGCTAAATATTTACTGAAGCAATTCATGTTTAATTGCATTCGTTTAATTATATTGTTTAATTACAATGCAAACATATAACCGCAATTGAACTGGCAACTGTTTTTCAGTTACACGCTCTGCTCCTTATCACTGCACCACGCTGCCAACTCTTCTTCACAGCTGCAGTTGTGTGCATGTGTTTACAGCTTCGGCTCCTTCGAGATCTTCAAGCCGATGGACGAGTTCACCGGCCGGCAGGGCCCCAGCGTCGGCAGGAATGACATCAGAGCTCAGCTGCTGGATTACGTCATCGAGACCTTCTACCCCGAGATCCAGGAGGCCCACGCGGACCGGGCCGAGAGGAACGCCGCCTTCTTTAGAGAGGTGCAGGAGTAAAGTGCGTTTGGCTGAGTGCTTGAGGTGCCGTCTGCGGGCTGCTCAGACATAAATCCATTCCTAACTCCATTCTCACTATCTTCCAGTTGACATCAAGCATCATTTTGTCTCCTCCTTTTTCCCCCCACTTTTCACGAGAATCTGCACATGCAGATTGTATTTCAGTGTTTGTACAGGTGCAGTGTAGTTTGGGTCAAATAGCAGGGAAAGTCGTATAAAGAAACCCACACGGTTTATCAGTGTGAAAGGCAGTGCTGCATAGATTTTATTTAACACCAAGTAACCACACTATCACTTGAGTCCATTTTCACCATCTTCTAGCAGACATCATATAGTTTGTCCCCTCATTATTCATTTTTCATAAGAAGGATTTAAGTAGAAGACTGCACATTCCCACTATACTGTACCATTGTACAGGTATGCTGTAGTTTGAATCAAATGGCAGGAAAACTGGCAACAAACCCACACAGCTGTTGGTTTATCACTACAAATGCCATTTGATAAATGACGTTTTAATACAAAATGTGGTGTTGCATAGGTTTCTTTTAAACATCATTTGCATACATATGCAAATTGATATAATATATAAATTATATATAAATATATACCAAATAATACTTTCAGGCACTTTGATTTTAGGAACTCTACATGTCTACACAGGGATTGTTCTATTCAAAACATCTTTGATGTATACTGTTGAGTCACATTCACTGTTCTTTATTTTTCCTCTGGGAGAGAGGGTTGCATTTATGATATGATGAATTCATTAAGTCTTTCCCTGAAAATGGAAAATGCTCTCAGCCTGCATTCTTTGGTAGGTGCCTAGAATGGCTCCAGCCACCCATTAGGAAGAGCCATCATGCATTTATGCTTTGAGACAGGTGCAGTGTAAGTTATGTAATGTAGGCCCAGAGTGCCGTACAGGCCTCTGTACCCGACCTTGTAAATCTGCGTGTCTGTTCCTGTCCCGTAAGCTGGCAGGGTGAGGATGGGGCAGTGTTGCCTTCAGCCAGCACTGGCTGGAACCTGCTGCACTAATTCCTTCTTATCTTTTAAATCTGAGGGGACTGGATTTCCCTCTCAGGCAGTGGCTGCAGTAACTCTAATGCACCCATCCATTCAGGGAAGGCAGGATAGTGAAGGCAAAGCAGCATTTGCAGTAAAGTTGCATTATTATACTTATTACAGTGTACATTTTACAGAACCTCTTATTTATATTTTTAAAAGCATTGTTCATGATGTTAACTTGGGTGTTAAAATGCAATTATCTTTAAAATATGTTAAAATATATTAATTAATAAATAATTTTAATTAATTCACAGTATATTATTTGATTTTCTGAGTTTCAAACTTAGCGCCATCTAGTGGCTCAGTGGGCCCTGAGCCCTTGAGGTCCTGCTCATGCTGGTAGTGTGTCTATCTCAGCTCTTTATATAAGTCAGCTCACCTGTCCTTTCAGGTGAGAATGGGCCATGGCTTGAAAAATAACCATAAAACATGTAGGACTTTTGCTTTTGGGGAGTAGAGCTTGTGAAGGGTGAGGTGCAGAGGTCAACCTGGCTCGGTGACGCCTGTGTTGCAGGTGACGGTGCGGACGGCCAGGATGGTGGCCCAGTGGCAGTGCGTGGGCTTCTGTCATGGCGTCCTCAACACGGACAACATGAGCATCGTGGGGCTGACGCTGGACTACGGCCCCTTCGGCTTCATGGACAGGTGGGGACCTGCCTGTCACCGCACCCCAAACGCCCCTTTCAACCCCTCTAACCTCACCAAAATGTCAACAATATTCTCCTCTGTATGCAGTTCTTGCTTCTGTCTATTTTTGCACTATTAAATGGCATTGCCTGTTTTGACTTCCTGGTGCATTTGCACCACTGAGTGTTTAGACTGTTTAAGATAATTATTCAAATATAATTCGAGCAGGATTTTTTTAGTGTTTCTCTCTGTCCTGGGTGCAGGTTTGACCCAGACTTTGTGTGCAATGCCTCGGACAACATGGGCCGCTACTCCTACCAGGCCCAGCCAGCCGTGTGCCGCTGGAACCTGGCGAGGCTGGCCGAAGCCCTGGGCCCCGAGCTGCAGGCCGCTCGCGCAGAGGCCATCTTGGACGAGTACCTGCCCCTCTACAACTCCTTCTACCTGGCCAACATGAGGAGGAAGCTGGGGCTGCTGAGGAAGGAGGAGCCGGAGGACGAGGCCCTCACCACGGACCTGCTGCAGACCATGCACAACACGGGTACGGAGGGAGAGCAGGGACAAACCACATACACACAGGCCAGCTACAGGCAGGGAACAGAGACCAAGCGCACGCCGCTGCAGGGAGAGACACGAATGACCAGCTACACGCAGGTATGAGGACGAAGCAGGGACAAAACATACACAAAAGACACAGAAGAGATACAGAAAGAGAGGAGGAGCAGCAAACCATACACATTTACATTTTACATTTATTCATTTAGCAGACGCTTTTATCCAAAGCGACTTACATAGGTTACAGTTCTTTACAATGTTATCCATTTATACAGCTGGATATTTACTGAGGAAATTGTGGGTTAAGTACCTTGCCCAAGGGCACAGCAGCAGTGTCCCAGCGGGGATTGAACCGGCAACCTTTCGGTTACGAGTCCTGCTCCTTAACCACTATGCTACACTGCCGTCCCACAGCACACATATGGAAAGGGAGGAGGTACAAACAGAGCACTTCATAGTCTGTTTGGAGTGAGACAAACCCAGAATGAATTAATTAATATGAACCTGTCCCTTTCGCTTTCTCTGTCCCTTCTACCCCTCCCTTTCTCCTCTCCTGTCACTCCCTCTTTCTATCCATCCACACCCCCCCCCCCCAAACCCAGGTGCGGACTTCACCAACACCTTCCGCTGTTTGAGCCAGGTACATTGCCCCAAGGAGGGGGAGGGGGAAAAGGAGGAGGTGGAACGTGCGGTGGACCTCCTCATGGAGCAGTGCTCCTCCCTGGAGGAGCTCAGAGAGGCCAATAAGCCCAACATGGACCATCGGTGAGGAGGTAGCCAGGCATGGGACCGAGGGTACAGAGTGTGTTACTTTAAAAATACCCCCCCCCCCCGTGAAAGTATTTATTTGGCCTTCCCTATCATTTATCAGCCTTGGAAGTCAAGCAGAACGGCACTGTGCGTAAGCATGGTGTGTCCAACATATCATTTCTTTCCCTCTATTTATTGTGTTTTAACTGTTGACCTTTCCTTAAGAACGTGCAGTACATTCCAAATCCCAAAGAGGTCTGTGTTAATGATAGCAAGGTAAAACATGAATTATCACACAGTGTCAGCAACCTTGACTGGTTCAGCATAGCAAGACTGGCAAGAGGTTACAGGCTTGAATCCTGAATACAGCTCACTTGAAGGAGGCCAAGCCTGCATTGATGACTTGTGATGACCCCTCTTCCTCTTCGGTCTCAGGGAGCTGATGATGATCCTCTCACTGGCCCAGTCCAGCCCAGCGCTCTTCCAGATGGTGGTAGGCAGGAAGGCTGTGTCCAGGGAGCTTGAGCATCTGGGCAGGCTGAAGGAGCTGATGGAAACCAACCAGGAGGACCTGACGGCCAAGCAGAGAGAGGACTGGACCCGCTGGGTGAAGCAGTACAGGTACTGAGAGAGAGGACTGGACCCACTGGGTAAAGAAGTATAGACACTGAGAGTGAGACCTGGTGCTACTGAGTCAAGTAGTAACTGCTGGACCTGACAGATAAACAAGACCTGAGAAAGAGCTGGACCGACCTGCTGGATAAACCAGCGTAGGTACTGAGAGAGAACTTGTTCTGCGGGGTCAGTCATTACAGGTACTGGGAGTACAGAGACTTGTTCTGCTGGGTCATTAACAGCCTGCAAAACTCACCGGGGCACAGGAAGTGTGATCTACTTAGCGAATGCCCGTTTTCTTCTCTCCCATTTCTCCAGGAGGCGTCTGGCGCGAGAGTGCGATGGAGAGGGCGACGCCCAGCAGGTGGAGGAGGAGAGGGTGCGGGTGATGGACAGCACCAACCCCCGTGTGGTCCTCAGGAACTACATTGCCCAGAATGCCATTGAGGCCGCCGAGAATGGAGACTTCTCCGAGGTCAGGACCCGTCTTTGAAAACATATTTGGAAATGGATTTTCAAATACGCTACTCACAGGCCCCTATGATATTTAACCTCTCACCTGCAGTGACCCTTTATATACAGTCCTTAATGTCACTTTATTTGATGCACTTTGTCCTTTTTTTTTTTTTAAGTCACTCTGCATAAAAGCATCTGCTGAAACAAAGGTGTAAACTTAAATTATGCAAGTCATGCAAGTCATTCCTCCAGCAGATACTAACTCATCATGTCGGTTGAGCAATCATTCAGTTCAGTTTTTTTTTTTTGAAGAAATGGATAAAACGGTCGAATCCCTTGCATCAGCGCTGTTGTGCCGTCGCCCATGTATTCCTGTTTTTTTCAGAACATTTCTTAAAATCTCGTTAAACTCTCTTGATGTGCTCTGAATGATTGACTGCACAGCTGCTTTGCAGGGCCAAACTCACTGAGATGGGCCGTCTCTCTGTCTCAGGTCCAGCGTGTTCTGAAGGTCCTGGAGAAGCCCTTCTCTGCCCAGCCAGGATTGGAGCAGCCAGGCTGGGTGCACCGGGCCGGAGTCAGGGAGCAGGGAGAGAGGGATGAAGGGGGGGTGGGGCAGGAGGAGGAAGCGGCGGGGCCAGCATCTCGACCCTGCGTCCCCTACGACAGCAAGCCCCCGCTCTGGGCCATCGAGCTCTGTGTGACCTGATCCTCGTAATACCTCCCAAGCACTGAACCCACCTGCTAGCAGTGCAAGGGCTGTTGGGTAGACAGCACCCCACAGGCACTGACACAGGTCACTTCGCCCCAGTCCTGCCATTTGCCTTTTTCTTCCAAATGCTTAAGCTGACCTGGGATCAGTGCTTGTGAACACTATATGTCTACTCAAGAGCAGAGAGAGAATCAATGAAATCTATCCACTACTTCCCTCCTTCTGTCTTCATTATAGTTCCCTTTTAAATCTCCCCTCTCACTATGTGATATCCCTCACTCCCTTGTTACCCTTTCTCTTTTTCTCTCTCAGGTTAAATGTCAGGTGGGTTAGATGTTTTGGGAGGTAAATGTAGGGGAAGGTGCTCCTGTCAACCAATCAGAACGTTTCACATGGAGAGAGACAGGCAGATACAGTGCAGTGTGACATACTCAAAGATTTACATGCACCAAATGCCTCACCAACTTCAGAATAGGAGTTGTAACATTTGCGCTATATATAACATCTCTCATCCTTGCAGCTCCACACAGAGTATGGTACACTGTTGGCTACTGGTTAAAAATTATGCCTGGCTTCAGATGATTGGAGGATGAGTGCTTCGTCTCATTGCCGAGGAGCTCCATGAGTTTCTCCGCTAGAATTCAACTCTAATCACTTTGAGTCTCTGCTGCACAAATCCAGAAAATATTAGAGCAGTTTTCACCTTTCTAAGTGAGAAACAGATTGCTAAAACAGGTGTACCAGACCACACTGTGTGGAGCAGTTCTGGTTGCAGGCTTGGGTAGCTGTGTGCCATACAATGCCAAGCTCTCCCTTTCCCTCTCCGTGTCTCGATCGGACTGGTTGTTAATGAAAACTCAGATGTCCAGTCCTGTAGTGACCCGTCTTGAGTTTGAGAACAGGAGCTCTCTGATCCCTCTTTGTACACATGCACATATGCGCGCACACACACACACAGATATATGCACACAAGACAGTAGAATGTTTGAAAAGGATGTCATGGTTGGGTTGTGTGTACATGGAGAAAAAGGAAGTAGTGTTCCTGTGATGGTTATTGCTAGTTAGTCAGGAACTTTCAAAAATAATATATGATCACAAATTTTTCTGCTGTGTTTTAAAAATTGTATTTGGGCTGATAATAGTGAGGTTTCTAAGGGAGTGAGTGAGTGAGACTGAATGAGTGAAATTCCCTTGCATTTGTTTGATAAATACTGAGTGGGAAGTCAGGACTGAAACGCACAAGCATACTTAATCTGTATGACGATTCTGTCAGTAAAGTCAATACGTACATACAGGCTTATCAACACAAGGCAGATGTAGCTCCTCTACCACACTACCCTGTGAATACTTAATCTGTAAGTCTTCTTTACAGCTGCAATTACCTCAAACCACACTGTTAACCTGTCAGTTGATCTGTTGAATATATTACATTTGAGTACATTTTCATTCTAAATTAAGATCTGTCATCAAAATCATCTTAATTATTAATTTCGGTGGAGTTTTTTTTTTTTTTTTATCCTTCCTCCAGTGTGCTCTGAGAACACAGCTGAAAATGTACCAAAGTAAAAAACAAAAAAAAAAAACACGCACAAGCTTGCTCGAATTTTAAACGCATCCTAAAGCCAACTATTTCTTTAACTTGTGTGGGTCTTTACGGAGAGCCATAAACTGAGGTCCTTATTGATGTTTTATGAGATTGTTTTAGTTATCTTTATTCATCTATGTATAGGATATGAATTATGTAACAAGCCACTGTCTATAAACTGGTCAGTAGCTGCCAATCAGCTTTTAATAAAGACATAATCTGCCACATTTCTTGTGCATTTATTTACGAATTGAAATTGAGTGTCAAAGAAAGGGGTTGTGGGAATATTGTGAATATTAAAAAAAATATTCTGATTGTGATTATGAATTGCATTTAAATAGCTCCTTCCAAAGACCTGAGAGTACTTTGCAGAGAAGGAGAATAAGTAACAATACCACCATGGTCTAGCAGCCCCTCTGGGTGATGGGCGGCAGCCATCTTGAACAGTCTGAGTGGGAGGCAGGGACTCGCTTGGCCTTTTCAACTCGACAACGATAAAAAGGCCTGACCAAAAAAATTAGAGGCAGCAATGTGGCACAGTGGTAAGGAGCAGGGCTGGTAACCAAAAGATTGCAGGTTTGATTCCCAGCTGGGGCACTGGGGCCGTACCCTTGGACAAGGTACTTAACCCAGAATTACCTTAATAAACATCCAGCTGTATAAATGGGTAAAAACTGTACACTATGTAAGTCACTCTGGATAAGAGTGTCTGCTAAAAAAAAATGCAAAGGAATTTGGCCTGGACACTGGGAGATACGCTGTCCTACCATCAGTATCAATCAAGCCTGTCATCTAACATCTGTGACAGATAGGACCTCCTACCACACAGTGTTCCCATCAGCACACTGAGATATCGGTTTTCTGCTTAGTACAGACTGAAGACTGCCCCCTACTGGCCTGTCAACACCTGTTCCAACAGCAATCTGGCTTCCCTGGGAGGCTGCACATCCAAGCACCAACCAATCCCACCCCCGCACAGCGTCAGCAGTTTGACGTCACAGGCTTTTGCAGCTGACAAAAAGTATGCCAAAATGGTCCAAACCCATGAACCACGCTGTATATGCTCAGATATGAAATTCCCACTAGTGATTACTCACTGGTGACTCACTTGCAGTTGGCAACAGGAGCTGCAGATGCAGGTATGTGGCTGCTTTCCTCTCCTGGCAGCTGATCCAGGATCAGTGTATCCATTCCCTGCCCTTGGTCAGACCGCTGAAAAAGACTGAAACTGATCCAAAGTTTGCTTAAGGAGCACGGTCTGCGGCCAGATACAATGCCTCAAGTGTCCTCACTATTATGAGGCAGACAAGGGCAGAGTGTCAGAGCGGTTCACAGGCAGATTCGGGAAGGGGGAACTCTCACACAGGGCCGCTATGTTTGCATTTTTGTCATTTCCAGGCAGTCCAACCTTAGGATTTAATAAGCTGCTCTGAAAACAGGGAAAGTAAAGTGTGGGTAATTTACTGGAAGACTTGGACTCTACTGGCTGGCATATTGTGACGCTGCTGACCAACAGACTACACATCCTTACTTTTATTGTATCTGACAACACTGTTGTTTTTAACACTGTTGGTACAGCCCATTATGACTCAGGCTTTCGCAAGACCTGTTTTTCTATTATTGGACCTTTTTATTATTGACGCCCGTGCGTCACTAAAAGAGCCATGTAATGCAACCTGCGATCAAAAAATCGAATTAGGTTGATAATTATATAGTCAATTTTAAGCATGTATCATAATATGCATAATATCATTTCTTGACTTAACATAATTATTTTCTCACAATTTTCTTTACCAGATACTTAGCAATACCTGACTAGCGCTGCAATGCACGCGCAATGTTGGGCCCACCGTGCGTCAGAAAGCTACCTGTTGTCGTTCCAGCAGAAACAGAGACGGAATGTACAGGCGAGGAATGAACATGTTATGAAGCACAGTTTTAGGATTTCTAATATTTTCATGGTGTTGCTAAATGAAAGCTGGAAAAGTGATGTTTATTATTGTTGTAATACAGCACGGATCCTGTGGGTGGTTCCTGCGCAATCCATATAAGTACCACGGCGCAGTGTGCGTCGGAGAGACAAGCTGCGCGGAATAACATTGGTAAGTTCTCCATTTAATTTTTTTCGCATTGTCTTAAATTTCGGAAATCTTTCTATTTATACATTTTGATAGTTAGAGATGCACACACTGAAAACAATTCGAAAGCAAACGATCGCGTGAGTGCCACTTTGGGATGGTGACAAGCTGGACTCGATTAAATGTTGTATTAAGAAGTTTCTGTGAATCAGGCTAAACAGAGGTCTACTGGCGTTAAACCCCCAACAGCTGTACTACCTTAAAGTATTTCGAGTTACAGAGTGGAAAATAGTATCTGAAACACAGTGTTAGCGTCTCACGAACAACTGTATAGATATTTGATCAATTCACATTTTTGCACCTGATGGTACTTTTAATGAAATACAAACGATGGACACTGATGCTTAAGCCCAGGAAAACGTGCGCAAAGAACTTTAGTGTTCAATACAAAAAATTTAAATTACTTTATAAATTTTCAAAGTAATGACCTAAAGCAGATCCAACTAATGCTTTTGATAAAAGTTGATTAACTCAATATCAAGAAAAAATGACGTCGAGTATAACAACAACAACGAGGGTATGCGCCTTACAGTTTATACTTCTTGATAAAGTCCTTTCCTGTTTTGGTCGGTTTGCCCTGTTCTGATTCAGTATGTAGTCAGTACATTTCTTGATCTTTATCCTCCAGCAATCAGGCTTACAATTTCAGCCGAATATTGTGTGGCTTCGACAAAAAAAGTAGTGAGATTTTATGACCGTACGCAATACGACCTGAGGATGCAGGTATGGTTTATGGTGAAAGAGAATGATATATGTTGTCTGTCCTCCCTTCTAGACAATGGGTCGAACTGGCTATGGTTGGTTTGTCCTGCTGCTCTATCCTTGCATTCTCACTGGCCAGGCTGAGGTGAGGCCACACCTACAAAGGGGAGGGGAGGGGGGGGGGGGTGTACAATGTAGCAGGCATTTTAGTAACAACAAGCTGGGGAGGAGGCTGGGGGCACCAATGGATGAGCGATGTCCATAGACCTAGAAATGATACCAAAAAATAGTAATGAAAAAGATTGTGGCTTTAAAATTGGGGAGACTGACAGATTAATTAAAAACTGATAATTGTCCTGGAACTGTTGTTGATAGTCTTACATCATTGATAAGTGGGATCCATTAAAGTATAGCTTTTTCTTCCCCTTCACGCTGTGGTCAAGGCACAATGATTATTTGGCAGTTCCATATTATTAAAAATTAATATCCTAAACTGAAATTACTTTACTGAATTGCACTCAATAAAAAGTGTGCACCTTGCAGAAATTTGCGGGGGGGGGGGGGGGCTTTAAGTACTGACTTGCTTACCTGTGACTGTGGGTACCCCGGGAATGACCATTGTGCTGTTGTGTTTTTGTTACAGAGTCGGAAAACTACTGCTCCTCATGGTAGGTTTTTCCCCTCAAGATCTGGCATCACTTCCTTTTTTTCCATGATGCAAGAGAGGTTTAAGATGCAGAATGGGTGGAGGCAGCATCTGTTACTCGCCAAACTAATAGTGATGTTTTTTTTCCTCATGCTTTGCAAAGTCATTCGAGTCATGCAAGTCAGTTACTGCCAGTATGTGTCTCCACCCACGACAGGACTCGTACCTCACTCTCCCATCACTACAATGGTGTAACCCAGTTCCACACTAATGTGGCTTCCGATCCTCTCTAAAAGTTCAGTGCCCATTCTGCTTTCCCTCAAAGCTGCAGCATAAGCAGGGTTTGATTGATCATGGCCTGCTCCCTGACTCTAGTTTGTGTTTGGTTCAGGGACAGACTGCACGCAGATCAAAGCCCTCTCCCCTGGAGCTCGTAGTGGCCTGTACACCATAAAGCCCATGGGAGTCAGAAGACCTTTCAAGGTATTGTCCTTACCCTCACTGTTCGTTTGTATGGCTGGCCCTCGTGTGTGTGTGTGTGTGTGTGTGTGTACATGAGTAGGTATTTCAGCCCAAGAGTGTAGAATTTAGGATACATTAAGTGAGCCTGAATTACTGGTGGCAGTCAAGACCAACCGAGTGAGTCTACAGTCAAAAACAGGAGGGTTGTGATGGTTTCTTCAGCTGGGGCTTAGTTAAGGCGGTCAGTAACTTCATTCACCTATGCTTGGTCCATCTTACCTTTCCAGTGTATTGCTGGATGAAAGCATGCGTGGATGTGAGTGCATTGGTATCTGCATTGATTCCCCTGCGTTTACCTGTTTTTTAGGTGTACTGTGAGATGCTGGCAGATGGGGGCTGGACCGTGTTCCAGAGGCGGACAGGGGGTGAGGTGTCCTTCAGAAGGAACTGGGCAGCATACAAGCATGGCTTTGGTAAACCTCGAGGTAGGGGCCTTATGGACACCCTGTGAACAGCTGCGTGCAAACAGAGCACAATTTCAACAGTCAGTTCACATAACGTGCACAGTACAGAAGAACTCTTACAGATTAATTTTCATCTGCCACATCATCAGTTAACAACAAAATTTACATTAACATCAACATCTAAATTAACAGTCACTGTATTATGCTGTTATTGTGTGATGGTAGTATACAAAATGTGTTTGAATGGATTCTAAATATTTCATTGGTTACTCCTGTGGTTCCATTTACTGGCTTCTTTAAAGAAGTCTTGGATACCTGCAAGAAGTTGTATACATCAAGCTTTACAGTGCTCTGGCTCCCTGATCTGAGGCATACAAACATGCACAATACACTTCTGTTTATGGCTTGTTTAAACTCACTGTTAAATATCAATGGGGTAGTAACACTTGCCTTTCAATACTTGAAAACAAATAACGGAAACCTTATACATTGGCACCATTGAATCAATATTCTGTGCACCTTGCTGTAGGGAAGGGCACTGCTGTTATGTGCTGTTTTAAAGTTTGCGTGTGAACTTGGCCACTGCCCCAGTACTGTAAACACATGTGCTTGCCAAAAGCACACAGGGCTAATTACAGTGTGCTGTATGCTTTTCATACACACACTGGGTTCAGTTCAGCTCAGTTTAATATCCTGGATTTTATTAAATTGGGCTGTCCTGGACTTCCTTGTCCATGTTTATGACCAGGTCTTGGTCATAAACATTTTTGCCTTTTTCCTCCTTTGCTTTTAAGTTACAGTCACCCTTAGCTAAACTGACAGGTTAGGAGGCAGGAGGCAGTATTTTAATGTTTGTCTCCTTTCTCCACCACTCTATGGTAGGCGACCACTGGCTGGGGCTGGAGCGGGTGTGGGCGCTCACCCAAGCTAGGGGGCGCCGGTGGACTCTGCGGGTAGACCTGTGGGACTTCGAGGGGGGCACTGCCTTTGCAGAGTATGAAGACTTCAAGTTGGGCAATGAGACGGAGGCCTACAGGCTGAGTGTCGGGACCTACCGTGGCACGGCAGGTAAACGCTAGTATGGTTTCAGCTCGATTGCTGCTGTAGAACCGCTAGCAGATAGTCGCAATATCACTGTCATTTTGAAAAATCTCCAGAAGGAGCTTGTTTTTAATATGGGGAGCATCACTCATATGACATCACTTCCTCCCCTGTTCTTTCCCTCTCTCCAACTTCACCCTTCATGCCCCTCCGTCCTCCCCTCCTCACCTGTCTGTCTTCCCGAAGGTGATGCCATCCGCGGGGCCTACCCGGGCATCGACCAGAACGGCCACGGCTTCAGCACCGAGGACAGGGACAACGATGGCTGCTCGCCCTGTATTTTCGGGGACATCGCGGAGAATGAGTGCAGCTGGAGCGAGGGCGGCGGGGGCTGGTGGTACAGCCGCTGCGGCTCCGCCAGCCTGCACGGGGACTGGCACCCCGCCGGCGACAACCTGGGCTGGGCGTCTGGCCTCCACTGGCTCACCTGGAAGGGGCCCGCCCCTTACTCCGCCCAGGCCACGCGCATGATGGTGAAAGCAGTGTGAGAGACATACCCTGAGCGCTGATTGGCATGGCCGTTCATTAAATATTCCTGCACACTGCTGTTATTGACACAACATCACCAGCATCTATGCTGATGTGCATCAGGATCATCTTGGCTGAGGGAGATATGCACCTGGCACTCCTGCCATCAGTAGTGTAACTCTCTGCCTTTCACCATTTCACACTTGCATCTTAACAAATCAAAGCACTCTCTGCCACAGCCTAAATGATGCCACCTGCACAGCACAACTGTAATAAAATCTGTTCAAAATAAGGCTCTTAATTTTTTTCCCCCCAAACATTAATAAAGGATTTGCCTTCTTTCTGTAAGCGTTAATTTGTAACTTCTGGTTTTATGCAAGATCACAACTGAGTTGTTGGTCCCAGCGCAGACCCTGAAAGTGCCTGCTATAGCTTAAGCAGGTGTTGCTCTTCTGCAGAGTGTGATAAGTTTGGCAGATCGCTCAGTTTAATGAAATCTGCCGTAGCTTGAGGAAAATTGGTTTCTTGACTGTCGCACACTTTTTCATTAAATCTGGGGATCTGCCAGACTCGTAATGCTTTAGAGGTGACAGCAGGCCAGATTTGCTTGAATGCACTACTCTGAGTGCATAAGCGGATGTGTTGAGTAGAAGCTTTATATTGCTTGGATTAGTGTTTTTAGGCTTTTTGTCTTATTCCGTTGTTTATCAAATGTCTACAGACAATCCCTTTGCACACATGCATGCATACCCTCAGCTGCAGCCCTTCCATCTTTTCTGAAAAAAAAAGTCTAGATTAAGATTAGTCTAATGATGACTATATTAAACATATTTGGAGCATTAGGGCATAAACAGTTCTTCCGTGAAGCAGCACTGGCTGAAACGTTTATACCATGTCTCTTTGTTTTCTCCCATTTCAGTGGCTGCCTTCTATTTTCCTTTTGTGCAAGTACAAAATTATGTATGCATGCTGTTGCTATGAATCACCTGAAGTCAATGCTTTCATTTCATTGTGTTCAGAGCATAGTGGGACGTGGATATGAAATTGCACCCTCTGGTGGTGGGACATGTGCATTGTGAGACAAAAACACTCCATACATTGCAAAAAAAAAGCACACCTGCTAGATGCTATTAATAGAGGTTTGTATGAGAAAACCAAAATATTTGGTGGAAAAGGGCAGTATTAAGAAATGATAGGCTTACAGTAATAGATGAGTGTTGTTTTGACTACAGGCACTATAACTGATAGTCAACAAATCCATATCTTTTTTTGTTTTACAAAGGATATTTAAACTGACCTAATATGAATCCTTGCTCTTTCCACCATTATTCTCTTAAGAACCAAGACTCAAGATATTGCAACAGCAACTTAAATCTTCACCATTGCAGATCAGGGACAAAGGCTATTTCGTGATCATGTAACATGAAATATTAATTAATGCTAGAAAATATGGCAAGAAGCAGTATGCATATATAAAATTGTGGACAGTATCTCATGAACGTTTTCCAGTAATGTCTGTTGAGTTGCTTTAGTCCTTTAGGTTTTCTGTGATACAGCTGATTTTGAACGTTGTCAGAACCTGTGACATTCCCTTGTTTAGGCTGCACCACAAGTAGTATTAAATGGCGCAAAACTTCTGTCAGTAGAACCAATGTGGTCAACTCACCTAAATCACAGATGTGTGTAATACATATTACATATGTTGTACATATGGATTGATTATTGGTTGATCTTTTAATCAAGTATTTCCTGAGCAGTGCTTGATATCTAGTTAAAAAATTTTCTTGCTTTTGTTCTTTCATAAATAAACAAATCAAATATACAAATCTGCTCCATTGTGTAAATGAATAAAATGTGTAACTAATCTGATTTACTACATTAAGCCTTTGGAATGTTTTTTTTAATGTTATTAATCCAGATTTCCCACAATGTACGGTGATAACACCTAATCATAGTTGGGTTTTTACAATATAACCGTGGACAACTGCCTCGCCGACTGCTTAATTTCAACACTATGCATCACGATTTTTGACAGACTATATTCTGGAGAATATCGATACAGAGTAAATGATATTCATATTCATCCCGTCATCGTCGTCTATAATCAATATCTGAGAAACTACAACAAGGCCAAAAAAAGGTTTCAAAAGGTATCTTACAAGATAATGCTCCCGGAGTCACATATTTATATTCTCGCAAACTGGAATCGCACCCCATCCCCCAATCCCCCCCCCCCCCCCCCCGGGGTCCTCCGTGCTGAGAATGAGAAATGAGCTCCCCCCTTCACCGACCATACGGACCAGCCTTCTTGCGAGGAAGAGATAGAGAGAGAGAGAGAGAGAGAGAGAGAGAGAGAGAAAGAGATAGAACGCGAGAAAGCCGGCCGGCGCCCGATACCCAGGGACGATTCCTGCGCTCTGACGGAGTGCAGTCTCTCCAGTCTGACTGTGCGGTGCTGTGGCCGGCCCTGGCAGGGCTCTGACAGAAAGAAATGTCCGCCAGACCGGGTTACTATCGGCAGGAGCTGAACAAGACGGTCTGGGAGGTTCCAGAAAGATACCAGAACCTGACTCCCGTTGGCTCGGGGGCCTACGGTTCTGTGTGGTGAGTTTGGGAACGAAAAAGGGGCGAGGCAGCAAGGAATCTAACACAAGCTTCTCGTGATTCAATCCAGCACAATAGCTTTAATTTTTGCAACATGCATATTATTGTAATGTACGTGTGCTTGAAACATAGCTATGAAATATAATTTTAGGATGATGCAATTCCGTGCATTTCACACATTGTAGTTTATTATTATTATTATATATGATATTTGTGTGATTATAATATTGGTTTTCATAACAAATTTCTTTTTCTGTTTTTTGCTTACCACTTTTGTAGGTGTATGTTTTTGTATATATTATTATGATTGAGTGATCGTTATGCTTTACTGATGAGAAATCTAGAGAGGAGGAGTAGTGTTTGCAGCTATAGAACTGATGCTTTTTAAACGTCTTACATCGCGTTCGGCTGATTCCGCCTGCTCTCCGTCTCGCACCCCGCTGACGAGGGGAGAGGCGCCCGTGACTCATACGTCCGGATCTGCGAGACCCGCACCTTGTGGGGCCTCTTGTGTCGTGACTGTGCCAAGCCATCCGACGTCCCGCACTCGGGCTGCGCTGCAGTAGGGCTTTCTCTGGGACACGGTGGAGGCAGAAAGAAGCGAGGTGTCGGGAAGGCTCGGAGGGCTGGTTGATATCATTTCATTCCTTTCGGTTTCCATCTCTACCAGCGTCATGCAAGTGTGGAGCTATTGCGGCAGATGGATGTTCAATACAACTGCCTTTACGCGTTGTCGTCAACAAATATACATATTTTGCTTAAAACAACATGCAAATATTTTTTGTTAATTTTATGAAGGGGCGAGCTCGTGGTGATGTTTGTACATAAAAAAAGTTGCTTTCATCTCTACTTGTTCTCAGTTAAGGATATACCCGTTACTGTGTATGTACACCGTGGTGGTTTGATTGAATGCACCCAAAGACAGATTGCGACGTTATCTCTCGGAAGCTACTGTTTATCTGGGTGCATCTGCGTATGTGAAGCATTTAGGATCCCCCTGTCCATTAAAGCCATTACCCTACAGCGAATAGCTCGACTACGAGCGTTGCCAGCTTTATCCTAATGTTCATTAAACACATTAAGTGCATACATCGAGATGGTATTACTCCATGCAGACTGTCATATGCAATATGTTATCAGATTTATTTTGTGATCCTTTGCATTTTTGTATCATATTTAGTACCCACTGATATGGTTTTATCTGTACGCATGAAATACGAATGCAAAGAGTGAGCCAGATTAATTCTTTCCTGTTATGATTCATTTTCATTGTACAGATTCACACGCTCCAGTGAGAGGCTGCAAAAGGTCTATATTGCCATTTAAAAGCTATGTTGATGCTGTTCAAGTGTTCTGGGATGAATGGAGATATCTCCTAGGATCCTTGTGCTAAAGAAACGGAGGTCCTTTGTCAGTAGGGATAAAAGGCTTCTCTGGCTTGTTAACACCTGAATAGGCTAACACAGTATCAAAAGACACAAACATTCACATTGAGAGCTTAAATAAGATCTGCTGCAAAGAAGAGTTGGTAAATCAGTTCATGCCTGATGCAGTTATGGTCACATTGGCAGTGTGGAATGGCAGATGAGTGCATGACCATCAGGCCAGAGGGTTTTGGGATTTAATCCCAAATGGGCTACTGCTAATTTTGAAGCTGTGAGCAAGGCGCCTACACAGAAAATATGTGAAATGTTTGCTGGATTATTAAATGAACAATCAATATTTATTATTTTCGGTTGCATTGAAGAGCTGCTGGTGTAAGTTAAAAATGCTTGCCTTGAATAGAAAAGTAGCGTGATTATCCTGGCTGCAAGGGACCCCATAGAGAATCCCAAATCCTACACAGAAAGAATAGGACTGGCCTGTCTTGATCTACAGACACACTGATTATTTGCTCTGTGCTCTTTGCTCATTTGGTCCGCTTTCCATGGTCAGGGCAGATGCTAACTTGCTATCTGTGGTCCTTGTCTGACTCATGTAGGTGCATGGTTGACTCTGTTTCCTTCAGCGTAATTTGAACAGCCGACAAGACACAGTGGCAGCTGAATGGTTAAGTCATTGGCCTTACAATTGTGTGAAGCAATGGTTAAAATCCTATTATTGGATCTCCAAAGCAAAAGCTGTGTTCAAATGTGAAATGTGCTAATTATATGTGGCACATGTTTAATTTTTAATATACTGTACATTTTGGGTAAGGATCTAGGATTGCTACAATATGGTTGCTGGTTCAGTTCCAAATTGGACATTGCATTTATACTTGAGCAAGGTATTTTACATTAATTAATTTTGGCTTCAAATGGATAACATGTAAAACACAAACTGTGTATACTACCCTGAATGAGGGTGCCAGGTAAACCAGTAAATAACAATTATGATAAATATCATATCTACCTTTGGGTTACATTGGTGGTGGAGGAAAGGAAAAAGCAGGTTGTGTTGGCGGGTGCTTTACCAGACATACTGCTTTGATTCAAAGCATTGAGAGACTGACTGTGTTGCACATTAATATTTTGCCACACACACACACACACACACACACACACACACACACACACACACACACACACACACACACACAAACACACACACACACACACACACACACACACACACACACACACACACACACACACAAACACACACACACAGAGCCCTGTCTTGTCTGTGTGGTTCCTCCCCCTTCTGCAGGGCTGCGTGACTAAGATTGATTGAGAGTCGGGTGGATGTGTGGGGGGAGGGGGGTGGCGAGCTGTAGGGGGTTGGGGTGTTGCTGCTGAGGAGAGGGAATGGGGGCTCAGCCTCAATCTTCCACACCCCTCTCCATCCCCCTGGGACTGTTTGCCTGAGGTCAAAGATTATTGTATCACAGAGAGGAAACAATCTGAAAGACTCAGGTGCAAGCACTGTGCATGAATACATCACTCGCATGCACACAAACACACACACACACACACAATGTACAAGCAGGTGCACACACACATACACACACATACACACACGCACACACACACACACACACAGACACACACCATCCACCATAACACATAACTGCAACACACACATTATAATCCATATACTCAAGCACTATCATGCTTTTCACAGAAGTCCTTTCTCCTAGGGAAACAGATAACACTCCAAATCCAGTCACAAGGCCGGTAATTAATTATAATCATCAGCACTGAGTGACAGGAATTACAGCTATAACACAACCCAAAAAACCACATAACAGTTAGACCTAATAAAATAATAAAGTTCCTCATGTTATCAACCCTCTATCAGATTGTGGTTTTATCTGAGTTAAATTAAATTACTAACTTGTCATTTATGTGAATAAATATGAGTGAGCAGGCTTAAAATGGATTAATGCTTTTGAGTTTTAGCATAGGGATCAGCTTGATCAAGCTTCCTTTCTTTACATGCAAGCTGGCAGCAAATATAGCTTTCACTCCCTGTTGCAGGCTATATCCTAATACAATCAGACGGGGTGTTTCTCCTGCTTTTGTCTCCAAGAATTGAGTTTAAGTGCCCAAGCCAATAATGGCTTCAGAACCATCCAGACGTGGTCGCTCGGTTGATCAGAGACATGCCTGCCTTCCAGAATTTGATTTGACAGGTCCTAAATCTGATTGATGCCTGAAATTGCATCAAAGGTTGATGTTCATCAAAATCCAACAATTCCAGTATCTGTTTGCACGCTGTTCTCAAATCACGTTAAGAAGGAACTGCCTGAACAAGGTGTACTACAAGTCGTTTAGAAGGCAAGTGCTATAACTGCAATGTGAGACAATTCCTATAAAATGATATTACTTTTTGAATAAGCAGAGGCCCTTCTCCAAGGAGCATCACATACATTTTTTTTAAAAACCTGGATATCAGCTGGAGTCAGCTGTCCATCCAGGATTCAATCCCAAAACCAGCTGGCTATGACTCCGGATGCCAAAACCGAACAATGACAAACAAAGCCTAGAATGCGCAACATCCCCCCTACTGTGTGCAACATAAAACATTAATGCAGTAGATATCTGAAGATAAAAGAAGCACAGACTCGGGCCAACAGCAGGATGGGGAACAGTAGCTGTAACCTGATCACGTAAAACCCTTGTGTTTGCCCTGAAACCCCACTCCCCGGGCCCAGAGCCTGTCACTGTGCAGCCGCCATATAGGGCCTGTGCTTGGAGAACCTGAGAACAGGGGAAAGAGGAGCGCGTTCCTCAGATCGATGCGCCTGGCGCGGTGTTATCCATCCGCCGGAGAAACCCGAGGCCGTGTAAGGAAGTCTGGCAGGCAGAACGCAGGAATGCGCGCGGGGGACGGAGACCTGCGTTGTGTCGGAGAGAAGTGGAAACTTCATCACTGTTCACTGCTGGGCCGAGGGGGCAGCTGTGAGCAGGTGCTCGCAGTGGCACGGGTCCAGGAGACGTGTCGGCCTCTCAGAGCGCTGGCTCCGCTGTGGGAATGAGTCTGTTCCATGTCCATGTCTTTTTCTCTCCGTTTCATCATGCAGAGCTCTTTCTCCACAATGTTAACAACACGCAATGACAGCAATGGAGATAATTACTTTCTGTGCACTGATATTATCTGCAGGTGTCATAAACGAAACTCCCATTGTTTGACAGCGAAGAGAGCCGTGCCGCTTGAGCAGTGTCATCTTTAAGTTGTGGAGTTGGTCATTTTCTTGGTGTCCGCAGATGTCTTTACACTGGTACCATTGGGTGCAAGAAGAAATGCACCTCTGTCTGTACTGCTCCATTCCCATAGTGATCACATCTGTGTCCTTATGGGATCCAGGCTTGCCTGTGTCTCTGCCTTGCTGAGAGCTCTGAGTTGCTTATATCTGCTTTGTTTCTCCCATGTCAAACAGGACAGTGATTCCCAGTGCTGCTCCTGGGGGTTCACTGTGTGCTCTAGTTTTCCTTCCAATTCAGCCCAATTAATTAAGTTTGATGGAGCTTTTAATTGAATATTGATCTTGATTTAATATCACTTGACAGTTGCCTGCTTCCATCCATTGTGGAAGAAAGCTGTGTAGCTGTGTAGTCTAAGCTGGGTGTAAGATTAGGGTGATGGAATTTTCCTAGTTACTGACTTCCATGACCAGCTGACTTACAGGACTGTAATTGGAACTTCTCTCTTCAAACAGGAGGGCCTTATTCTAAAGATGTGTGTAATTTCGTTGTCCTGAACGGTATAAAGGTCTCTTACCTTGTATTAAAGACAAATTGATTTTCTGCATATTCCTACATATTCCTGCTTTTTATGCTTTTGCTAATAAGTAATTGGAATCAGCCTAGTTTCGCCCAGCACATCTGCATTTTTTGTTAGCTTCTGTACCCCGAAGTAGAACTTTATAGAATTTTCATCTCAGTATTTCTATGCAGTGTGGTCTAAAACGGCAAATTCTTACCTATTGCTCTCTCTCTCATGGCCCCTCCGCCTGTCTCGCCCCTCAGCTCAGCATATGATGTGCGCCTGCGTCAGAAGGTGGCCGTGAAGAAGCTGTCCCGGCCATTCCAGTCCCTCATCCACAGCCGGCGCTCCTACAGAGAGCTGCGCCTGCTCAAACACATGAAACATGAGAATGTGAGAGCATTCGAGCACACCACTACCCTGTTACACTGCAACACTGAAATAATGTAACACTACTACCCTGTTTCACTCCCACACTGAAATAATGTAACACCACTACCCTGGTACACTGCAACGCTGCAATAATGTAACATCACTACCTTGTAACACTGCAGGCATCCTTCAGTCTGTGGACTTCTGGTTAGTGAGAAGTAGATTACAAAAACACTTAATCTGCAACTCTTTGTTTCCATAAGCAAATGGCATTTACAGTGATACAATTGGCTGTATGTATTTTATCCTAATGAAACACTGAGATGATGCAAGCTGAATAATGATTCCAATAACTCCACAGGTTATAGGGCTGCTAGATGTCTTCTCACCAGCTGTGTCTCTGGAGGACTTCAATGAAGTGTGAGTGTCTGAGGGTCTTATAGGGGTGAAGGTAGTGACACAGTGATTAGTGATGTGAGACTAAGCCCGCTTCAGCGACATTATGGGTGGAGCTGCCACTTCCTGTCTGTCACTGGCTTGTAACAACTAGTCAAAAGACCCTGTTTTCATAGCTATACAATGATTGGTTCAATGAATCAGTGGAAACATATGGCACCTCTTCGGGCTCATGAAACCTCACTGTCACATCACTAAAAGCGATGACCTCCCAATGTGCTGCCCCCTCACTCAGCTACCTGGTGACCAATCTGATGGGGGCGGACCTCAACAACATTGTGAAGTTCCAGCGCCTCTCTGACGAGCACGTGCAGTTTCTCATTTACCAGCTTCTCCGAGGCCTCAAGGTGATTCACCACAATCTACACCCCAGACAGTGGAATGGACAGAGACAGGGGCCTGATAGAGCATTCACAAAGCCTTTAGAGGCTGTGCACTGTGCAAACCTAATTGAAAACTAATTCATGTTATACCAAAATGGCATCACTGCTTTTGAAGGTCATACTAATAAATCAGGAAATTGATTGATGCTAGGTCTCCAATTACATTCTGTCTGTGTGTTATGCCTGTAGCTGTGTCTGGTTTGTACGTTATGCCAGTAATGGTCTCTGGTCCATACATTAGGTCTATATGGCTGTTACCATCAGCACAGTCTACTGTGAATGTTAAGCTGAAAAGATGGTTTTAAAATTCACTTGTGACAAATGATAAAGACAGAGGGCCCTTTTAAATGAGGCCCAGCAACAGGGTGCAGCGCTGACCTCTCTCCCACTCCCTCTCTCACCTCACTTGCCGCAACAGTACATTCATTCAGCGGGACTGATCCACAGAGTAAGTTCCTCCTTTTTCTTCTGCTGGTTTCAAACTAGCATTTCAGAGTCTGAGTCTGAGTGTGTATGGGTGTGGGTGGGTTGGGGGGGGGGGGGGTGGGACTTACAGTTCTTTATCTCACAGTCTGGTGGTTTCCTTCGTAGTGTACTTTTCATTTTTGTGGGTAACTGACTGCGTGTGACAGTATTTGTAGAGAGTGTGCGTCTTATACCACAGCGCAGTGTAGGTGCCGTTCTGTTTCCTGTTGTGTTTTGAACTCGTATGCCTCCGATTCATTGTCCGTGTGCATGCATAAGTGTGCGCATGCTCTGTTAAGTGGCTCACTTGCAATGCATTCATGGCTAAACCCTTCCTGTCTGTCTGTCGGCTTCCATCAGGACCTGAAGCCAAGCAACGTGGCCGTGAATGAGGACTGTGAGCTGAGGGTAGGACGGACAGACTGCCTTGAAGGCTGATGTACTAGGGAACATTTGCCCACCACTCTGTGCATGCTCTCTCTCTCAATGCTAGTAATGGAGTGCCTGGCACCTGGGCTAACTGTCAGTCTGTCCTGCAGATTCTGGACTTTGGGCTAGCCAGACAGACAGATGACGAGATGACGGGGTACGTGGCGACTCGCTGGTACCGAGCGCCAGAGATCATGCTCAACTGGATGCACTACAACCAGACAGGTGACCACAAACTGACATTACAACCAGACAGGTGACCACAAACTGACATTACAACCAGACAGGTGTCTGCACACAATAATATTACGACCAGGTGCACATACACTAATAGAAAAGCAAGATGATTATAATCATTATAACCAGAAAGTGGATGGCACACATGATGACATTACAAATGGAAAGGGACTGCACACACCCATACAAAAATAATATAGCATTATTTTTATATATCTCGGTTATATATCTCAATATAACATTATATTGGACATAACATAGCTGTGACACAGTGGTGTAACTGTTCAGTGGACAGTGAGTGGCAGATCAATTAATGTCTGTATTGCAATAGATATTAGACCATTGAGCTATGGATTTAAGACATATGTGTTGCAGTGAGTAAAAGAATAATGCATTGTTAACTGATAAAAGATTAACAATGTCTGTGTTGCAGTGGATATCTGGTCAGTGGGATGCATCATGGGAGAGCTACTGAAGGGGAAGGCCCTGTTTCCGGGCACAGACTGTATCCTTCATTAATCGATTGTGAGTGAATTAAAGTGGTTGTGATGCACGAGTATGTGCTTGACTGAGCGGTTGTTTGGAGCTGTATTTCTAACAGCTAACTCTCAAGAGGTCCCAAACCATTTGTGGTTCATACTTGGAAAAAAAAAAGAGCTCGTACAGTCATATGTAGATATTGATTTTGTTTAAAAAGGTAGAGCTGTTTTGAATCAGAATCAGAATCAGAATAGACTTTATTGTCATTGCACGGTGGGGGTGCAACGAAATTGTTGGTGGTCTGCAACAGCAGCGCACTGAGGAACATTTATGTACACACAGTACAAATAAGGCACGCGACATAGGAGAAAAAATATACAAAATATACAATACAATAAATACAGTAAAATACAAATTTACAAATTAAAAAAAAAGAAGACACATTGTAAATGAAAAGAAGTATAAAGAAAAACTTGTGCGTTAATATGGCCTTTTTTTTAAAAACTACTTAAAGTGCACAGTGGAATTGCACAGTTGTATTGAGGTAGAGGGTTGGGGGGGGTGGGGGTGTCAGTGTTTGTTTGCAGTCCGTATGGCCCAGGGGAAGAAGCTATTTGTTAGTCTGGTGGTGTGGGACTTGACTGACCTGAAGCGCCGTCCGGAGGGCAACAGGTCAAACAGGTGATAGGCGGGATGTGAGGAGTCTCCTGTGATGGCCTTAATTTTACTGAGGCAGCAGGATCGGGATATGTCGTCCAGGGTGGGCAGAGGGCAGCCAATAATTTTTTGGGCGGTTGAATAACCCTCCGCACAGCCTTCCTGTCCTCAGCTGTGGAGCCTGCGTACCACACCCCCAGAGAGTATGTTAATATGCTCTCCACAGAGGAGTGATAGAAGGCCAGCAGCAGCTTCTTGTCCAGGTTGTTCTTCCTGAGGACACGCAGGAAGTGCAGCCGCTGCTGAGCCTTCTTCACTAAAGGCCTTGGTGTTGGGTGTCCAGGAGAGACCTGCACCACTTTTTGTGTTTGCGACAATTAAATTCTTTATCTTGTTTATGCCATTCTGGGGTTGACAAAATGTTTTTATTGTGGCCACTCTGGGGAGAAGGCTGGAAGAGGTCACATTAAAAATGACAAAGGAGAACGAGAGGGCAAGAGAGTACGTAAGAGTACGAGACTGAGAGAATGTGTGTTATTGAGAGAGTGTGTTGAAGAGAGACAGTGTGTGAGAGAGAGAGAGACAGCGTGTCTCAGAGAGTAATGAGAAGATGTGCTGTTGGTCCTTTACTCTGCCTCAGATATCGACCAGCTGAAGAGGATCATGGAGGTGGTGGGCACCCCCAGCCCAGAACTGCTGAAGAAAATCTCCTCTGAACACGTGAGAGAGAGAGAGAGAGAGAGAGAGGGGGGGGGGGGGGGGGGAAGAAAGAGGAAGAGAGGGAGTGGAGAGGAGAGCTGGAGAGACAGACAGACACAAGGGATGGTTTGAAGGCTCCAGACTAATACTGGCAGAGATATATAGAATCTCAGGGATGTATTAGCGTTAGCATTGCACTGCATTGTGTCAGTTATTCAGCGAGTTCGGAGAAAGTTGCGATACCGATGGCACGTCATGACAGACAGCTGCAGAACAGGAGGAAGTGCTGGGCTTTGCATCGAGTTTTTCCTCTTTCAGGCACAGAAATACATCCAGTCACTACCCTACATGCCCCAGCAGGACCTGGAGAAGATCTTCAGAGGAGCCAATCCATTGGGTGAGAGGGGGTCACATGACATTGCTGGGACGCTTGGTTCATGGGAGGAAATGGCTAACTGAGCCGTCATGCTAACTGAGTACTATAAATATACTTGGTTTAATACATTTACTGCTTTTAATATAAGACAATAAATTACGTGATTGTAAACTTGGCTTGAAATTCATTACCTTCCACCTCAGAGCTGATTTAACAAATCACCAGCAGGGGGAGCTTTGAGTTGATTATCAACAGAATTTACTGTTGCAAGTAGCTAAAAAACTGCCATGACTTGGCAATAAGAAAATTCTGGCAAACCACCTTTGTGTATTTTTTGTGCAAAGAAAATGCAGTTATTCATACACAATAATCAATTTTAAATGTATAGCAATTGGATATCAGTTGGATATTCTGTCTTTCTCCTGAACCCCTTCCCCCATCGCAGCTGTGGACTTGCTGAAGAGGATGCTAGTGCTGGACTGTGATGGCCGTGTGACAGCCACCGAGGCTCTCGCACACCCGTACTTCTCCCAGTACCACGACCCCGACGACGAGCCCGAGGCCCCGCCCTATGACCAGACCCTTGAGAGCAAGGACCGCACCCTGGAGGAGTGGAAGGGTGAGGCGGGGGGGGGGTGGTTAGGGGGCAGCAGCGATCATTGGGGAAGGGTTCTGTCACACAAATCCCCTGAGCAGTGGCCACCTTCCCTTCACTGTACATTGGCTGGTTGCCATTTATTCCTCCTCTGGGACTAACACAATTATGTACCAGTCTGCTTCACATCGGCGTGTGTATGATAGATAATTATATAGCTCAGCTTCACATTAGAGCGTGTAAGACAGAGGGTGCTGTCTCTCCTTATTCCCTGTACTTGAGAGTACAGGCTCTCAATTAGGACAAGCATAAACACGTTTGGCACGTGCTCTGAAACATGCATACCATACCAACTCACAAATCCCATGGAGCTCCTCTCTCTGGTCTTTAAAGTTTAAACCCAGTCAGGGAGGAAGCAGCCCAGTTCTGTGCAGTGATTATATTTTATATTTTATTTATATATATATATATATATATATATATATATATATATATATATATATATATATATATATATATATATATATATATATATATATATACACACACACACACACACACACACACACAGCACTCCAAGCAGGCTGCATAAATCTTCTGCCCTTCAGCCTGTGGCTGGCAGATACACTCCAGACACAAGATTTCCTCTCACTCTCCGACCCCAAAAACAGAAGCAGGAATGTCTAAAACCTCTGGGGCTCCACGCACAGGCTCTGACAGGCCCTTAACAGCGGCGACTCCCCAGAGTTAAACGCAGAACAGTTCAGCACTGAGGCACGCTGCTGTAGACGAGTGGCTCAGTTTCCGTGCGTGTTCCCTCGCCTGGAGTGCTGATGAATCAAAGGTGCTGTGAACACGCCCTGGCTGTTAACACCTTGAGTACACATTACACTTTTTCAGAATCGTGTGCCAGCGCACTGCAAGTGCATGTGTGTGTGCTATGCTGTTCGAGTTGGATAAATCACAATGCCAGTGCGTCCTGAAATTGGACAGTTGTAATGTATGTCACCACCTAGTGTAGCTGCAAGTGTCACAAGATTGCCGTTCTAATGCTAGTTTCCTCAGAGGCTTTAAAATGCAATACTGGTGGGCATAGACATAAAAAAATCACTTCCTGTTTCAACCAAATGCCACCTGGCTCTATTTTCACTGCTTGTACTTCTGCTATTTGTCATGCTCTGTAGGTCTCTGTGGATGGACCAAATAAATGGTCTTCTTCCTATAGTCCTCTCTCATAGCTTCTTGCAGGAAGCTGGCTGTCTCATTCAGCCAGTCTCAAGACACTCACTGAATGCAAACCACTGAATCACTGAATTTGACTCTGGTGAAAACGTTTCTGATTGGTCAGAAATCTCCTAGGTGCTTGCAAGAGCAGCTGCAGCCGGTATGCACCTGATCCATGGCAAGATCTCTGCTAGTAAGCAGATGGGCAATTTTAATAATTGCAGCATAGTCATAACAGCTCTTATCAGGGTTAAACTGGATAAAAAAATGGCACTGTGTGTTCTAGGCTTAAGACAGGGTAACAAAGGCAGATGAAAGTGCCACAGTTCAAGGCTGTTCAATCTACAAGAGGTTGGAACAATGCTGCACATCATTATACAATGTGAAAAATGCAGGGAGATCCTGACATCTCTGAAACAAAACAAAATTTTAAAAACTTGGCCATCATCCTGGGAGAGAGAGGAGGACCTACCAGCCTAAGCCTGGGTGACAATAAGTCACACAAGCTTCACTCACATCTCAAAACTTTTCAGTTTGTTAAAAGTTCACAGACAGGATATGTCTTTTTAAGGAAATATCAAATTGATCTTTGTTCCTCAGCAACACGTTCATGCCAATGAAGCTTAAAATAATTTAAAAAAAAGAAATTCTCACACATTAAAGATGGTGCCTCATCCTGATAAGCTCTTGTCCTGTCTCCACAGAGTTGGTGTTTGAAGAAGTGAACAGTTTCAAGCCCCCCAGCAGCAAGAAGGACAGCCTTCAGGTGGAACAATGAGGCAAAACCCCACCCCCTTTTGCTCATGCCCACCCACTCCTGGGGGGACCACCCCCTGTGTCTGTCTGTCAGTCAGTGTTTGTGGGGGGGGGGGGGGGGGGGCGTCTTGAGAGAGACTGCCAGCCAAATGGAGAAGACTCCTTGTTCCCTTGGCATGACCCCCCCTCCTTTGTTTGTATGTCTGTCCAACCATCCAGCGAGAGAGGGTAAAAGGGGGGGGGCCCGTGTTTGACTGTGCAAGACCTTCAGCTGTTCTTTGAGGATGTACGTTATCAGGGGGATATGTTTTAAAGTAGAACTGTTTCGGTCTGTCGTCTTCGTCAGCCAGAGGGTGAAGAAGTGGTAGCAGCAAGTTTTCCCCCCGACTCAACAATGTAAGTTCTGCCTCAATACGGATAAACTGATGCATTATTTCTGTTGTTGGTTTTCCTTTCACCCTGCAGGGCAGTGCTCTAGCAACACCTCTTGACTCAAGATGGGCTGCTAAGGTGCGCTAGCCACTTGGAGCCTTCTCTTACCACACAGTAATGCGGGTTCAATAAAGGGGGTGTGGGGAGGTGTGACAGAAAGATACTAGGGGGCAGGGCTTGGGAGCTAAAGGTGGGATCAGTCTGTTTTTTTTTTTTTCAAATGGAGTCAAGTGTCCAGCATCAGATATTTGCAGGAGGTCAAAACTCACAGAGTATTGACAGGAAACATCAATCAGAGATATGCTTGTCGAGCAGGTTAGAGTGCTCCAGCATGGTAGACTAATCTCTTCCCTTGGGCTGAAGAGTTGTCAAGGCCTGCGGTGTCTCAGGCCTGAACGTGCTCTGTATCCCTCTCTCCCTCTTCGGTCCCTCACCGTGTTTTTTGCATGTCTTTGATAAAACGCACTCTCTCCTCCCTCTAAAACACTGCGGTGGTCGAGTCAGTTCGCATGTTCCCTCTTCTTCTTCCAAAGTCAATAAAACCAAACTTCCACACCACTGAAATAATTGTCTTTGTGCTGGTTTAATTCTTTTTGCAGTTTATCATATCTTTTATATCTGCGTGTGTTGTTGTTTTTTTTTTTTATGAAGCCTTACGGTTGTGTCACTGTGTCTGAAATTAGGATATCATAATGCTGAGGTCATAGTTTATGAAAACAATAGAGCAAATTAGTACTAGTCTGTACATGAAAATATATTCATATTTCATTGATAGCTTTGGAAGTGAATATTATTAAAGGAATCATATTATCATCATTGTTATAGGTTATGGCACCATATTATATTTAATTGTATTTTTTAGATGATTGGAACATGTTCCACAACAACGGTTTTATTGATGTTTGCTGATCATAAAAGCAACTGCAATGGCTTCTCCGCAAAATGAATGATTACGTGTCACACTACGAATGTGTGACTAACCCCTCAATGGTATGCCAGTCACATCAACAAGCTGACGAGATACCGAATTGATACATCTGTGGTCTGTCTTTTTTGGGTCAGGAAAGCGTTGCGTTCAGCCCACCCTGAGGGGGAATAACGGAACTTTCCGTTTTAAGTCGAAGCAAACCACAGCAGGAAGTTGAGCAGAAACTAAAACGACTTTAAAAAAATATCTTCATAAATTCGAGCTGTTCAGTATTGTATAAATCTCCATAATCGTATTTTATATTACGATATTAGAAACTTTGCAAAAGCTTTTGGCAGAATAAATAAGGCTCTTTATTGTCAGTTGCCTAAAGATCAGCTCTATTTTTCTCACGCACACACGCACGCAAGCACTCAAGCGTACAGTCCAAGATATAACCAAGACAGCTGTGCGTTCATATATTCCCAGGGAAACTTCTGAATTTATCAGTGCATGCTACTAAGTGAAAATGCGCCACTGGATAACGGCAAAAAAAGGGTTGTCCACCGCCTCTCAGTAATACGTAGGGGTGGAGTAGAAGTGGAAACGATAGGGAAAGGGTACGCGCAGCGCATTCACCGAGGGAGTGCGAGTGAGCGAGAGAGAAAGAGAGGAGGGGAATGAGTGCATGAGATAGGAACAGCTCTATCCACGAAGAAGGAAAAGTCGGATAGCCTATCTGGCAAATCATATTCGATATGTCGAGTCGGACAAGAACGGGCTTTTATTGTCAGGATGTAAACAAAACTACCTGGGAGGTTCCGGAACGGTACCGTGACTTGAAGCAGGTGGGCACGGGGGCGTACGGCACAGTATGGTGAGTTGTTTCCATTCGAAATTTTCAGTGTCACTGCTGCTTTATAAGGCACGTCTTGGGATCGGGCAGCTTTTTAAATCACAGAATAGATCAAAATTATTGGTTAAAAACAATACGAAGGCTAGTACGTCTATACAAGTAGAAATGTTTTCTGGGATTACTAAATTGAACAGATCTATTGTTCAAATGTCGGAAGGTAACAAACGAGGTGCGCCGAGTTTAGAAGCTGAGAGGTTATATGCAGACACTTCCGTCAACACGCCAGTGGGCGCTCAGTTGGCATTAACGGACACAAAATGTAGAAGGGAAATTTGAGGGGGTATTCTCAGACGGTATTTCTATAAAACACGCTCAATGCACTTTCTCTCACCCTCCTTCCCCACTCTCCCTTACTCCGTTCAATACGATCCGTTTCCCTTTGTAAAGTAGAGCGCCGCGTAACAAAGAGCCCCCGCCGGCTTCATTGTGTAGGGAAGGCAACGCATTTTCCGTGTGAGGACGCACATTCAGCTTGCGATTCTCAATGGCACCGACCGGCCGCTCAGCGTTTAAACAAGAAGTTCTAAGAACAGGAAACCACAGAGTGTGAACTTGTTTTCCAGGTTGACAGGCAGGGCTTTTTGTATCAATGCTGCACCTGCAAATATTGTCTTTTACAGTGTGTAGATCAGATATGGTGGGTTAAGTGAATACGATTTACCATCCTCATGGTATAAAGGTCAATGAATCTATGCGCCACCTGCATAACACGGAGTAAAAAAGAGACGATCCTATTAACACTGTCCCATGTGTTTCTCACCCTCCGCACAGAGGGTGTGTGTCACACTAGTGGTGATAGGTCGATCTCCCATGTCTCTGCATGTCAGAACTAGTCTTATCCAGATGTGATGAGGCTGTTAGTGGTATGGCGGCCAGATTTATCATACAGCTTTTTTTTTTGGTTTTGTAGGTAGTAGGGGATCCCATCAAAGTAGCTGCAGCCCCTCAACAGTCTCTGCTCTTTCTTTTGTTCTACTGACAAAACATGAAATTATATCACCCTGTGGCAAGATAGCAGATACTAGATATCAAAGGAAATTTTAAGTTATGTTCTATGTAATAAAGATTTGAATTTCCTGAATTGTTTATAAAAAGTTTAATTATTACAGGCTGAACTGCCATGTAAACTTCACAGACTCCATTTAAAAAAATGCCGTGGCAGTACCCTGACAGAGTAGAGCGCTTTGTACTTCTACCACTTTGAAAAAAATCAATTTTTTAAGCACAACCCAACGTCTGGCTATATTTTCTCCGCTGACTACTAAACTGTGATCAGGCAGTACTGTTGCAAAGAACATTTCAAGTCACATACACATGCACCTGAAAGAAGTATCTAATGCATTCTGCCAGCCCCAGGCTTTCAAAGTACCTCTAGGGAGGAATTTCTAGCAAAGGAGGCCTAAGATACAGGAAAATTCAGTTTTTGTCAGTAAAGATACAGACACATTCAGTTTGTGTCAGTAGAAATGATATATACACATCAATGCACAGCTGTTGCTGCCCTCCTTGTGTTACAAGGTGATTTACTTCGGTCTGTGGTGTTGTGGTGTTCATCCAAATTGCGTGAATAAAAGTACAATTTTAAAACAAGACCTCTTAAAATTACAATAACTAAGTTATCAGGGGATCATTTGGAGTACATCAGTTCTGCAATACTAAGAAGTAGATGACTTAGCGCTGCCAACTATTCTGGTAAGCACCAGCGTAAACTTATGCACCCATGTACAGGGATCTGGTCACACAAAAATGAGTTGAGGAAGCAAGCACAAGTATTAACACCACAGGTTAGGTGTAACGTGAATGATTATGGCTTTTTTGTGCACTCTACTGACTGCACAAATTGTTTTATATTTGCTGGGGCATTCACTCCACAAATTAGTTTCTGGAATTGAGAGGTATAATGAGGAAAACGAAAGCAGCTTGATACCTGAAGCACGATTAAAGGGAGTTTTCTAAATCTCCAGCGTGACTCACAATCACTGTAGTGCAATTACTCAGCGCTGGACTTTGTAACATTGTAACCCTTTGTTAACATTCTAAATATACCAGTGAACTGGTCAAAATGCTTAGCTGCTACTTTCCTAGGAGATCCATGTGATTATTAAAGGTTTTGCGGTTTGTCCTTAGTGGGAGAGTTTAGTGTGGCTTTACTCTGCTCTGAGTGAATGATTGGTGGGTGTCACTGTGCTTCCAGTTCGGCAGTGGACCGCAGGACAGGAACGCGAGTGGCCATCAAGAAGCTCCACCGGCCGTTCCAGTCTGAGCTCTTTGCCAAGCGCGCATACCGGGAGCTCCGCCTACTGAAGCACATGAAGCACGACAATGTGAGGGGCGCAGATCAGATGCGCACTCTGATACGGTCATTGTGTGCTACAGCACATTACTGCACATGCCAGTGCGTCACCATCATCACTGTGTGCTCTGACACAGTCACTCTGGACTCCAACACAGTCGCCGTGTGCTACAACACATTACTGCACACTCCAGCCCATCACTGTGTGCTCTGACGCAGTCACTCTGCTCACTGACACAGTCGTTGTATACTACAAGACATTTGTACGCACTCCAACATATTACAGTGTACACAGAAAAAAAAAAAATCACTCTGATACAATTACTAACAAGACACAGCCCTGCGCACTCAAGCACTGACACCAGACACTCAGGAAGTGTGACCAGACACTCACATTTCACTGTCACCAAAAGTGCAGATGTCAGTCCCCATATGATGTGTACTGACAGAGCCCTGCTTTCCAGGTTTCCAGTGAAAAGCATTTTCCTCTGTACACATTGTAATACTGCGCCACATTAATGGCCTGCATGAGGTGGTGACACAGGAGCAATGATTTGTAGAAATGCTATCAGCATCTGCTGATACCGCTCCACTGCGTCCAGGGCTTTTATGTACATAAACACACTGTGCACACACACCTCTCTGCTCAGCTGGGCGTGACTACTCTCTCCCTCTCCCTCTGTCCCGATATCCCATTGGCTGGGAGCAGGTCATCGGACTGCTGGACGTGTTCACCTCTGCAATTTCACTGGACAGGTTTCAGGACTTGTGAGTATCCATGCGCATGTTCCTGCAGTCAGTGTTAGTATTTAAATTAGTGGCCAAAAGAGAAATATACCCAAACTCTAGTGAGAATACCCATCATAACTCTCAGTAACTGTGAACTATGTTGTGATTTGTGAATAGAGTACGTTACTATGCAAAGTCTCTGGTATTGCTTTGAATGTCCTGTGAATCTGGTGTTAATGGACCTTATGAAGGTATTCCTATTGCCAAAACTCACACACAGTCTTGTCTAGATTCAAGTACAGACATCCTGTCTCTCTCTCAGTTACTAAGTAACACCCTGCTTGGGCACACATCTGATTGGCTCTCTGTCTCTTTGCCAGTTACCTGGTAATGCCTTACATGGGCACAGATCTGGGGAAACTTATGAAGATGGAGCGTCTTTCTGAAGACAGAGTGCAGTTCCTGGTCTATCAGATACTGAAGGGACTCAAGGTCAGACATTCATGTGTATACATATATACACACATACGTATACATACAGATGTTTATGTTTGCAGAAACAGACACCCAGACAGACTCTCATACTAGGAATTAATTCACATACACGCAGAATTCATATAGAGGCTTTCCAACATTGTCACTCAGGCCATCAGCTCACTTGTCAATCATACTTCTTGTAGACAAGAAGAAAAATATTGCTAAGTAATGACTAAAGGAATGTGTCCATAGCCAATAAAGTCCCTCTTTCTACTTTCAGTATATCCATTCAGCCGGAATCATCCACAGGGTGAGTGAACTTTGACCTTTAACCTCTGTGGAATGGGGGCGGGGCCATTCCCATACAGCACGTCTGTCGCATTAGCAGTTAACATGTTTGGGTTTGAGTGAGTCTGTAAAACCTGCTTTGTGTCCCAATCTAAATCCACAGGACCTCAAACCAGGGAATCTGGCAGTCAATCAAGACTGTGAGCTCAAGGTAGGACCACACCGCACACACTTCCCTGCCCAGCCCTCTTTGTCCAGCTCCACTCAATGGCCCACTGTCAAAGCCACTGACTTACACAGAGTGAAATGCAGCAAACTCTGTTACTCACCATTAATGCGTGGGCATACCAATACAATAAGCAATGCAAGAGTTTCATGACAAATGTCATGGCAACAGTGTGATGCGCTGTTTGAGGCATACTTTGACAGAAAAGTTGCATGTGGCCTTTTGCTGTACTAATGATGATGGAAGTGAAGGCAGTTTGTCAACCTTCCTCTTCAAACATGGGCTGTCTCAGTGAATTAATCTTAATTGGTGCTTCAGGCAATTTTTCTATCTACTTCCTAAGAAGGGAGCTAGGAGGCATATGAATGACATCATCTGTGACGTCTGGACATTCTCATTTACCAGAGCTGAGCCTATTCTTGTCTGACTAGGTGGCAGTTTATTCCTTCATGCTACTGTAATTGCATTTAGAAAAGGAAAGCAGCCTTGGCCCTTGCATATATATAAGAACATTCTTTGTTGCCAGGCTGCTGCTGTGTTGTGATTAATACAGAAGTCATCTGCGTGGAATCAGAGACACAGGCCTCCTTACTTTGGGCTGGGCCAGCTTGTAGCCTGTGTGTCAGGAATGTCTGTATCCCCTCTAAAATATAAAAACAATTTTAGAGTGGTCTGATGAATACCTTGGAATTGAATGAATTATGGTCGTCGTCTTCTCTCATGCTTCGAGTTGACTGCAGTGAGACCTTTGTTGTTCTGTGATTCTGCTAACACCTGAGAACTGATGTCTGATACTCTCTCTTAAATGGTGCCGAGTCGCTTACCACCCACGTAGCCATCACTGGTGCAGCTATGAATGACCTCACTACCTCACTAACAATCCCAGTACTTTTACAACAGCCTCTCAGACAGTTGAGAAAATTTCTACAATGTATTAGTGTTTTGAGCGATTCTTCATTTCCTACACTGGGAAACAGGCATCAGAAAATGGAAGAGCTTTTATTTCCAGCCAGCATTACTGACAGTTGTTCCTTTTATATACTTTGATGTCAGAGGTCCCCCATGTCGCTGAAGTTTTATGTCTCAGAGAGATGAGTACATAATGCATGCAGGACTAAACGGCCCTTAATTCCAAATAATTATACATGCAATACTATAGCCCTTCTACCAACTACAGCTGTGGTTTTGTGAGTAAATGGAAATAGAGCAAAGAAGGGAAAATACATGTAGAATTTGCACACTTATCTGTGATGCTGCTGATAAGGATCCTATATAAACGTATGGTATGGTTAAGTCTTATAAAAGCAGTTTCGTATTAAAATCATCCATGAAGCTGGGGACTCAATCCGTATTAAAAGGAACGCTGTGAATTCAGCTGTGTTTGCAGATATCTGATTTCAGTTTTGAGATGTGAGAACGGACCTGTTTTGCAGAGCTGCTGACGACATGCCATTAATGTTACGTGCCTGCAATGCAGATAGGCAGGCATGGAGCAGGGCGGTTCTCTCTTATGTAATCGTGGGTTTTGGCACGTTACTACAACTGATCTGGCTTCTTGGGCCAGTCTATGTCAAGCTTGCTTGCTGTTCTGGTTTAGATGCATGTAGACAAGTACCAATGCATATATGTATTTTTATACTTTCTGTTGAAATGGGATTGGGTTTGGATTTGGCCTGCTCCCTCAATAATGAAGGAAGCTAAACTGATTCAGTGATGACAATAAGCAGTTGAATCAAGTGAATCAGTATGTGATTGGATCAAAAGCCTGCCAGGACCAGTGTCTTGTGTGTGTTATGCCCTGTTATAGATTGAATCAAAACTGTTTTCCTTGGGATTATCCCATTGTTTTAGCCAGTACTTAATGGTGGTTCTTTCTCAGATCCTGGACTTTGGGCTGGCACGGCAAGCAGACAGCGAGATGACGGGGTATGTGGTGACCCGCTGGTACCGCGCACCTGAGGTCATCCTAAACTGGATGCACTACACTCAGACTGGTGAGTCACACGGGCACGACCCTGTCACTTACACAGCCTGGCCACAGGGTGGCACTCTCACAACAGCTAGCTGCAACTGAGTCCTGCTCAATCTCAAGCTTCAGTCATACATAGGGTCTAATGCTTTAGTCACTTTCAAATGTGACCCTCCCTCTCTCATTCTCCTTCTCCCTGTCTAATTCAGCTTTCTCTCTCCTCAGTGGACATCTGGTCGGTTGGCTGTATCATGGCAGAGATGCTTACAGGAAAACCACTCTTCAAAGGAAACGACCGTATCCTGACCACCAGCCCATCATCACTAACGCACTCAGAGCCAGCATCGCCAACACCTTCACACGCTGGCAGAACGGTGTTCTCACATGCTGGTTAGACTAGCTAGATAACTGTCCAGTAATATTGCCAATAATACATTTACAGCATACTAAATAATAAAAATTAACTTGAAGATACTGAAGTCTATCTTCAAAGCAAACAGGTAACACATAAAATGACGTGATGTACTAAAAGCATACTCTTACAAAACTTATGTATTTAGAATACATTTTAGAGAACATGTTTTTAGACCATTCAATATATTTCAAATATGTAAATTATTGCCATTTTGGTATATTACCATATATTTCTGATCTCAAGTCATATATTTTTATTTTTGTTTGTACTATATTCTTGGCAAGAACAACATATTTCTAAATATATTACAATGAAATATATATATTTCATTTCCAGATGGGTATTCTAAGGCAGGATAGAAGAATATGTGCAGTTTTGAATCAGTCTTCACCAAAGTAAACACACACCCACAGGCCTAGACTTCAGCTGCCATTAAACATGCGTGCCTTGTGCTGAGTGAGTTTTGACCCTTGACCCCTGACCCCTTGGGGGTAAAGACCTGGATCAGCTGACCGAGATCATGAAGATCACAGGGACTCCCACTCAGGAATTTATCACCAAGCTTCAGTCTCAGGATGTGAGTCACAAACACACGATAACACACACACACACACACACACACACACACACACATACACACACACACACACACACACACGCAGTAACAGGCATTTGTATGGCGAGTTGTCAGCGCTGTCATAGATAAATTTGAAATTTCAAAGGACTTACATGAGCCATTCATGTGTAGCTAGCTCTGGAAGAGTGAGGCCGCCTGCAATGGGTGATACTTCTGCCTGCTGTCAGCCACAGATTGCTATGGAGCATGTTATGGTTCTGCCCAACACACCATTCATAAAATGGCATGAAGGAGTAAAATTTACAAAAAATAAATGTATTCATTTTAAACCAGAACTCACAGCCACAAACAAAACCAACTAGCCACCTTCTAGCAACAACACACCTGTGTTCAATCACAATCCAATCAGGCATAAACAGGTGTTGTTAACCAATGGCTGGGCTCCTCCTGGACACTGGCAGTTATTCAGAGACAATTCACCAGAGACAGTGATGGAGTGGATTGGCTGTTGGTAAATTGCAAGATGGTAAATAGTTTATGCAGGAGCCTGTAAATATACATATTTATATAAACATTTAAATAAGTACACAATGTAAACACATTACCATTTAAGCCGTTAGAAGCGGTGAGTTTTTATGCAACTATTTTATATGCCAGTTTTATGCTAATTTTATGCCACTATAAGTTTCATACCTGTTAAAGCTACTCTTTCACCAAACAATTTAAAGATGTTGCCCACCAGAAGAAAATACTGTTCAAATTAGCGACTCAGTACTGGCATAAGATAGTGTCATCCATTTTAGGATTCCTTAGGCCTCTTTTCCATCAATGTGTCAAGTGCTGAATAACATTCCACCTTTGCATTTGAAATTTTGATTTTCCTGTGCATTTTTGCAGGTGGGCAGCGTTAACCGTGCAACAAAAAAAGATGAAGCTTTGCCTGCTAATGGTCAGCCAGACCAGATGGACTGTTTAGGGGTATAACACCATTTTTGTGTCCTGAACCTGGTTCTCTTTCTCCTATTAGGCCAAAAATTACATTAAGAGCCTACCCAAAGTTCAAAAGAAAGACCTGCAAGATCTCTTCTCCAAAGCCAACCCAGAGGGTAAGGGAACGACAGTGTGAATCTTACAGCTAATCTGTCATTATGTCTCAACCAGTATACATTTTTTTCCTTCTATCTTGTCTCACTTCTCTGTTCCAATCAGGGGCACAGTAACATCTTTTAACCAGTAGAGGGCAATGTTGATTCACAGCCTTGAGGATCTGTAAGCCTCTGATGGGCACCAGGTTTGCGTGTGGTTACAGCTACCAATTCCAGCTGTGCGAGGCAAAGCAACCCATTGTACGCTTCCATTTCCTTTGTGGTATAAATTCAATCTCACCGCAGATTCAATCTCACTTTGCAGCAGCACTTCTGCGGTTAGATTTAATCTCAAACTTTGAATGTAAAACTTTTGAGTGTAAAAATCAAACAAACGTTTCTGTTACTTACACAAGAATATGAGTGTGTTGACTCATATTAACAACTAACATTGGGTAATTCATGAAAATGGTAATATGCCTTAATTTGTAATTAAAAATGAATAGCCAATCCCACAGCCCTTAGATTCAAGACTAATTTTTAAACAAGGGAATTTTTGGGTCACTCAAGAACTAAGATTTGGTCCTGCTCCTTTGTAACTTTCTTTCCATCAAGCTGATGGTATATAAATAGTACAGGTCCTCTCCATGCTAGGTATACCCCGCTCATGTTTGCTGTGCCATTGAATTGGTGTCCAACTAGCCATCAAGGAAGTTCAGCTAATCTGAAGTTTACACTATGCGTCATGTACTCAGCATAGATACAGCCAACAGCAACGCAGCTTGCCTTGAACTTTGAACATCTTAAATAAGAAGGGGTTCCTTTTCTCCTTATACATCACTTGGCTTCATATTGTGGATACATGAAATTGCCTGTTTTTTTTTTTTTTTTTTTTGAGATGGATACAGGCAAAGCAACGTAGCCTTTGACCACAAAAACTCATTCTGATCACTGGACTGTGTGTCAGCATTGTTGAGCAACATGACTGCTGCTCTATATGTTGCACTCTTTTCTGCTTTTCACTTTCCCAGAAGTATTTGTAATTCCTTCTCAGAAGTCTCTCAGGAGCTATTCTGTATCTCTCTCCCAACAGTCACTTTCTCCCAGGAGCCATTCTGTATCTCCCTCCCAACAGTCACTTTGAACCTCTTTCTCCCAGGACTCATTCTCTTTCTGTTCTCTAAGTCTCCCAGCAGTTACTCTGTGTTCTCTCTGTCTCTCTCCCTCTCCCTCTCCCTCTCTCTCCCTCTCTCTCCCTCTCTCTCTCTATCTCTCTCTATCTCTCTGTGTCCCCCCCTTTGGTCACTCTGTTCTCTCTGTCCCCCCAGCGGTTAGCGCGCTGGAGCGCATGCTCGTTCTGGACCCTGAGAAGAGGGCGAGCGCGGCAGAGGCGCTCTGCCTACCGTTTTTCGCAGAGTTCCGGGAGCCGGATGAGGAGACGGAGGCACAGCCCTACGACCACTCGCTGGACAACACCGACCTGCCCCTGGAGCAGTGGAAACGTGAGGTGTGGGGGGGGGGGGCAGAGAGGAAGCCTGGGTGGGAGAGAGGGGGAGAAAGTAAGCGTGATGGAAACAGAGAGTATGTCACATATGTAAATATGGTAATAAGATAAGACAAGAGTTTGTAGCTGTGGCATGTGGATGCAGAGCCTATAAGGTAGCAGGATTTGACAGGCAGTAGGAATTTATGTTTCGAATTAATGTTTCCCTCCCTCTGCGACTGCAGGCCACACCTTCACAGAGATCCTGACCTTCCAGCCCGCGGTGGTGGAGTCCCGGGAGACGTCACTCTGAGGGGCGGGAGTCATGCGCTGTCCCCTCCCTCTGCGACGTCACGTTCCGTTACGCTCCCGCGGTCACTCCCGCTGGTGACCCTCTCCGTGTCACTGTTCACACGCACATGGCCTGATCAAAGGTCAAAAGATCAGAGTGGTCTCCAGAGTGCCTGGTCACTGGACAAACACCCCTCCATGATTACTGTACATTCCTGTATGCATGTGTGTGAGTGTACGTGTATGTGTGGCTTCTGCCTCTTCACCCCCCACTCTGTCTGTGCTTGTGACTGTCTCTCTGTCAGAGTGCTACACTACTGATGGGCTGTGTATGGTTGCCATGGTTTACTTTTCCTCATGGTCTTTCTCACTCACAAAAACTGACACCAAAACTCCCAATGACACTCACTCAAAGCCTCATTCATGAAACAACAACACATTCACTGTCACAAACAAGCACACTCACACCAAATGGCCCTGGGCTCCACTGGAAATGTCTACTTTTGTATTTTATAAAGACTTCTTTTATGAGTAAACCAGACTTTGGTGTCTTTATTTTTTAAAACCGCATTGTCTGCATCTTTGATTTGCTTATGATATCATATAAATGCAGCTGACGACTTCTAAATTCTTTGACTGTTTACAGTAAGTCTCCCTCAATGTTACGCCTCGCCCAGAACACCCAGCGTTTCTTCTATAGATGTTAAGTTGCCTGGTCTGAGAAATGGACATCCCATGTTGTGCTGAAATACTCTACACAGAAATGCAAGTGTGTAAAACCACATGCTTAAAAATCCTAGTTACATCCTACGTAAAATACAGAATGTTTTAAAGCTATAAACCAAAATCCCTGATGCTGGCCTTGATAACCAGCACTGTGTGCATGTATTAATACACCGTCCATAAAAAAGCCCTGAAAGACTAACGTTTAAGGAAGGAGTAAATGTCTGTTAACCAGAAACCAGCCTGGACAGCCACAAATAAAACCAAATAACCACCTCCCAGCAGGCAGTATTTAATGTTGTATTAGGGAGGGGTGGCTTGTTAGCCATTATCTGACCTTCATATATACACATATACTTTTCTCACAGAGACATTTACATAGGTAACTGTACTCAAGCAATTTCAATTAAAGTTGATTGAGTGAGCTCTGTTATTGATAAAGATGCAAATAGAGAAAGCTAGGGCCATCACGATCACAAACATTCTATACAGCAAGCCGCAAATAAAAATGTTTAAATGTAGTAATATTTCTTAAAGTAAGAACAGGGAAGGTGAAGATTAATTCTTTCCACAGACACCCACACACACATAATTCTTGAGCATTATATTCCACTTAAAAATGTACTTCAAATGATATCTTGTCACAAGTTCCTTTCCCACTTACTTTCATATTTTCTAGAAAACTGGTAACTGGAAAATTATGCAGGTATGATGAACTATGACCTACGCAGTAGCCAATAGCAAAGTGCAAAAACGAACCAAGGAATTCATCTGATAGACAAGGAACAATAATTAATGGCCTGAAATTAATTTCAAATGGAGGCTTCGTTCTGCTTGTAAATTTCTCATTTATGTACCTGTGTTGTTAACCAGTGAGCCAAATAGTTTAAATGCATGGATGCCACTGAATAGCACTACAGTTCAACAGTCCCTTCTGCCACACTCACAGCACTCCTATTCAGCTGCAGGGAGCGGTTCAGATCATGCTCACTATCAATAACGGCAAGCAGCCCTTGATATTAAAGTGAGATTAGAGAGACGCCGTAAACATTCTCCGTTAATCGGTAAACCATCTCCATGAAATAATTCTACACACGTTTAGCAAGCATTTGTACGTGAGCCTGTGAGCCTGCTCATAACCTCAAGTTCATTTAAAAAAAAAGTCATAAATACCTCAGCAATTACCAAATCACCAGTTCAACGTAGGTAATATTATTGTACTTCTGGGGTTTTTATCTGTATCGATTGTGCATACTGTCTGTGAAGTAGTGATAATTGTGGGGTTGCACCACATGAAAAAAAAATGACTTTCAGGAATAACAAACCTGAGTCCACTGCAGTTTTCTAAGCAGTGATGAAGATCCAGGCTATACAATTATACACTAAAGAGATGTGATGCATAGAAAGAAAGTAGATGCAAGAAAGAGTAGATCTTAATGTCCATTGGAAGAAAAAGGCTTTCTCGGGACTCAAAGAAAAGAACCATGTACAGTTAATTATTTACCATGTAGCTGTGATGTCATTTGAACCATTACCAAACATTTGTTTTGGCCCAAAATTTAAAAGCTTCAGTTGTTTCTGTTCTCTCCCTTCTACATTTGTCAAGACCTATGTAAACATCTCCTATTGTGAAATCATGGGATTTCCAACAATGCTACAACGTTTTGCTAGATTTCTGGTAAGTAATTGCCCAAAAACAGAAATCTGAGGACTTTGGCTACTTCAAAAGTAATGCCCAGGGACAAAGTGAAACATTAAAGGATTGTTGGTCAGTTTTCAGAAGCCTGAGGAAAAATGAGATATGATTCCATTTGGACTTCCATGTCAAATTTGTTCATGATAATCCCATTTTGTTACACTGTGAGCCCATACAAGGAGCATGTTGCTCAAGCAGCTTTGATGAATATTGTGAATGGATTTATACCCTTTTAGGATAGGAGCTGCCAAGCAATGCGACATAAATCGAATTGATCCAGGGAAGTGCAGCAGGGGAAAAGCTGCAGCAGAACAGTTACATTGCCCAGACACCTACTCTGACTATAAAAGATATGCATTTTTACATATTTATTTTCATTAAACTGCCCCTGCTCCATGATCTGAGATTGTCTGTGACTGTATGAGGCACCGCAGTAGAAACACATCAGTTGCCTGTAACAAATGGCGTCCTTAAAAAATTTTGCCACAACTGTCAGAATACTGACAGGCAGGTTAAGGCTACCTTGGACCATCTCACTGACAGTCTTGCCCATCTGATCACAGGGGGGCTTTCAAAATTGTCACAAACCATCATTGTAATCATCAACCTCCTGGGCTATGTCCTCTTAATGATGGCTGCCGTTCTGGGCACGGAGGCTTTTTGGGGAAAAATTGCACAACCGCAAATATGTGGTAATTGTTATGGCGGACTGCCTTTGTGCTTCCAGTAAAGGTGAAATACATCCAGGAATATATTTCAACTCTTGGCATTTCCCTGACCCCAGTGATGGCCCTCCCACAAGAGGCAGGCAAGAAGAAAATCATATATAAAGAGGCAAAGGTGATGAGAGCACTATGTCAGCTTGTGTTGCGCTTACCTCTCTAAACAGCCATGCATAAACTCGGTGCCCTTATCTTCCTGTTCGCAGGACTACTCGTGGACGCTCAGAGTGAGTGATTTCATATTATATTTATGTTATCTTAGTCATTCTATAGCGGTTTCATATTTATTAATAATATAACAATGAAATTTGTAAGATTTAAAGAAATACAATCTGCATGTGAACAGACACATTAGGGTGATCATGTACTGCATTTTTGTGCTAAAATAATTTTGTTTTTTTGTTCTTTTTTCAGCATGGCAAAATAGATATGATCAACCCCTACATTTTACATGTGGTAGTCGTGATTCAATTTCTATGATAACTAGGTGAGATATACGTCATAATTATTTTATGACCTAAAAAAATGTCACTTGCATTTTGTTAGGCGAGTTTGATCTTTTTGAAGCATGTATTTAACAGCTTTTCTTTTTCCCCTAAACTCCAGCAAGCATTCAAATGATGCTGAAGATCGTGTGTGGGGTTTCTCTTGTCAGAAAACATTTGACACTCAATCAGAATGTTTTTGGACCAATTATGTTAACTACTTTGATGAACAGTTTACATTCAACTGTCCGCCCAACCATGTCATCAGTGGAATGGACAGCTTCCATAACAACGATGCAGAGGACCGGAGGTTTGTGCTTCCTTGTACTCTAATATGTAATATAGATCTCAATACAGATGCCCATTGAGACACAGCATGCATGCATTATAAACAGTCGTTACCTTACGTAGACACCTGCTGGTATGTGAATGACAGACAGAGAAGGTTTAACTGTCCTCAGTCTGGCTCTGTTTGGCAAATGCATTTATGGAATGCTCATCAGGTGCCGTGTCCTTCTTATTCAAACAATAGTACCTTTGTGCACTTGAAAGAATGAGAGAGATTTTTTAAAAGTAAATTATTCTGATTATAACGAAAAGATTGGAGATTAATTACAGTAAAAGGGATTTTATATGAGAAGTGATGTGAGATAAAAGTGATGTTATTACAGGTAAAATTAAGTAAAAAGGAACAAACAATAATGGCTGATGCTCATTTAAGTTGGCTTGCTTGTTTATATCACAAAGCTGTCTTGGTGTGTGCAACATCTTCAATAATCCAAGTCACTGCTGTCTTTCCAACTTTGTGCTTTTATCCGATATTCAGTATTATAGTTTCAGAATTCAGTAAACTTCTGCCTCAGGAGATCTGGGGTTGTGTCTGTGTGTATTCAAACATAATACTCTCCTATAATAATGAATAATTTAACTGCCACTGGTTTGCTGGGTATCAGTACCAGCTAATTACCTGTACCACATGAATAGATTCTCATTTTATTTTATCGTATTTTAGATGGAAGTTCTATTGCTGCCGAGTGAATAACTACTGCAATTCTCATTGCCAATGGACTACTTATGTCAACAACTTTGATGAGTACTTCACGTGGTATGTCCCTGGGATGAACTATCTTGTGGGAGCCCAGAGTTACCATGACAATGGCGCAGAGTAAGTTTTTTATTATCCCTGTTTGAGTTTAACCTTACTACCAAATTGATACATGGAACTTAGAAGTAATATATAGGACTATAGTAATATCTAGGACATACTGTATATTGAAAGCAATATTCCGGCCTACTGGTTAAATCTCTGATATTGTCATCATGTTAACCCTTTTCTCTCCTTACATCTTCAGAGATCGGCGCTGGAAGTACCTCTACTGCATCAGGAAAAACTGCTAATATATTAGTGCTAAATTAGAGTACTGCATTATGGGATCAAGATCCCTGCTGATTATGACGATCAGTATGTCAGCTTTATTTTCTCATCAGATCCATCAGCATATTTATTTATTGATAAAAAATTCCAATTGTGATGCTTTAACGTATTGACCTTTGTCATTGAAATGAGTGAAGGGCCAGAGAGGGCTTACATTCAGTCTATCATTGAACCTGTTCAGCACTCATAAGCCACCTGTGAACTACAGCAAGTTCCGCGGCTTGTTTTTACCAGTCCTTGGCTGATGAAACATGCACCAAGAATGATATGTAGATATCCGTCTTCTGACAAAATATTCTTTGTCTACAGAACATGCTCTTATCAAACTGTGTTCAGTTCTATTTTTAAAGATCTGCTAATGCATTGTACAAATTTAAATAAAGAATGGAGTGGAAAGCAATGGGCTTTGTATGAATTCTATAAATTATAAATTGTCAAGTTCTCTTATTTTTCTGTATCCTATAAAGAAATAAGTATAAAATGAATAAGCCAAAATAAATAGGGCAATGTAATAAATAATCACTACAGTCTGTTTTGATATATCAAACATACATAAAGATGTATGTCTCAAGCATAACTTTGCAGCTTTGTGGAAAACATGTAGCGCATGTTTACGGCTTGCAAGGTCAGTCGTTTCCCAGCAGTTATAACCAAAGGTTTGCCGGTTCGATTCCCCACTGGAGCACTGCTGTTGTACCCTTGGGCAAGGTACTTAAGCCACAATTGCCTCAGTTAATATGCAGCTCTATAAATGTATAACATTGTCATCTTTTTAAATCACTCTGGATAAGAACATCTGCTAACTGACAATGAAATGTAACAGGAAGAAAATGTCCACAGTGCATGCTACATACTGCTTATGCACTTACATTTAAATAGTGCTTTAAATATCCTACACATCCAAAATTTCTGTCTGCTTGTCAGATAACTTATAGCATTCATCTAGCTAGAATTACATAAACAATGTTAAAGCATCTACAATGCCAAATGTAATTCGGTCCTGTAAACTGGCAGACAATAAGGTGTGCTTTGCACCAGTACATTATCAGTAAGTTGTACTGGTATAGGAGTATATGAAATATAGGTCCACTTCATCCAATTTTGGTCTGTGAAATCCACATTTGCTGGAAATGAAAATAGAAGCTGTTATCAAACTGACTAATTATATTTAGACTCTCGGAATGAATGACACCTGTTCAAACATAAACATTACCCTGATGAGGCCCTGAATGGTTTGGAGGGTTCCACTACTACATAGAGACATTGCGAGTGCAGCTAGCTGCTCTCTTTCACACAAACCATGGAAAGACTGTCTCTCCTTATGCTGTTACTCTCTGACCCTCTGGTCAGCATGACAGGTGAGATCCATCTAATTTCATTTCATCTGATGTTTGATTCTTTCTTGACACTTTTTCAGCTGCATGCTGAATGGAATTTAAAACCATTTTGTTCCACTGCAAGGGAACTGCAAAGACACAAACTCCACTGGTGTCCGAAAAAGGTCACATAGTGTAGAGACAATACATGATGATGTCATGTACTGTACCTGATATCTCTAAATACTCTGTAGCGAAGGGGGAAACACACTACCCTCACATACTCTAATCAGTGTTATGAAATGAAAAGATGACTCTAACTGAATTATTTCCTGACATTTTTAAAAAAATATGTATACAGAAACTTCATATATTAATGCAGAAATATTGGAAACTTCTGCTACATTTGAATTTGAGAGTAGAGTGTGTACTATGAGTTGTCCTTAATTTAAACAAATATGAAGTTAATATTACTTTGTTGCCTTTATAAAAATATTTGGCAGTCTCTGGAATTAATGTTGTGAAAGTAAAGGGGAAGCAATACATATCACATGGATTCAATTAACTTCTATCATCCTTTTTTTCAATAATTTCTTTAATTTTGGTTGGTGTTTACCTAACTTATTGAACTGATAATATTGATAATATGTTGATTGAATCCTGGGGATAGTTCTCTTTGTTACAGAGTCAAGGGTGAACTGCAATGCAGTATTATTACATCACGGCTTTTGGCACAGGTGAGCTCAGGTTCATTGGGAATGCAATCAATTCAAACTTTTTTCTGTTTGCAGAGATCGGCGTTGGAAGTACCGATACTGCACAAGAAACCGTTGTTGACTCCATATAGATGATGGAAAACAAGATCCGTGAAGGGAATTCAATAAAGCAATGAAATGGCAAACAAAAATGACTGAAGTCATCTATCCCTTGACTGTTGGTTTTGACTCCAGCGTGATATGGTTGCTATTCTATGCTATCAGTGTGATAGGATAATCACACATTCGACACTGCTGAAGGATAGGTAGGCAGGTTGGCCCAACAGCCAATCAGCTTCACCATCTGAACTCATGATGACCTCCACTGCAAAGCACATGTCAGAGTTTTAGAGCTACTCCTCAATTAGAAACTGAGTTAGGACTGGTAAACTAGGTGAAGCACCTGTCACTGTAAATAAAGCTTTTACCTCCAAGATGAACAGATAACATAGCGCACCTTAAAGACCAAACGCAGGACGTTCAGTTCACTAGGTAACCTTAGTGCACAGCCTGCACATCCCTGATATGTATTACAACCAACATACACTGAACAACAACTGTAATGGTGTGATAGTTATCTTCTCTAAATCACGCCCTTTGTGTAACTTAAATCAGCATAAAAATTAAATGTTCTGTCAAAATTCTGTTGCATAACTTACCAGGTGTCCATTGACAGTGGTGTTACACCTATCTGTCAATGAGTCTCTAGCACACACAAATAAATGCACTTATTTCTTACTTTCTTCCGTGCATGTGCAGAAACCTGTGATCATACAACCAAACACAAAGCAAATGTGCAGTGGTTTTAGTTTAGAGAACATCACCATGTCAGGTGTTACTACCACAAAAAAAGCCAAACTACTTTTCTTTTTCTTGTGAGTACTTTGAAAGTCTAAGAGCAATCAGTATAAGGTACTACACCAAGGCAATGGCTGCATAATAATGTTTGACAGCAACAAAAATTATGTGAGCGATAAATTACTATCTTTTATCAATGATGGATTATTGATGAATATTTATCTTGAATTTGACTTAGCAATGGTGCCCTCTGTCGGTATAACAGTGTACCTGACTAATCAGGTACCTCAGCTCAGACATTGCTGAAATACAGGTGCCCCTTTACTTAATATTTTAGTATTTTTGTATGAACATGTACACATGTACACCAGGTATACAGATGTGTAATTATTTCTTTAACCAAAAAATAATTGTCCTGCTTCTAATAGAACATTTGGAATTGGAACCACTTCATTCCCATGATTTTTCCTTGCTCACTATGACTATTTGGACAAATAATTTATGTTGCACCATTTTTCATTTAATTTCAATTAAGCTGGAAATAGGAGATTTCTATATCACTGACTGGGTTATCTGTTCCTCTAGGAGTTCTTGGGTTGTCTCTGGTATCTCACAAATTTCATGACTTATTTCATTTTCCTATTCAATACATTTCCCCTCTACTTTTTTAGTGGATAATTACTATTACATTACATTATTGGCATTTAGCAGACACTCTTATCCAGAATGACTTACATCAGTTACAGTTTTTTTTTTTTACAATGTTATCCATATCCAACTGGGTATTTACAGAGGCAATTGTGGGTTAAGCATCTTGCCCAAGGGTAGAGCAGCATTGCCCCAGCAGGGAATCAAACTGGCAGTCCTGCTCCTTAACCACTGCGCTACGCTGCTGCCCTATTATCAAGGCTCACACTCGCGTTAACAGATAAATATTTCATCATCCAAAACATACATACTGCAGCGCCTTCCCAACACGGCTGTAGCCCTGTACGGATCCCCTGAGACCATGTTTAAGCATACCTGCAGTGTGCAAGGAGACAGTTCCGATACTGAATCATGTGTATTCCTCAAAAACAGAGCTGAGCTCAATGCACTTGCATGTGGGGAGAGAGCAGCATCAATGGGGTGTGTCTCAGGGGTGTTATTGGGTTCCATTATTAACACCATAAAGAAAAGCGAGGCTACCAGAAGAGCTAGTGCCGCTGGTGGCACATCAATATAACATTTATATTCTGCTATTGGAACATTTGGTGCTTCATGTAGATTCTTCTTTTAGTTCAGAAAACAAACAAGCAAATTAGGCTTTGATGACATTGATGCCACAATTCCCCTGACCCCATCTTTCCTATTAAATATGTATCATTGCCCGCTTCTGTATTACCAACAACAGGCATTCACAGAAATATAAGCATGGTGGGGTTTATTAATGTCAATGTTGTCCAACAGTCTATCTTACAATAAAGTGTGCTGGTAGTGCTAAGCAGAACATTTGTTCATCTAGATAGTGGTACCTAAAAAAAAAACATCCACTGTGCCACATAAGAGAATAACTGTCTCATTTCAGTCTAACCTCTTACCGCCATATGTTGCGTGTGTAAAATATAACACGTGCGAGGTCCTGTTTAACCACTGTTTGATATCCTTACCAGATTGTTCAGATTCTGGTAAGTGACGTTTTGCTGCATTGTGAATGTGTTTGTGCAGGCGGAGTACAGATATAAGTGGAGCAAGACCCACCTTCTATTTCAGTCTTTACCTGGAATCTCAATTGAACACAATGACATACATTTAATGACTAATGCAACATTATGCAATGTGAATAAAACACTTACATGAAGGAAAAGAAAATATACTGATAGTGTTAACAGGTTTTTATCCCTCAGATTCTTTTTGTGTACCCGTTGGGCATTACATTATCAGGGCACAATACCAGCTCACTGTTTGTTTCATGTTCAGGACAAATATTTCTCTCTGCGGATAATAAGATAATATTCCCTGAGAAAATTATGTCAAGGACTTCAACAGTAAAACAGCACTGTGCTTCAATGCAGCTTATTTTAGAAAGGGCTCACACTGAGGGCTTAGGGTGGGTGTGGTTTTATGAACACAGACTTGACTCCAAAACCTTAACTAAAAACCCCCATGATCTTCTGTCACACTTTAGCTCAAGTGAGAAACATGTACATGGCAAATAAACAACAATCATATTTAATACTGTGTTACTTTGACCTGTGTCCATACGTGTTTACATTTACATTTATTCATTCTGGCAGACGCTTTTATCCAAAGCGACTTACATAGATTACAGTTCTTTACAATGTTATCCATTTATACAGCTGGATATTTACTGAGGCAACTGTGGGTTAAGTACCTTGCCCAAGGGTACAGCAGCAGTGTCCCAGCGGGGATTGAACCGGCAACCTTTCAGTTAGAGTTCTGCTCCTTAACCACTATGCTACATGGTATGTTTGGTGTGAGCATTAGGGGATGCCTGTTTCACCTCTGTGCCTCAGACTGAATGATAGACTGCCATCAGGGCTGAGCATGAACAGTGTAGTAGGGATATCATTAAACTTCAGTTTTAAAAAAAATCACAAGCACTTTTGAGAACAAATTTAAAATGGTTACTAATATGCAATGTGTGCACTGTGACCCAATGATAGGTTTGCTACTGGGGAAAGGAGAGGTGTGCAGTAGTTGTAACACAACAGCAGACGTATTTCACACTATGAATTCACCATAACTTATTCTGATGAGGAAACTTAAGGGAATTCAACAACAGAACAGAACAACAGAAGACAGAAAAATTACAAATTACTTTATAGTATGTGACTATGCAAACACTCCTCTATATACCCAGCTAGGTAGCTAATCTGCTAGCCAACAGACCCAGTCAGAAAAACAGCAAACCAAAAAGCCTATCAAAGGTTGGTACACAGTTCAGGTACTCACACAAGTGAAGGGTTGAGTCAATATTCAGGCACTCAGACAAAAAAATGATCATACATGTATAAGAAATCAAAAAGTAGAGCAAAGGCAGCTCAAAAGACAGCAAGCTCTCCCTAACTCTCCATGCCACACAGACCTGCTGCCTTCTTTGGTGTAATGAGAAGGCAACCGCTGCCAGGTGTGCTTAACGAGGTACTGAAAGCCTGGAGGGATTGGAGCCATTGGTCAAGCCATTGCTGTGTTACAGCATACTAATAAATATAATGTACAATATGTGTGTCTCCACAGCACACTTCACAATATACGAACATATTGACAATATATTGAAATAATTGATGTATTTATTTAATTATATGCAGTGCCACTTAACACATTCAAATATACTAGTATTCCAGATATTTTGGATATTCTGTATTTTGCCATTTTTAACATGTTCCTTTTTTGTAAAAATTCACATTCTGACATGCTTACACAGGTGAGAGCCAGCTAAAGCGTACATTGACAGCAACAATAAATCAGCAGCAGGATCTCACTCTGTGCAGTGATTAGATTAACCTTTAAATATGGGGAACAACACATTGGGTAGAACAAAGGGCTCCGTCCTTACTGAGTCCTCCCATCACTTGGGAAAGGTCTGAAGCACTTTCAGTGTGTTGTATGATTACATACAGCGGTGTGCTCACAAGCACAAAAACACAATCTCTCCATTTGATAACTGCTATAAAAGCCTGACCTCTGGGTGCAGCTGAGAGAGATTTGTCTTTGTTGAGGGCCTGATAAGGTGTGTTTGCCATCTGGATTGGACGGAATATAAGAGCCGGAGTTCTCGTCCCAGAGGATCACAGCTGTTTCCTGATCTGCCGCATCACCATGGGGGACGCATTCCAACTCCTTCTGCTCATCGCTGCCCTGGCAGGTAACTCTGACTGCGTGACATCACTGACCGCGTGGTCTCACTGGCTGTGTATCATCGCTGTCTAGGGGTATCACCGACTGTGCAGGATCACTGACTGTGTGGTATCACTGACTTTGTGGTATCACTGACAGTGTATCATCACTGTCTTGAGTAACTTCAATGAAGCACTGCCTCCATTGGTACAGCTTCACTGGATAAAATGTGAATTGACCAGAATCTGTGTCCATTATTATATTTCCTTTCAGTCAGTTCAGCACATAAATTGAAATTCAATTTGTTAATTCATAAGTCTTCATTGAAAATTATGGTTGATTTTCACTTCATTCCCTGAATTTCATTTAAATCTCTGTGATCTAATCTTTGTGTGTTGCCCCACAGGATCCACCACCAGTGAAGACGGAGTCATCTCTGACACCAGCAATGGATGTGAGTTCTGCTGAAACCAGACTATTATGATTTTGGACTAGGCATTCATTTAACAGATTCCCTCATCCAGTGACTTAGAGAACAATAAAACATACAAGCACATTATACAAATGGCATGTCTCTAATACAATGCAACTAGTATCTTAACACACACTCCAGAGGTGTCATTTAATAATACAACAGAACATGGCACAATTTAATTGCAGCAACTAACAGTTTCCAAGCTAGGTGCAATCATAATGTGAAACACTATGGTGACATTTTTCTTCTTGCTCACTGTAACCATTGTGTGAAAATAATTATTAGTCATGTTTTCTGAGTGGGCAGTTGGTTAGGTAAGACGCTGTGTATGAATAGAAAGCCCTACAAGTAAAGTGTGTCTCTCAGATGGACCAACAGATGTGGAAATCACTGGGGTGGACACGGTGACGGTGGGAATACCTTACGGCTTCACCTGTTCGGCCTCCTGTTTTCCCGCCTGCAATTACACCTGGACCACAGACGGGGAGACAGTGCGCGGCAACGAACTGGACATAACCCTCAAAAGCCTGGTCAAGTCTAAGGTCCTGACCTGCACAGCCCAGAACACTGCCTCTGGAAGATCCGCATCAACCAGCAAGACTCTTCACGTGACGGGTATGGGGCTCGCACACTTGCCCAGGACAGTGACCGTAAGGGTAGGAGGGACCGTGAGGCTTAGCGACTATGCTGAAATTTACACCACATACAATTGCACTGAAGTCAGTGTGTCACATTTAGGCAATTACCATTATCAAAGTAGAAAAAATTTCCCCAAAATAACAGCCCTGAACCCCCTTTTTTGGAAGCCAGGCTTTGCCCCTCACTGCATGTTTGCCACTGAAGGAGTACATATAGGCTGTGGGTTCAGAAGTCACTCATGTTGCATGAGAAGCACGTAGTCAACACCATTCCAATAATAGATTGGGAAATATGATGGTGAGTTGATTGGTCATTTTAAATGTTAGGTGCACCCTGTTTGATTGGCAGGCGCTCTTGCAACCAGGTTCTAAAAGGGAGAGTATGTACAGGTGTAAGTGGAATACTGAGACATACTGACATGGCGGCTCACATTCTTTGTTGCAGAGGGACCCTCAAATGTAAAGATCACAGGACCGGGGATACTGATTGCTGACAAGGCTGTGAGCTTTGTGTGTTCGGCCAATTGCTATCCAACCTGCAACTACACCTGGTTTATTAACGGACAACAGGACAGCAGGCAGAACAGCGAAATAGACGTCACGGCTGCGACATGGATGAAATCTGTAAGCCTGACCTGCCAGGCCCAGAACAGTGTTTCTGGGCTCTCTGCCATGGCTTCTGAGACCCTTTGGGTGGCACGTAAGTGGACGACTCATTCATTTCATCTTCAGAGGGTGTACTGAATCTGCTTAGAAATCCACGTTTCATATTTTCCTGCTGGGGTAAACAAAATGGCTGACACACACTCAGAGATTCATGATGTTAAGTTCAATGACAAGTTATCAAAACTGAGCATACTAAGACATGCCATGACCAGAGATTTTAGACACTTTAAACATTTTGGTGAATATTTTAATCTTCATTCCCATTACAATGAAAACAAACACCAGTGAATGTGAAAAGAATACATTTTTGAATATCAGAGGATATGGTGCTTGGCAGTAGGACAAAAAATAAAAATGATTTATTGGCATATATTAATAAATCAGTAAATATTATGTATAAAAATAATAACTAATTGAGTTAACATTAATAAACAGAGAATTTTGTTCTGTGAAATTGTATTTCTCTGTTTGTATTTGCTCACTGTACTTTTGTTGCAATAAACTGGCTGGACCAGATTTCTCCTGACAAGACTAAACTTTTGAGGATGTTCAATGTTTTTTACTGTACCATTTATACCACTAGGACAGATCTTTTTAAAAAGTTTTGAAAACAATATACAGCAAATATGTATTTTTAATGTTCCAGGTGGAGACTTTTTTTCTGAATGAGAAATCAATATGAGATCAATATTTCGTGACTGAGAATAGTTTTTAAGACTGACAAAGCATTTTGTGACCTGCATAATGCTGTGTTTATGTTATGTCTGCTGAGTGTCCAATGAGCTATTTTAGACTATCCTATGCTGTCAATCCAGCCAATCCAGTGTTCATTGATCCTTATGAGCTTCATTGTGTGTCTGTGCATTTCTTTCAGTTGGACCATCCAATGTGCAAATCAGAGGACCTGGCACAGTGGCATTAGGAGTCCAATACAGCTTCGTCTGTTTGGCCTACTGCACTCCTGGCTGTAACTTCACCTGGACTGTTGATGGAGAAACCATGAATGGGGATGAAATAGACCTAACATTCCAACAGCTGGTGAACCCTGAGATTATAACGTGCAAGGTCCAGAATACCCTGTCTGGAAGTACTGTCACAGTGACCAAAAGTCTACAGGTCACAGGTATGTGACATATTCATATACCTGTATTTCAGATAAGCTTGGAGAAAGCCATTCAGAATATACTGCGTGGTTTGTTTGCTTATCTTAGGCAGAAATGGTTTAGCTTTAATGAAAGACAGACTCCAGTGGAATTTTACCTGTTTCTTTGGTCAAAATATTGAAACTGGGTTTATTTGGAAGCAATTTACATTACAGGTTCACACAGATATTAGAAAATGATAGGAGAAAACTTCAATAAAAATAAGATAAATATGCTAAATATCCAGGATTATGACATCAGAAACCCGGGTGTCCATAAAAGTTTTGCTTACACATTAGTTAAGGAGGGCATAAAGGACTTTTCTTTGTTAATTATATGATTTATGTAGCTATTAGTGTAATTAGTATTAACAAGGGTAAGTCTGATGAGTTTTTATCCTGATGTGCTGGTGGGAATCTCCTTACACAACTGAGCATTAACTCTGTCTTTCAAAATATACCATGCCTAAATGAAATTAAAACAAATACATAGCTACAGTGAGTTATGAATAAAATGATGTTATGAATAAAATGTGATATGTGAGAATAATATGCATTATGAAATCTGATATGAAATGTAAACCCTGTTGCCTCTCTCCCTCCAGACCCAATCTCAGTAAGCCCCGCCTCCAGTGCTCTTCCAATTGCAAACAGGCCTTTCACCCTGAAGTGCGCAGGTGTGACCGGACACCCCTTCATACAGTGGCAGAGGAATTTCAACCCTCTGTCCACCAGCAGCAGGGTCAGGCTGTCTGCCAACAACACCACTGTGACCTTTAACCCCCTGCTGCAGTCTGACGGGGGCTTCTTCCAGTGCGTGGCCACAGAGGGCAGTGTGGTGATCCAGAGCACGGGGTACGAGGTGTACGTCAACTGTGAGTATGCGGGATGAATCTGCACTTTGTGCTTCCTTGCCGAGGCTGGGACTGGTGAAATGGGCTGTGGAGACCCCAGCAAAACTAAGCAGTCATGGCAAAATCATGTCAAACAAAATATCGAGCGGCTGCAGTAGACCAGCCACATCGCTTGTTAAATTCACATAATGTGCTGTGCTGATATACATGAGATCAGTGCAGCAGGTCAGGGTTTAAACCTCTCAGGTTATTTTGGATCTGCATGTGCATGTGCAGGTTTGCCGTTTGAAGCCCTCACAGGCCAGTAAGAAATGCAACTCAGCTCACCAAACTCACCAATACATTTTTGCTTTGCTGCAATTTCAACCATAGGGTACCCCATGACGTGGTTTCATAATCATTTTCATAGTTAATTTTGCCAATACAAATCGAGTAATCACAGATTTAGAGAGCAATTCAGTCCAATATTTCCATATAATATAGCTTGTAACATTAGCTAATTCTGTATAAATGTAGAATGTCTTGAAATCTGTTCATATTAACCACTGATGACTTTCAAATTTAATTTTTGGCACACTCATAGACCCCAGTGTGACATCTTTCTGTTGCAGATGGGCCAGTGCAAGCTGGTATTATACAACCCTACGTTGGCCCTGTGGGAAAGGATTTCTACCTGGAGCTGGGGTCGCAAGTTACACTGTTGTGCTCGGCTGACTGCTACCCAGCCTGCAACTACACCTGGACCCTCAACAAGAACAAGGTGGCAACAGGTGGCTCTCTGACTTTCAGCGTGGTGACCTCCGCCGATCTAGGAACCCTCACCTGTGTGGCCAGTAATGCAGTGACGGGCAACTTCAGCACAGCTGAGACCACTCTCAAACTGCCCGGTGAGCCGAGCATGAGCATCTCTGCCAGTTTTATGAGTTTGACCAATGGCAATGTACCCTGAGGATCTGAAACAGTGAAACAAGTGAACAAGTGAAACTATGCTGATGCTAGGCAGATCGATCAATGAGAATCATACAGAATATAGTCTGGAGTTTTGCTTCTAAAACAACAACTGTATAATTCTGTATTTATCTTATGCCATTTTTACATTTTTTGACATAAGATAAATACAGAAGCACAACAAATTTATTGATCGACGTAGCATACCTGCTGTATGTTGTTTTTACATGAAGGCTCATACTTTTGCTCATACTTTTGTTGATACTTTTGTTTACATCAGCTGGACCAGGCAACGTCACCATCTCTGGACCAGACACCGTGGATGTCGGTGTCCAGTCCAGCTTCACCTGTTCTGCAGACTGCTCCCCCTCCTGCACCTACACCTGGACTGTCTACGGCAGGACCATGCAGGGCAGTGAGATAGACGTCACCGTGAACCGTTACGTCAGCTCCGAAGTCCTGACGTGTGAGGCGAGGAACGTCATCTCAGGGAGTACTGCCATGGCCAACGACACCCTACACGTGATAGGTACTGCAAAGCCATTCTTGCCATTTCTGTTATATTTTCTCGCAACCCTGAAAACAAATCTTACGCTCACAAGTCATGGATATGACACTGAAGACTGTATGGAAGTTGTGATTGCTTTGTGTGTGGTGAGTATTTCACCATTTAAAAAGTGACAGAAGAGAATCACTCTGTTTGACAAATTCATCCTCCAGTGAAAGGAATTAGAATCATCAGCTCCAGTTTTGTTTTTATTTTGGTTTACTCTAACCTTTTGCTAAAGTCTTATAGGTTAGACTTAAGACTAAGACTTATAGAAGTCTTATAGTCTTATTGATAGATTTTCATTACTAATTCATGATCATTTCATGCACTAATTTATGATCATTTTATACTGAGAACTATTTTCTCAGCGGCAAGCATTTTGTGTTTGCACTGGATTCTCAATGCACTGGAGTCTCAATGTCAAAATCACATTTTAACATGACAGCATGTGCTAACAGAGACATTGCGACTCCACGTTTTTCTACTGTATTAGGGTGCTCTCCGCCCCAAGTGTGTAGGGCAGAAGCTCTCCAGAGTCCTCCTGGACTCGCTGCTGTGGCTCTTAAGTCATTTCTTCTGATCGCACTCCCCAGCTGAACCCTAACAAAGGCCAGCCTTTTCATCTAAATCAAAGCTCAAGTGGAATTTGCACAGGTGCAAGACATGCCTCGATATGGGATTATGAGACTGTTGACATGAGATTGTTGACGAGATTATTATGAGATTATGGCATCCTTTTTGCTCAGTTTCCTCAATTGGTGCAGCCTTTGTTGAGTAGTAGCTGTGTACCCTTTTACTGTATTGTAGGTCTGCCTGTACACTCTTGTCACTGTTTAAGCCGCACACTTCATTGTAAATCCCTGAGCAAGTTTCTTTTCTCTGTCCTAGATCCTAATTCATGTGGGTGTTGAGAGAACTTTTCTTGAGTGCCCTCACCAGGAAGAAAGCATGCAGTTCTTCACGTATGAATGCGGACAGGGAAAATCTGCACACAGCAAAATCTGCTTTCATTTAGTTTCACCGTTCCTGTATTCACACATGGCAAACTCCAAAATCACAAGACTTTCTTTAGAAATTCAGTAACAGTTTTTTTCCCCCATTTCTAAAAACCTAAATACAATGAAAGCATGATTTGACAATGTTATGCATGTGTTATTCAAGTTGTTCTTGAGAAGAACATTGTTTTCAAGACATTTTAACTTTATTGTTGTGGATGCTAATGTTGTATTGCTAATATATGAGTGTTTTGCATATGAATGTCTCAATGGCTGTTGTAATCAATATCAAAATAATTAATGCCCAGCTTTTGCTCTATAAAAATGTTCTAATCAAAGTTAAATTTATTTTTTTTGCACAGAAAAAAATAATTTGTCTATTTTCTGTGTGTGTTGTATGTTCTGTAGTAATACAATGTGTTCAGTGACACATTATTGTATAAAATTTACATTTCCGGCTGCAGGTAATTTCATTGTTCTGAGGTTAACCGTACTGAAGTGATTTTATTTCTGCTCACCTTATTTTGAACCTCCTGAAAGTTGCATGTGCTGGATTTTCATTGTATACTCAAGACAAAAATATCAGGCAAATAAAATTGTTTGATTTATTTTTATATGTTTTTATATAATTTATTAGCTTATATAATTTATAAGTTATTTTATATGTTATCTTCAGGACTTTATACTGATTATGTACTAATTAACTTAGGTTTCATAAGCTCTTGGGGAGGAAGTGAAGATTGTCAGAAAAGGCTTAAACCATTAACCAAAGTTAAACCATTGAGACCCTAGGCTTGGTCACATGATATGTAGCACAGTGATAAAAGCACAATGAGATTTATTTTTTATCTAATGTGATTTTATTTGAAAATGAATTGTACATATTCTGCATAAACATTCAAAATTGATATCTGAAGTAGAACATTCCATTGTCATGGTATAAAAATCATCATAAATCCAAAAAAGCACAAATGATAACATTTAATTGAGCACAGCCAAACAAGAGTTTTACATATGATAACCATGAAGTCAAGATGAGCATGGAAAAACAAAGGATCCACCACCAAATTTACATTTTTCCCTACCTATGAAGCACTGGTCGCCTTTTCATTGTTAATTACTCATGTGCATTTATTGGGAAAATCATATTTTGATTTGAGTTTTCATTTCAGAGGCATGACTTTTCTGGAGCAGATTTTTTGTATGAAAACACTGGGGTGGAATACTGAAGCCTTTAAAAAATATTACACAATCCCTATAACTGGAACCAAAATATGCTGAAATTTAAGAAAACACAAAGTTGCTTGTGAGCTATCACCTCCAACTGTTTACAAATGCAAAGGAATAGGACAAAAGGCTGAAAGAACTACATTGATTTCATTAAAAGGAAATACAAAATTACTGTGAGGCTTTGGAAGTGACAACAGCAATGTACAATCATCTTTATCTGGCTGCTAAGCGTGGAATTGCCTCAGTCTGTGGGTGGGGCCATCCTCAAACGAAACTGTCACTCAAGCTACCTCACCAAAGTCCTGTGGCTCCTCCCCCACATCATCATAGTCAGGCCCATCAGGGGCCGGGAGTCTCTCCTCAGGGGACAGTGTGGCCAGGACTCTCCCCGCTGCAGGGACAGAGTAAGGGACACAGGCTAGAGACACGCAGGGCAGTTATGCACAGGTACAAGAACAGGGCAAGGAACCGTGAAAGAAAAGCAGCTCCCTGTTTCACAACCTGTAACAGTGAATTAAGTGTCTGTGATGAGTAGTTAAGCATCTGTCAAAAACCACACAGACAGAGCTAAAGCTGAGTGACTGTTATAAACCTCACACAGGGAGTGACGTGGTGCAGCGAGTAGTGACACCAGACACAGACAGTGAAGAAAGCAGCCGCTCCTCAGCACACGTCTTGTGAGTTTGCAGATTAACAGTGACTATGTATGTGCTTAAGTTCCTAATTTACGAGAACAACACAAATGTTAACAAAGTTCTGAACACCAGCTGCATGCAACATTGTAAAGGTTTCATTGAACAGTGATGTTCCTTCATGCTAATTCTCATCTGTGGAGAGACACTGACCTGCCACAACGTCTGCACTCTGCCCCATGCTCATAACATCATCATAGTACTCTGTGGTGTCCCCTGTCCGCACACCTCCTTAAACAGAAACACAGCATTGATGCAAGTTTGGGAAGAATACAAAATAACTATTACTAGTACTAGTACTACTTGCAAAAATGATATTCTTCCAGAACACCCTGTCTATAATGTGCACTACTGGTAAAGTGAACTCACTTGACAAGTTGCTTGCAGTCTGATAGATTGGAACAACAACATCATAGTTCTCTGGTGTGTCCTCTGTCGTCAGCTCTCCTGAACCAGACATATTAAAACAGTATCTTCTGATTAGTGGACCGTTGTCACTACAGATATTGTATGAGAAAATGGATCATTGTTTGAAGCATAAATATATATAAAAAAAAAAAAAAAACTGGCAGACTACCTGGACTCTGCTCAGTGGCGACGACATCATCATAATGCTCGACTCCCTCTGCTTGTATGTCTCCCAGTTAAGCAGGGTTACACTTGCACAGAGACACAGAGAAAGACAGACACAGACACACACACACACACACACACACACACACACACACACACACAATCATCCCACACACACACAGACAGAAAGTGAGTGCAACAGACAATGTGGTGAGAAACACAGGCGATGGAAAGATATGTTTATGCGTAGGAAAATAAATGTGAAATAACAAAAACTTGTGCAGTCTCCAGGACCCTGCAGTAACCTTTACAATGCTATCAAGCCATTTCCAATTTATTATAAACTACTTTTAAAACTCCACCAGTGTCCGTATTTGCCTACTGTAAAGGCATAGAATAGCTCCCTCTTGCGCAAGGAAGACAGTACATATAGGAAAGTCTGAGAGGAATAACATGAGAGGCTCCTTTCCCTGTTCAAAACTATCATTTTTTGCAATGATGTTCTTAGTCTTATATAAGAATATACAGTATATTTGATACGAATACATAATTTCTCAAAGCTTATCATACCAGTATCGGAATAATTACTGGCAAGCCATTTTGCTGTTTTGTACATGTTCATTGTTCACATTGTCTGACTGACCAAGACTGACCAATTTCATTTTTATGCAGAAATAGGTTACTGTAATATGTTTCTTTTGCACAGTAACATATTTTCAAATTATAACAGCACAATAAGACTTTTTATTGATTATGATTTTATTTGAAAAATCATGGCATACATAATGCAAAAACATTCAAAGTAGATATTTTACATTCAAAAGACCACTGTCGTAATGACAAAAATTATTACAAAATTCTTCAAAAAAGCAGAAATAATGTGAAATTGAGCAAAAAAGGTATTTTGCATACTTTACTTAATTTTAAAAGTTGAACGCAGATAAATGAAGGATCTATAATTGTTCTCAACTCTGCAGTACATCTTTTCATGGTTAGTTGCTCATATGCATTTAAAGTTAAGTTGTGTATGAATTTCAGAGAGGCACAATTTCCCTGTAGGAAGTTTTTTCTGTGGAAACACGGCAGTTTTCTGTGGTTTGACATGAATGGCATAACATTGAATGACATGAAACATTTCAAAAAATTTCATACAATCTCTACAACATGAAGCAAAATATGCTGCGATTTGAGAAGAATACAGAGTAACAAGTGAATAATACATTCCCTTCCTCCAGCTTTATCCAAATTCAAAGAAACAGACAAACACAGCACGAAAAAATAAAACTTGTTTTGTAAAAAGGAAACACACAATTACTGACTTTGGAAGTGACACTAGCAATGTACATTCACCTTTATCTGGCTGCTGAGCATGGAATTGTCTCAGTCTGTGGGTGGGGTTTATCCCCAGACAAAACTGTCAGTCAAACTATGGCTCCCCACTTCTGTGGCTCCACCCCACATCATCATAGACAGGCCCATGGGGAGCTGGGAGTCCATCCTCTGGAGACAGTGTGGCCAGGACTCTCCCCACTGCAGGGACAGAGTAAGGGATAGAGTAAGGTCCCTGTTTCATAATCTGTAGCAGTGATTTAAGCATCAGTAAAAAATGAAGTGTCTGTCAAAAACCACACAGACAGAGCTTCAGATGAGTGACTGTTACAAACCTCACACAGGGAGTGATGTGGTGCAGCAGGTAGTGACACCAGACACAGAGAGGCAATATAGAAAGCAGCCGCTTCTCAGCACAAATGAGGTTTGCAGATAAACAATGACTATGTACTTGATTTAAACAAGCAGAATTCCACTTCCTCAGTCACAGGTCTAACACAAATGTGAAGACAGAGCTCTGAGTGCCAACAGCACACAACATTGAACAGTGATGTTCATTCATATTAATTCTCATCTGTGGAGAGACACTGACCTGCCACAACGTCTGCACTCTGCCCCATGCTCATAACATCATCATAGTACTCTGTGTTGTCTCCTGTCAGCACACCTCCTTAAACAGAAGCACAACATTGATGCAAGTTCAGGAGCAATGCAGAAGAACTACTACCACTGCGCTGAGTTGGTGAGACCCCAAAAAAAAAAAAAAAAATTCTGAGCAAACAGTAATTTTTGTACTCGCAATAATGATATTTTTCCAGACAACTCTGAATGATAATCAACTCACTTGTCAAATTTCCTGCAGTCTGATTGATGGTAATGACATCATCATATTTCTCGAGCGTGTCCTCTGTCATCAGCTCTCCTGAGCCAGAGAAATTGGGAATTAGCAATATAAACTGGGAAATAGCAATATGTCATTATGGTAATTCCATGACAAAATGGATTATTATTTTCAGTATAAAAGAAACAGGTGTGATGACAATTTTAAAAAGCTTAATGAAGAAAATCATGTCTGCCAGGCTACCTTGACTCTGCTCGATGATGATGACATCATCATAATCCTCACCCCCCTCTTCTCTCCCAGAATCGCCTGAATGAAAGAGATCTAAACTCAAAGCTCATCACAACAGCACTGGGAAATACTGCACCGTGTCTCTGCACTCCACTAACACAGCCTGAAACTACATGGTGAAATGTAACCCAGACAAATCTCAAACTGCAGTGTGTTATTGTGTCTTGATTTGACACAGCATGTCCTCACATCCCAATGAGTGTGTCATGCAAGGCCCCTCTCTCCATCACTACCTCCCCGATCCACTCAGAGACCCAAACAGCTCATCCATACCTGACATGGCGTCTGCTTCACCGTCCCCCATGTCTTCATACCCAGAGTGTAAATCCTCAGAAAGGACACTTCCTGTGAACGGCAGAGAAGGGCTATAATGTCTGTGGTCAGACAGCTGTCCCCCGTTTGTGTGTTTCCCAGGTAAGCAGGAGTGAATCAGCACAAGTACAGTTGCACACATACAGAAACACTCATGTACATGAATGTACCCACCCACACATGCGCTCTCTCTCCCTCACACTGTACCCAAAACTTTCCCACACACACACAGACACACAGACGTTAACTGTCACCGCTGATCATGTGCATCCTCTCCCCCCGTGCTGTACAGACATGTTTCTCTCTCCTCCTCCTGCAAGGTTACAGCACTGAAGCTGCGGGAGACTCGTGTGGTTTCTGTACCATGATCACATGACTAGAGGCAGACGCACGGCAGTTAGAATACGGCTCTACACACCCACCCTATTGATTCTTATCTGCACGATGGATCAATTCCAATGCACCTGCCTGACTGATTTTTATCTGCGGGACGGATCCTCTGCAAACCCTGATGAGTAAAATGCACCCATACCAGAATGGTGCTGTGCTGCTCTGCAGTATTCAGAGTTTGAAGAGTACAGCAGCAGTGGCTCTTCCTCCTGTCTGTGTCTGGCAGCACTATCTGCCTGTTCTGAGATCAGTTTGAGTGTGCGAGTGAGTGGCTGTGAGACAGAAAGTGTCATTTGTGAGGTGCCACATGGTCAGCTGTTGTGTTGTAGTGTGTTGTAGGGAGGTGATTGACTACCTGTGAATGATACCCATAAGGATTAATTTTTGGACTCACCCCCCTGGGAGACTCTGTATGTTGCCTTTCTTGCCTCTTTGTGTTCGATGTCCTCGTAGATGGCCTCATATATGGGGTCTGGATTCCTCTGGGACAGGTCTGTGGGAGCGGCTACAGAGAGACACACAGACTTCTCAGGTCACAAAGAACCAGCAAAAAAACACACAGGTGGTGTCCAACAGTGGAGCTCTGACTTCATAAGAGAAGGACATCACTGAAGCTGATGCATCCAGGATACTCTGTTATTTCCCAATTATGAGACCAATATTGTGTCATTTCTCTTTGATTCCTTCAAACGTGTTTCTTTTTTTAAGATTGAATGACCAAGTCATTGGCATGATAGAATCAGATCCATCCAGCCTTACCTCTCTTCAGTGCCCTCCTCCGGGACACCTGCACAAACAGCAGAGCCAGCAGCAGGAACAGCAGAGTCCCCAGCACCAGGAAGATCACAGCTGGGATGGAAATACCTGATGGGGGCTGGGTCACTTCGGTACATTTCGGCTCTCCTGGTTGGGGGGGGGGGGGGGGGGTGTGCTGTGAGTTTGTGTAATTATAACAAATACCTGGAGAATCAGTGGTTTTAAAACTTGGTCCTGGGGAGCCCCTGTATATGCTGGTTTTTATTACAGCCAAAAATGTTGATAACATGTTTTTGGGTTCTTCCATAATTTTTCTCTTAATATTATTTTAACCAAATGAAAGAATTGAACAAAACCTATCATAGCAGGGGGTCCCCAGGACCAACCTTGAGAACCTCTGCAATATGCCATTCAAATACAGTGCTAACACATCATGTGAGTAAACCTCCATACATATAGTTACGTATAATAAGCTTGAAGTACACATCCACATATACAAAAAAATATACGTAAGGGTGATAAAAGATCAGGGTTAGGCAGGGGGCTGAGACGTAGCATGAAGAGCTGTCTGTGACAGAAGATGGCCAGCGTCTCTGCTGTCCTGACTGCAACAGGAAGCTTGCTGCACCACACAGAGGCAGAGACAGACAGAGGATGCAGCCTGCATGCAAGTATACAGAGAGTAGGGGACAGTTAAGCGTCTCAAAGAAGCTAAAGAAAGCTAGCTGGTGTGCAGGGTCTAACCATCAGCGTCTGACATATGAGATTCACAGATTTGAATGTTTAACTGCCATTGCACAGTTCCTGGGGCTGGCCAGCCTCAGCTCTGGAACGGAGCAGCTGGGTCACTCATTCACTTTGCCTGAGAGACTCTGGGAAATCGCTGGTGTGGTTCTGAACTCACCTGTCTGCTGATTCACCTGGGTCTTCTTCCACTTACGCAATGTCTCCAAGCTGGGAACTTTCCTCTTGCGACCTTCAGATGGAAAAGCCCCATTTTAGAAATTTATCATTTGACAACAAAAGACACACATCAGACAGAATTACAGCAAATATCAAGCTGAAAAAAGCAAATATAAAAACGTTAGTCAAAATACAGTGCGTAATTTTATATATTTATAGATTTTATAGATTTAATGAAGCCACTTCACCTTAAATCATAATAGTGATGTAAATAGTACCCGACAATGATCTATGAAATGTTCACTTTCATCAGACCACTCTTTATATTATTTTTATCATTATAATATATGATATAATAAATATTATACTGACTTAAAATCAGCTGAGATATGGCAGCATTCACTAATGGAGAGCTGCCACAGCAGGACAGGTCCATATTGACATTTTGAATAAATGATTGCTCAAAAGTATCGAAAAAGCACTGAAACATTCTTTCTTGCTGGTTAAAGTTGTACAACAACTGCTCAATAAGAACATTGTGTCCCTGGTGTTGGGACAGCTGGTGTCTTTACCTGTGCAGGTGATAACAGCCACCTCATTGGGACTGCAATCGTTTTGACCCCAAGGTGAAGACTGGCACTGCCAGAGGGAAGTGTCATGAGGACGGCAGTGCACGTTGTCCAACCATCGAGGAGCATCCGGTGGCAAAGAGGTGGTTCCGTCTTGAAAACCTACAGCGTCCCCACAGCCCAGCTGGCGGCAGATCACTTGAGCTGTATCTGGCACCATGTCATTCATACACACACTCCCCCAGGTGCCGTTGTAGAAGACTTCTGCCTGCCCCTCACAACCCTCTGTGTTTTGTGTCATTCCCAGTCTGAGCTGCTTGAATTCTGTCACAATGAAGTGAAGCATATCAAATGCACAACTCCACTCTGACTGAGTTGTCTTGTCCATAAAATAACAACGCTAACATCATTACAAGTTACAATGAAAGCAGGCATCCCGTGGAAAATTTCACATTTTGAAAATTTTGCAACACCATATTTAGGTATTTATTCAAAGAGAAATCAGTGCTCATTTAATAGGTGAGATAAACCTAATTAACTGAGAGGTCATTTAAACTAGCATACACAGTGGGTCCCCAGGACCAGGACTGAGAAACACAGAGGTTTTTTGTACCTGAGCAAATGATCCCTACATCCTTTTGGTGTCCACAGTTGTGTTGTCCCCACTCTGCTGAGGGACACTCCCGCAGGGACGTCTCGTTCCCCACGCAGCCCACCTCATCCAGCCAGATGGCTCCAGTTCCTGGCCTGTAGGGGGAGGGTGAGGGGACACTGAGGGCCGTCCCACACCGGAGCTGCCTGCACACCACCTGAGCATCCTCCAGGTCCCAGGAATCACCACACACCGTACCCCAGGAGCCCCTGTGGAACACCTCCAGCCTTCCAGCACAGTCCCCCCCTCCCCCCACCAGCCTGAGGGACCTGTGGTCTGAGAGAGAGAGAGAGAGAGAGAGAGAGAGATGTAGGAGAGCAAGAGAGAAAAAGAGTCAAATGCTGAGAGAGACAAACAGAAAGTTGGAGTAGAGGAAAAAACTCGAACTCACACATGAGTACAAATACAACATTGTGTACAGAACAGCAACACAGAAATATAATGGAGGGGGTTCTAATACTTATGATCAACTTCCAAACCCTCTGTTGCATACTCAAGGATTCTGTGTTGTAAGAAGAACATAAGAATTCATGTTGACATTTAGGCCTTTTGACCTCTCTGATGTTTATACCACAAAATATCTTTACTTAACTGTTTGAAATGTCTGACGTGACATAACATGTTTGCCAAACCAAATAAGTGTCACAACTCAGGCAGGGACTCAAGCGCAGACAGCGGAATGGGTGCACCAAGCGAAGTATAATAAGCCGATACGGGGAATCCAGAAAACGAAGTCAAAAAACAGGCAAAGTCGGAAAACCAGAAAAACGCGGCTAACAGTACCAAACAGATCCAAAAACACGGTCGAGGGAAACAGGCAAGATCGGGAAAACAGGCTGGCAGGCAGAACAGGAAAAATAGCTTGTAGCGAAACAGATAACTGAGACGAACTAGCAACGAGACAAGAAACAAACGGGGAATATATAGGGCAAGGCAGATGACAAGATGGGATGCAGGTGTGCAGGCAGGCAGGTAGAGACAATCAGGTGGGCGGAGAACGGGGCAGGGCTAGAACACAAGGAAAAACAAAAGCACATGGACAGGGAAAAGAAAACAACCGGCTAAGACGCCGCAGTCATGACAATAAGAACTTGTGAGAAGAGTCCCAATAATATTCAGTCTTCTTGTAAGACTTACTTTAACAAAGCATCTATGTTTGCTATGAACTTATTTTTACCATCATGTCAGGGATTGTGGAAACATGGCACAACATTTTTTTTAATGAAACACTTTGTAAATATTTCATTGTATCACGTTTTACTGATCTGTGCTAAAACACTTTCAGGTACAGGGAATAATAAAACATGGCACCTTCAGAGACTCAGCCAATCACTAACACTAGTAATAAAATAATTACTACAGATTTCATTTGGAGCTCAGCCCCTTACACTTATACAATAACAATCATTGTATTGTAAAATATTTGTATGATGAAGTAAGTTGTGTGGCTTTACTGTTGAAGTGCTTGGTAATGATGAGGTTCACCCTCTGTACTCACTGGAGCAGATGATGGACACCTGCTGGCTGGAACTACAGGTGAGTGTGTGAGGAGCACCGCAGTTCCCCAGGTGAGACTCCGCACCAGAACACCTGAACCCTGTGAGGCAATCATCCCTGTTCCTCCTCCCAGATGGAGAGGAGCTTTGGACCTGCTCAGCTGAGCCACAGCCCAGCTGTCTGCACACTACTGAGGTCTCATTGAAGCCCCAGGTGTCCAGGAGAACTCTCCTCCAGGTCTGCTGGTAGTACACCTCCACCTGGCCTTCACATCCATTCTCTCCAACCAGCCTCACCTGCCCATCAAGATCTGAAGAGTTTGATCCTGCAGAGAGTACAATCAGTCAATCAATGTGCTTTGACTTAAAATAGATGTTAATTTGCACTGTAAAATTAAATGTAAAGACAAACTGGACTTCTTTATTGCAGAGTTGTTTGACAACTTCACATGTGTTAAACAGTTCCAAAACACAAATCACACCCAGCCCCTGCTCCCACAAACCCCCGCCTTTCTACAGCCAATGGTCACATGCAGCATGTGCACATATATGTCTAAACAAACCATAACAATGCTCACCAGAGCAGACGACTCCTGCATCTTGTGCATGCGAGCATGCAGCTCGATTCCAGGAAGAGACAGTGCACAGTGACAGGCGTGGCTCACTCCCTTGGCACTCAAACACATCAGTCCAGATTGGCCCACTCCCCTCTCCAAACCAGGCCTGTCCCAGGATTGCCACTGCTGTCCCACAACCCAGCTGCTGACAAAGGACAGTGGCGGCTCTCATATCCCAGCATGCATCACACACCGAGCCCCACTCACCGCTGTACTGCAGCTCCACTCGACCAGAGCAGGAGTCTGAACCATTCATCAGCCTGAATTTACTGTACCCTGCATACAGAAGAGGATTGCTAGCTCCAGGTTATACATACAAACACAAATACAGTCAGTCTACAGTGTCTAGATTGTGACAAAAATGTTATGGATGCAGATAGACAAAACTGCAAAGTAATGACATTTTTGTATGTTTTCATGCATAACTGGGTCTCCAAATGATGATAGTATAATTCATTATGGCAACAAAAATCATCAACATAATCCATGTAAAAATAAGTTTTGAGAACAAGGAGCACTTACCAAAACACATGACTCCCACATCTTGCTTATGAGAGCAGCTCTCATTTTGTATGGATGATCTTGGACAGTCGATGAGTTGGGACTCATTACCTTTACACTGAATCTCCTCTGACCACACCTGACCCTCCCCCTCTCCAAATGCAGCTGCCTTCAGCACCTCTGCAGGTCCCGCGCACCCCAGCTCCCGACACACAACCTCTGCGTCCCTCTGGTCGAACACAGCGTCACACATTGTGTCACCATTCAAGAACTCTACTCTCCCAGAGCACTGGTGAGGCCCCCCAACCAGCCTGGGACCTAAGCAAGAAAACAACATTCACACCAATAATGTCCAACAATGAATTTGTTACATTTTAAATACATATTAATTGTATGTACTATAAATATCTATAATTTCTATAATCTATAATATCTATAATTCATGTTATAACAATTAAATATACATACATAAAAATAGTAATACCAGATAACACCAGGAATAATGAAAATAATAATCATCACCATAACACTTCTCTTCTTTTCTCTGATCCTATTCCTCATTATAGCATCTTTCTCACACAGTCATAAGTCTCATAAAGTTCCCTCCAAAGTTCCTAAGCAGTAAACATTTAACGAGCTGACCAAACAAACCTGAGCAGATGACGCCGGCATCCTTTTCAAGATTACAGAGGTCTGTGTCTACACCCCACCTAAATGATATACAGTCCTTCAGCTTGGACTCTGACCCTTTGCAGGACAGTCTTGTCATCCATATTCTCCCAGAACCCTTTCCAAAATGAGCTGTGATTGGTGTTTTCACAGCTTCCTGACACCCCAATTCTCTGCACACCACTGCAGCTTCCTTCATATCCCAGCCATCATCACACACTGTCCCCCACTGTCCATCGTGATGAAGCTCCACCCTCCCAGCACAGGGACTGCCACCATTCACCAGCCTCACATCACCCCTACCTGGAGATACAGGCAGAGACAGAGGCCATTTTGTGTACCACTTATGATACATAACAAACCTTTACATTAATATTGGCAATGTATGCAAAATATCATACAGCATAACGTGCATTTACATTTACGGTCACCTTGCAGACGCTCTTAACTACAGCAACATTCAAAACACTAGTTACAAAATGCTAATCTAATTCTCTGAACGACTTTTGATTTATACTGAAACTTCACACTTCTACAAAAGATCACACAGTATAATGGAATACAAATGTGATCATGAGTTGGAGGTACAGTAAGATAGTGCTGAGAAGAAAATAAGAAATTGTGGTTCATTGACAATGATTTAAATGGGAAATCATGTTCAGTTAACAGAATTAAATACCAAAGGTTAGGCAACATCTATACTCAGAGCTTCCTCTTCTTCTGGGCTTTTGTATGTCTCATTCTCACAATTTCCGTTGTACTGTTGTTAAGATACCCTCACATAATTTAAACTCCTCCTCCCACAGCTGTATGATGGTGTTGACCTTTAGCAAACAGTCATGGGTGGTATGTACAGAAACATGCCAAAACCAACCATAGCGATGCTCACCAGAGCAAATGACTCCTGCTTCTTGCCCATGTGAGCATGCAGCTCGCTTCCAGGAAGAGACGGCGCACTGTGAGAGGCGTGTCTCGTTCCCCTGGCACTCAAATACATCAGTCCAGATTGGCCCGCTCCCCTTTCCAAACCAGGCCTGTCCCGGGATTGCCACTGCTGTCCCACAGCCCAGCTGCTGACAGAGGGCAGTGGCGGCTCTCATATCCCAGCATGCATCACACACCGAGCCCCACTTACCGCTGTACTGCAGCTCCACTCGACCAGAGCAGGAGTCTGAACCATTCACCAGCCTGAATTTACTGTACCCTGCATACAGAACAAGGAGGGTTAGCAACCAAGTTATATATACACACACAAATACAGTTAGTCTACAGTGTCTACATTGTGACAAAAAGTGTTATGAATGCAGAAAGACAAAACTGCACGGTAATGACATTTTCTGCATGATAATATAATTAATGTATATAATTAACATAACATTAACAATAATCATCATCACAATCCTTGTATAAAGAAGCACTTACGAAAACACTTCACTCCCACATCTTGCTTATGAGAACAGCTCTTGTTTTGTACAGATGATCTCGGACAGTCGATGAGTTGGGACTCATCACCCTTACACTGAATCTCCTGTGACCACACCGGACCCTCCCCCTTTCCGAATGCAGCTGCCTTCAGCACCTCTACAGGCACTCCACACCCCAGCTCCCGACACACAACCTCTGCGTCATGCTGGTCGAACACAGCGTCACACACCGTGTCACCATTCGAGAACTCTACTCTCCCAGAGCACCGGTGAGGCCCCCCAACCAGCCTGGGACCTAAGCAAGAAAGCAACATTCACACCAATAATGTCCAGTAACTAATTTGATCCATTTAAAATACAAATACATTATTTGTAAGATAAATATCTATAAAAACAATGTTCCATCAAATTGACATATATAATTAAAATTGCAATAGCAGATAACACCAGTAATAATGAAAATATCACCACCATCACCACCATCAGACCTATCATCCTTAATTTCATTCTATTCCTCTTTATATCATCTTTGTCATTATGTCATGAGTCTGAAGTTCCCTCCAAAGTTCCTAAGCAGTAAACAATTAATGAGCTAATTAAACATACCTGCGCAGATGACCCCAACATCATTATCAAGGTTACAGAGGTTTGTATCTACACCCCACCTCAGTGATAGACAGTCCTTCAGCATGGACTCTGACCCTTTGCAGGACACCTTTGTCATCCATATTTTCCCAGAACCCTTTCCAAACTGAGCTGTACTTGGTATTTTCATAGCAACCCCGCAGCCCAGCTCTCTGCACACCACTGTAGCATCATTCATATCCCAGGCATCATCACACACTGCCCCCCACTGTCCTTCATGATGAAGCTCCACCCTCCCAGCACAGGGACTGCCACCATTCACCAGCCTCACGTCACCACAATCTGCAGATACAAAGGAGAGAGATGCTATTGTGTGTACCACCTATGATTCATAGCAAACGTTTACATCTCTGTTGGTAAGGCATATAAAATATAATACGAGGCAGCAGTGTGGCTTAGAAGTAAGGAGCATGGCTTGTAAAAAAAAAAAAAAGGTTACTGGTTTGATTCCCCGTTGGGGCACTGTTGTTGTAACCCACAACTGATTCAGCTAGTATCTAGCTGGACACCTACTTTTTTGGTCATTTTGCATATGCTCTATTTTGGTCACTTGGCATATCTAGAGTGACCTCAAAAGTGCTATTACAAAGTGCATCTAATTCAGTGTGCCACTCACGATTTATACTAAAACTTCAAACTTCTACAAAACATCATACAGTTTAATGGAATGCAGATGTGATCATGAGAAAGATAATGTTGAAAAGATGTTGTTCTAGTCGTATGAAGTTGAAATTGGTTTGCTTTGGAACTGATCATTTTTTGAATTCATGATGTTGCAAGCACTTACATAGAGATTCTTTGTTCAGTGTCAGAAACACACATTCTCAGAGTACAAACTGTTGACCATTAATCCTACATCAGAAAGTACATTAGAGCATTAATATCAAAGCTCAGCATTTTGTTTTATTATTGGTGTTAGATTCATTGTGTTAGAATATACATGGCATAAATGATTGTGTCCTACATAAAATACCCAGTTCCGGCATGTATTGGGCATCGGAAGGTCATCTTTAGTTGGACAAGATTGTGTTGGCGATACCTCTGACTAAATTATAAATTCTGCAATACCATCAGTTTTGAATCAGTGGTGTCCAAAACCGGACCTGATTATAAGGCAAGATTTAACTGTGTGAGTGATTTTTTTTTAAGAAATTACAAACACACATTATCAGACCATAGTACAACCACTACTGCCTCTACCACTACTACCACTAATAATAATAATAATAATAATAATAATAATAATAATAAAATTTAGCAATCCATGGGAAATTTTTAAAAACTTTTTCAGCAATTGCACAGAATTGCAGTCTGCTGATACATTACTTGTCTGCAGCCTACGGCTGTTATCCACACTTCAGGTCGTACAGAATGGGATAGGACTGTAAGACCTTTTCAAAAGGTAAATTCTATATTAGATTTTGTAAAATTTTTAGTGGCATATTGAGTTTCAGTCCTTTCACACAAACTCCCCCGTATTGCTGACACATTATACAGTAAATGAGAAAGCATTTTTGAGAGAGTTGAGAGTTGTCTAGCATCTTCAATCAACCGAAGAGGGCCCATGTTACACCTCTCTTTATCTCTCTCCACTGGCTCCCTGTAGCTGCCTGAATCAAGTTCAAGACCTTGATGCTTGCATTCAGAACATCCAATAAAACTACACCTACCTACCTGAACTCACTACTACCCAACCATTACATTCTGCTACTGAACAGCGTCTGGAAGTCCCATCACATCGCGGCACAAAATCACTCTCCAGAACCTTCTCTGCCATCGTCCCCAGATGGTGGAATGAACTTCATGCGTTCTGCAGAGTCCCTCACTATCTTCAAGAAAAATCTGAAAACACAGCTCTTCTGTGCTCACCTGAACATCTGAAACACTATACAATTTCTTATATCGAAAACCTTGTTTTTCATTAAAAAAAAAAAACAAACAATCTATGGTTTCATGCACTTTTACCTCTACCAGCTAGCGTGTACCTTGTCTGGCCAACTATTGAAACCAATATACACTATGGATATGTGCTTCTAATATTGTTGACTTTTTGCTTGTGTGGTACTCTGCCTCACTTGTAAGTTGCTTTGGGTAAAAGCATCTGCCAAATTAATAAATGTAAATTTAAATGTAAATGTATCAGAAGATTCTTTGCACACACCTCCCGTCAGAATTTTCCAAGGAGTTAATGTCCAATTAAGGATTAAAGTTGGGGTTAAAAACAGAGAAAGAGAAAAGAAGTTATGCTATTGCAGTCTCTATTGCACACTAGCGGCAGCAATTTTCACTTATCTGTATGTATATATCCAATTATATTTACAGAATTTATATTTTGGGGAAATTTATATATAGGTCGATTTACTATCCGGGACAACAATAAATTAGATCATGATAATTGCCAGCTGTATCATTTTATTTATGTAAATATGAATCCAGTGTTGTGCTTATTTCATGTCAGATGAACAATTCATATTTTTTTTTCCAAATTAAAAAGATAGATTAATTTTATACTGTTCCAAGTTCAAATGACAATTATGTGTACCCGTGATGCAGGCAATTAAAAAAACATAATTACATGTTAAAAACATGGTATGCTTTATTGTTTTAATTTTTTAATATTTTTTTTTATTTAATGTTTGCATGGAAAACTTACTCAGGGTTTCATAATTCATTGGTTGTGTTATCATTCACCATTTTAATCTGTGTTTCAATGAGCACACATCAGCCGCGCAGCTATGCATGGGACTCGAAGCCACAAAACATTCACACCTGCCCTCTTTCTTAGTTATTTTGTTTTACATGAAAGCATTTAATGCTAATGACTATTGCAGAATTGTTAAAATATTTTAGCAGTTTACTTTTTCCATTTTGTCATAGTGCAGTATAAAATGCCAGATTATGGCAAAGTAATTTTCTTCCGTAAATAACAGTATTCTGACGTAGTGAAATAGAAATAGAATAATATTTATTGTGTATCTGTCAGTACCTGTCTCTCAATATTTCTGTATCAATTAATCATGCATATAAAATACATGTTTGGTTAAACATACACAAATAAAAATAACATTCATAATCATAATTCACCTGCTTTTATTCCCTCTCTAGCGTTGAACACTACATGATATTACTGTGCTAAGATTGGACACAGAGCTATGATTAAACCCCACAGAACTAATGAGATCTTTGCAATAAGCCTGTTCTGATTGAGAGACACAGCTGCCAAAGGAGAAATAAGCCAGTAAAGACTGAAATACTAAATATTATGCAACTGAGGACATACAGGGCCAACAGATAAAAATGAAGATTCAGTTATTATTGATTGATTTGGTGTTTTCATGTGCACATATATGTACATATATATGTAGCTACATATCAGTGTGTTTGTGAATATACAGAATAACCCATGGCCCAATAAGTGTATCATTATTTCTAAAATCCTAAAAAGTATATCAGTGAGGATGTACAGTATAAGGAATACAGACAAAGTTCATGAAGTTATTCCGGAGAATGCGGGCATCAATCCTGCTACCTCTCGTACTTTTGATTAGTACTTAGCATTAAGATGCTTTTTCAGATGATTTTATTTTTTAAACATACAGTATCTTACCATTGATGAAAATGTGTAGTTTAAATTTAAGTAAAAAAATCTCTTTTACAAATTGGATTTAGCTCAGATCTCACCGAAATGTGAAACGGTGAATATAACACTTATTTTCTGAAAAATATAACATTGTAATTGAATCTTTGTGTCTTTATTCTGTGCTATAATATATATGTATGCATATTATATATATATATATATATATATATATATATATATATATATATATATATATATATATGAACAGTATGTAACAAATGTAACAAAAACAAAACAAATGTAACACATATTTTGTTATACTAATATGTATACATATATACATATATAGTATATTTACATATATATATGTTACATATATATCATGTAATATATTACATATATTTTACACAATAGAACAGTTTCAGACAGTTACAATTACAGTAAAGCCTTTTGGAATGAAGGACTTGAACATTAAATGTACAAGTGATTGTTTAAAAAAAGTAAAAATGAACAGCACTGAATTAACAGCATCCATCAATATTAAAATAACCAGGTCTACTTTTAGTAAGTTTAAACAGCATTTAAAAACTATCTCTGCACAGCTCTCTCTCTGCATTGCATCTATTCCATCCAGGAGCTGCCAGCATTCCAGCTCCACCTGACCCTCTGATCCCTGCATGCATGTGGATCTTGGAGAGGATGAAGACCATGGTACCCTGGTACTTACCAGCAGTGGTGAGCAGGAGGGAGGAGAGAGAGAGGAAAAACAGACAGCTGTCCATCTTCACCAGCACAGACAAACCCAAAGCTCAGAGCTCAGAGACCCAAACATTCACCTCTGAGTCCTCAGGGTGACTGAGCCCCTGTGCATCATGCCAGCCCCACAGGGAGAACACTCTCACCCCGCCCCACCAATCACACTCACTGCTGCCTTATAGGACTGACTACAGCAAAGCTTCAAACGCATACTATGGCAAATCAGAGGACTCTCTCTCCATTTTCTCCATATATTTCTATCCTGCATCACTTCTGTCTGTCTGTGCTCCTCCTTCTTGCCCAAAGCCCCACACAGCTGCAGAAAGTGAGTGTAACAGACACTGTGGTGAGAAACACAGGAGATGGAAAGATTGCCTTTGCAGAAAAAATCATTTCGAGGCATAGATAACTTGTGCAGTCTCCACGTCCCTGCAATAACCTTTACAACACTATGAAGCTATTTCTTATTTATTTTACATAAAATTCTCTATTTTTTTTATTACAAATGTTTGGCAATGACATGCCTTTGGATTAACTATACATAGAACCATATATATACCTTGCTTGACCCATGCATATTAATGATTTAATGATTTTACTTTTATTGTTACAAATACTTTGCTGGGTAACCCTGACCCACCCAGGATGGGGCTCAGACAGGATCTCCTCATTTTATGGCATGATGGGAAGCATGCTGCCACTCTCTGTATGTGTCTGAGGTCACAGAGGCTCTGACAGTAACAGGGTCAGGAACCCAGAGTGCCTCTGCCTAGCAATGAGTGATGATGCTCATTATGTTTAAATGTTTCAAAGGCTGTTAATATATTTATCAAAATATTCTTTCATTCAGAATCACCTTTTGACACATGTTCACATTTTTAATTAATGTAATTTAATTTATTTAGCTTAAGTAATCAATTCATTGTACAGAATTTGGAAAGCTCCTTTCAAGGAATTTCACTGTGCTCCAAATAACAGAAATAAAATAACTGTTAATCTTGTTTCGCAGCCTCTAAGTCACACATATCATAAGATAAAAAATATCAGGCAAAAAACATTGTTCTGTTTACATTCACATGATTGATTTTTTTTTACAAACTTTAGCACATTGTAAATGCTGATTCTCTTAGGTCTCCTAGGATCTTTGGAGAATATAAGGAAGTTCATAAATTAGCCACGCTAAAGTTTGGAAACCCTAAGTCTAAACATATGCTCAGTAAGAGAGTGAAAACAAAATGATAACAGAATGATGAGATTTCTTTTTTATCAAATGCAATTTTATTTGAAAGTGAATGGTAAATGTGCTGCATAAGCATTAAAAATGGATATTTTCAACAAAGGTCCACTGTTGTAAAAATGGACAGGTGCAAAACTGGTCAATTAACCGGAAATATGTTTGATAAACTGAGTACAGAAAGGACCAGTGAAAACCATGACATCACAACTCATATTAAAAGTAATATTTAAAAAATTAATACACATTTTTTAAAAATTATACAAATAAGTACAAAAACCAAATTAAATTCATTTCTAAAAAAGGACATACACAATTAATGAAAGCCTTTGGAAGTTGCAATAACAATTTACATTCATCTTCATCTAGCTGCTAAGCATGGAATTCTCTCAGTCTGTGGGTGGGGTTTATCCCCAGATGAAACTGTCACCCAAACTGTGGCTCCTCCCCCACATCATCATAGTCAAGCCCATCAGGGGCTGGGAGTCCCTCCTCAGGGGACAGTGTGGCCAGGACTCTCCCCGCTGCAGGGACAGAGTAAGGGACACAGGCTAGAGACACGCAGGGCAGTTATGCACAGGTACAGGAACAGGGCAAGGAACCATGAAAGAAAAGCAACTCCCTGTTTCACAACCTGTAACAGTGAATTAAGTGTCTGTGATGAATAATTAAGTGTCTGTCAAAAACCACACAGACGGAGCTACAGCTGAGTGACTGTTATAAACCTCCCGCAGGGAGTGACGTGGTGCAGCGAGTAGTGACACCAGACAGACAGTGAAGAAAGCAGCTGTTCCTCAACACACATATTGTGAGATTTGCCGATTAACAGTGACCATGTATGTGTTTTAAACAAGCAGAATTTCTTAACCTCCTCAGTTATTTTTTAGTTCTTAAGTTACATGAAGATCACAAATGTTAACAGAGAGTTCTGAACCCCCACTGCAGACAACATTATAAAGGGTTCATTGAACATTGCAAACATTGTAATGTTTGTTTGTGGTAAAGGTCATCTGTGGAGAGACACTGACCTGCCTCAACGTCTGCACTCTGCCCCACGCTCATAACATCATCATAGTACTCTGTGGTGTCTCCTGTCAGCACACCTCCTTAAACAGAAACACAGCATTGATGCAAGTTTGAAAGGAATTCAGCAGAACTGCTACTGCTGTCCCAACTTACGTAGACCTTTAAATAACTCCCAAATATGAAAAATTTGCTGAACAAGGATTAATGTTTTATTTCCAAAAATGATATTCTTCCAGAATACCCTGGCCATGACATACAATATTCACCACTGGGAAAGTGAACTCACTTGACAAGTTGCTTGCAGTCTGATCGATTGGAACAACATCATCATAGTTCTCTGGTGTGTCCTCTGTCATCAGCTCTCCTGAACCAGACACAATAAAACAGTATCTTCTGATTAGTGGCACTTTGTCACTACAGACATTGTATGACAAATTGGATCATTGTTTGAAGCATGAGCATAATAAAAAATACAACTGGCAAACTACCTGGACTCTGCTCAGTGGCAATGGCATCATCATAATGCTTGACTCCCTCTTCTCTCCCAGAACCGTCTGAATGAAAGAGATCTAAACTCAAAGCTCATCACAACAGCACTGAGAAACAGTGCAACGTGTCTCTACACTCCACAAAACAGCCCAAAACTACATGGTGAAATGTAACCACACAGCATGTCCTCACATCCTAATGAGTGTGTCATGCAAGGCCCCTCTCTCCATCACTACCTCCCCGATCCACTCAGGGACCCAAACAGCTCATCCATACCTGACATGGCGTCTGCTTCACCGTCCCCCACGTCTTCATACCCAGAGTGTAAATCCTCAGAAAGGACACTTCCTGTGAACGGCAGAGAAGGGCTGTAATGTCTGTGGTCAGACAGCTGTCCCCCGTTTGTGTGTTTCCCAGGTAAGCAGGAGTGAATCAGCACAAGTACAGTTGCACACATACAGAAACACTCATGTACATGAATGTACCCACCCACACATGCGCTCTCTCTCCCTCACACTGTACCCAAAACCTTCCCACACACACACAGACATTAACTGTCACCGCTGATCATGTGCATCCTCTCCCCCCGTGCTGTACAGACATGTTTCTCTCTCCTCCTCCTGCAAGGTTACAGCACTGAAGCTGCGAGAGACTTGTGTGGTTTCTCTACCATGATCACATGACTAGAGGCAGATGCACGGCAGTTATAATACGGCTCTGCACACCCGCCCCATTGATTCTTATCTGCATGTTGGATCAATTCCAACGCACCTGCCTGACTAATTTCTATCTGCGGGACGGATCCTCTGTAAACCCTGATGAGTAAAATGCACCCATACCAGAATGGTGCTGTGCTGCTCTGCAGTATTCAGAGTGAAGAGTACAGCAGCAGTGGCTCTTCCTCCTGTCTGTGTCTGGCAGCACTATCTGCCTGTTCTGAGATCAGTTTGAGTGTGTGAGTGAGTGGCTGTGAGACAGAAAGTGTTCTGCAGCTGGTGTTATTACTGGTTATGTAGGGCCCATATGGTAAAGTGCTGTGTAAGCTGTGTGTCCTAAGATGTTGATTGACAACATGTGAAAGAGGCATTTAAAAGTGAATGAATGGGCTCACCCCTTCGGGGGGTGCTGTAGGCTTCCTCTCTGGTCTCTTTGTACTCGATCTCCTCGTAGACGGCCTCATATATGGGGGCTTGTTTCCCCTGAGACAGTGCTGTGGGAGTGAACACACAGAGACACACACAGATCTCTTAGGTCACAAAGGAACAGAGGAACAACACAGAGGTGTTGTAATGTTGTAGAGTTAGGTCTCCAGCACTGAAGCTCTCACTTCACATGAAAATGACATCACTAAAGGTGATGCATCCTGGTTGCTATGCTTTTTGTTTGTTTTGTCCAAAGGTGTTGATCACTTATTTGTGTCTTAATTGGTTGAATGGCCATGTCATTAATGTGAGGAAATCTGATCCGTCCATCCCTACCTCTCTTCAGCGCTCTGGTCCGGGACACCTGCACAAACAGCAGAGCCAGCAGCAGGAACAGCAGAGCCCCCAGCACCAGGAAGGCCACATTGGAGATGGAAATGCCTGATGGGGGCTGAGTCACTGTAGGACGTTTGGGCTCTCCTGCGGGGGACAGGAGGGCAGGAAGCAACAGACAGCACAGAGAGGTGAGGACTGCAGGGGACCATAGTGTGGAGCTGTGGTGAGGATGAGGATTTAAAGGCTGTACCTGGATCACTGGCAACGGTGGCAGGATCATTCTTACATAGTGATTAATAGAGAAAGCCTTCGATTCTCATAAGCAGTTGATTCTTATAAGCATAATCACAATGAAATAAATGATTTTTTCTTAAATTCATAGTTTTGGAAAATCCTTATGATATTGGACCCTTTGTAGACTACAAATATTTATATGTAATCACTGTTTGACCACAGACTTCACCAGTGTGTCAACTGCTGCCTAAATCAGCAAGAATTTCTATAAACGTCCTTGATCACTGGTGACTTCCTGGTCGGCTTTCATTTTCACCTTCAATCTTCATGATGCTTTTCCTGTCTTCAGACTAAGGGTGTCTTTCCTTTCTCTGTCATTGTGAGTGGCACCATGGTACTGCACATCTAAATTATTTTTCAAAATGTATGATGTGCTACATACTCCAGTTATTGAGGTGGAATACATGATTAACTTTAAGATTCATAGTACAAATACTAAACTGCCATTGCACTCAGCTGAATATTGTATTACATGTTGTGAATCAGCTGAAATGATTCAAATATACACATTGATTCAGTAAGTTGAGTTTTTAAACAGTATTTGATTTTGTCCTAGTGTTATTTATAACTATACATAGTTGAGTCTTATGCCAGTAATTTGCAAGAATTGAGAGTATTAAATTGATCAAACTTACTAAACTAATCAATAAATTTAGTAAGTGATTTTTGTTAAATTAATTTTTTGTGACATATGAACGTGTGATTATTGACAAAGCTGTACTATCTTATTATGAACACCAAAAATTTGCCATTTTGACAAGAGCCATATATCAGTTTCCAATATCAGGTCTGTTTTAAGCGTTCATTGAAAAGAAAATATGTGGCTTCTCACCTGCGCAAATAACCCCAGCATCTTCCTTGTCTCGGCAGCTCCTCTCTCTCAGCACAGAGTGAGGACAGTCCCAAAGGTAGAGCTCTGTGCCCCTGCATTTGATCTCGTCAAGCCAGAAGGATCCATCTCCTCTGGTGGACGTGCTGTTCTCATCAGGTCTCAGTGCCTCCCCACAGCCCAGCTGTCTGCACACCACCTCAGCCTCCCTCATGTCCCAGAAGTCATTGCAGATGGACCCCCAGGAGCCCCCAATCTGAACTTCCACCCTCCCAGAGCAGTTCCTGGGGCTGGCCAGCCTCAGCTCTGGAACAGATCAGCCAGGTCACTCATTCACTTTGCCTGAGAGACTCTGGGAAATCGCTGGTGTGGTTCTGAACTCACCTTTCTGCTGATGGACCTGGGTCTTATTCGACTGAAGTGTCGTCTCTAAGCTGGGAACTTTCCTCTTAGGGCCTTCAGAAGGAAAAGGCCCATTTACAAAACTGTTATTAAAAAATAACTAACACGTCAGACAGAATTATAGCAAAGATACATCAAGCTGCAAACACTGCAACAACAATAAAAACATTGCAGCCAAGATACTGTGCTTGAGAATGACTTATTAAAGCAACACCTTAAAACATAATATTTACTGTATGTAAATTGAACCAGGCAATGATCTATGAAATGTTAACTTGCACTGCACCATTCTATTATTTAATATTATATTTATAGTGACTCAAAATGAGCTGAGACAGCTACACTGCATTGCGCAAGAACACACTAATGAAGAGGAACTACCAGTAGGACAGCTCCATAAATACAGATTTGTAATAATGATTGCTCAAGAGTATCGATAAAGCACTCAAATGTTCTCTCTTTCCATTGAAAGGTGTGAAATCAGTGCTCAATAAGAGGATTTTGCCCCTGCTGTTGGGACAACTGGTGTCTATACCTGTGCAGGTGATAACAGCCACCTCATTGGGACTGCAATCGTTTTGACCCCAAGGTGAAGACTGGCACTGCCAGAGGGAAGTGTCATGAGGACGGCATTGCACGTTGTCCAACCATCGAGGAGCATCCGGTGGCAAAGAGGTGGTTCCGTCTTGAAAACCTACAGCGTCCCCACAGCCCAGCTGGCGGCAGATCACTCGAGCTGTATCTGGCACCATGTCATTCATACACACACTCCCCCAGGTGCCGTTGTAGAAGACTTCTGCCTGCCCCTCACAACCCTCTGTGTTTTGTGTCATTCCCAGTCTGAGCTGCTTGAATTCTGTCACAATGAAGTGAAGCATATCAAATGCACAACTCCACTCTGACTGAGTTGTCTTGTCCATAAAATAACAACGCTAACATCATTACAAGTTACAATGAAAGCAGGCATCCCGTGGAAAATTTCACATTTTGAACATTTTGCAACACTATATTTAGGTATTTATTATAAGAGAAATCAGTGCTCATTTAATAGGTGAGATAAACCTAATTAACTGAGAGGTCATTTAAACTAGCATACACAGTGGGTCCCCAGGACCAGGACTGAGAAACACAGAGGTTTTTTGTACCTGAGCAAATGATCCCTACATCCTTTTGGTGTCCACAGTTGTGTTGTCCCCACTCTGCTGAGGGACACTCCCGCAGGGACGTCTCGTTCCCCACGCAGCCCACCTCATCCAGCCAGATGGCTCCAGTTCCTGGCCTGTAGGGGGAGGGTGAGGGGACACTGAGGGCCGTCCCACACCGGAGCTGCCTGCACACCACCTGAGCATCCTCCAGGTCCCAGGAATCATCACACACCGTCCCCCAGGAGCCCCTGTGGAACACCTCCAGCCTTCCAGCACAGTCCCCCCCTCCCCCCACCAGCCTGAGGGACCTGTGGTCTGAGAGAGAGAGAGAGAGAGATGTAGGAGAGCAAGAGAGAAAAAGAGTCAAATGCTGAGAGAGACAAACAGAAAGTTGGAGTAGAGGAAAAAACTCGAACTCACACATGAGTACAAATACAACATTGTGTACAGAACAGCAACACAGAAACATAATGGAGGGGGTTCTAATACTTATGATCAACTTCCAAACCCTCTGTTGCATACTCAAGGATTCTGTGTTGTAAGAAGAACATAAGAATTCATGTTGACATTTAGGCCTTTTGACCTCTCTGATGTTTATACCACAAAATATCTTTACTTAACTGTTTGAAATGTCTGACGTGACATAACATGTTTGCCAAACCAAATAAGAACTTGTGAGAAGAGTCCCAATAATATTCAGTCTTCTTGTAAGACTTACTTTAACAAAGCATCTATGTTTGCTGTGAACTTATTTTTACCATCATGTCAGGGATTGTGGAAACATGGCACAACAATTTTTTTAATGAAACACTTTGAAAATATTTCATTGTATTCAATGAAATGTTTCGATGTATCACGTTTTACTGATCTGTGCTAAAGCGAACACTTTCAGGTACAGGGAATAATAAAACATGGCACCTTCAGAGACTCAGCCAATCACTAACACTAGTAATAAAATAATTACTACAGATTTCATTTGGAGCTCAGCCCCTTACACTTATACAATAACAATCATTGTATTGTAAAATATTTGTATGATGAATTAAGTTGTGTGGCTTTACTGTTGAAGTGCTTGGTAATGATGAGGTTCACCCTCTGTACTCACTGGAGCAGAAGATGGACACCTGTTGGCTGGAACTACAGGTGAGTGTGTGAGGAGCACTGCAGTTCCCCAGGTGAGACTCCGCACCAGAACACCTGAACCCTGTGAGGCAATCATCCCTGTTCCTCCTCCCAGATGGAGAGGAGCTTTGGACCTGCTCAGCTGAGCCACAGCCCAGCTGTCTGCACACTACTGAGGTCTCATTGAAGCCCCAGGTGTCCAGGAGAACTCTCCTCCAGGTCTGCTGGTAGTACACCTCCACCTGGCCTTCACATCCATTCTCTCCAACCAGCCTCACCTGCCCATCAAGATCTGAAGAGTTTGATCCTGCAGAGAGTACAATCAGTCAATCAATGTGCTTTGACTTAAAATAGATGTTAATTTGCACTGTAAAATTAAATGTAAAGACAAACTGGACTTCTTTATTGCAGAGTTGTTTGACAACTTCACATGTGTTAAACAGTTCCAAAACACAAATCATACCCAGCCCCTGCTCCCACAAACCCCCGCCTTTCTACAGCCAATGGTCACATGCAGCATGTGCACATACATGTCTAAACAAACCATAACAATGCTCACCAGAGCAGACGACTCCTGCATCTTGTGCATGCGAGCATGCAGCTCGATTCCAGGAAGAGACAGTGCACAGTGACAGGCGTGGCTCACTCCCTTGGCACTCAAACACATCAGTCCAGATTGGCCCACTCCCCTCTCCAAACCAGGCCTGTCCCAGGATTGCCACTGCTGTCCCACAGCCCAGCTGCTGACAAAGGACAGTGGCGGCTCTCATATCCCAGCATGCATCACACACCGAGCCCCACTTACCGCTGTATTGCAGCTCCACTCGACCAGAGCAGGAGTCTGAACCATTCACCAGCCTGAATTTACTGTACCCTGCATACAGAAGAGGATTGCTAGCTCCAGGTTATACATACACACACAAATACAGTTAGTCTACAGTGTCTAGATTGTGACAAAAATGTTATGGATGCAGAAAGACAAAACTGCAAAGTAATGACATTTTTGTATGTTTTCATGCATAACTGGGTCTCCAAATGATGATAGTATAATTCATTATGGCAACAAAAATCATCAACATAATCCATGTAAAAATAAGTTTTGAGAACAAGGAGCACTTACCAAAACACATGACTCCCACATCTTGCTTATGAGAGCAGCTCTCATTTTGTATGGATGATCTTGGACAGTCGATGAGTTGGGACTCATTACCTTTACACTGAATCTCCTCTGACCACACCTGACCCTCCCCCTCTCCAAATGCAGCTGCCTTCAGCACCTCTGCAGGTCCCGCGCACCCCATCTCCCGACACACAACCTCTGCGTCATGCTGGTCGAACACAGCGTCACACATTGTGTCACCATTCAAGAACTCTACTCTCCCAGAGCACCGGTGAGGCCCCCCAACCAGCCTGGGACCTAAGCAAGAAAACAACATTCACATCAATAATGTCCAACAATGAATTTGTTACATTTTAAACACATATTAATTGTATGTACTATAAATATCTATAATTTCTATAATCTATAATATCTATAATTCATGTTATAACAATTAAATATACATACATAAAAATAGTAATACCAGATAACACCAGGAATAATGAAAATAATAATCATCACCATAACACTTCTCTTCTTTTCTCTGATCCTATTCCTCATTATAGCATCTTTCTCACACAGTCATAAGTCTCATAAAGTTCCCTCCAAAGTTCCTAAGCAGTAAACATTTAACGAGCTGACCAAACAAACCTGAGCAGATGACGCCGGCATCCTTTTCAAGATTACAGAGGTCTGTGTCTACACCCCACCTAAATGATATACAGTCCTTCAGCTTGGACTCTGACCCTTTGCAGGAAAGTCTTGTCATCCATATTCTCCCAGAACCCTTTCCAAAATGAGCTGTGATTGGTGTTTTCACAGCTTCTCGACACCCCAATTCTCTGCACACCACTGCAGCTTCCTTCATATCCCAGCCATCATCACACACTGTCCCCCACTGTCCATCGTGATGAAGCTCCACCCTCCCAGCACAGGGACTGCCACCATTCACCAGCCTCACATCACCCTTACCTGGAGATACAGGCAGAGACAGAGGCCATTTTGTGTACCACTTATGATACATAACAAACCTTTACATTAATATTGGCAATGTATGCAAAATATCATACAGCATAACGTGCATTTACATTTACGGTCACCTTGCAGACGCTCTTAACTACAGCAACATTCAAAACACTAGTTACAAAATGCTAATCTAATTCTCTGAACGACTTTTGATTTATACTGAAACTTCACACTTCTACAAAAGATCACACAGTATAATGGAATACAAATGTGATCATGAGTTGGAGGTACAGTAAGATAGTGCTGAGAAGAAAATAAGAAATTGTGGTTCATTGACAATGATTTAAATGGGAAATCATGTTCAGTTAACAGAATTAAATACCAAAGGTTAGGCAACATCTATACTCAGAGCTTCCTCTTCTTCTGGGCTTTTGTATGTCTCATTCTCACAATTTCCGTTGTACTGTTGTTAAGATACCCTCACATAATTTAAACTCCTCCTCCCACAGCTGTATGATGGTGTTGACCTTTAGCAAACAGTCATGGGTGGTATGTACAGAAACATGCCAAAACCAACCATAGCGATGCTCACCAGAGCAAATGACTCCTGCTTCTTGCCCATGTGAGCATGCAGCTCGCTTCCAGGAAGAGACGGCGCACTGTGAGAGGCGTGTCTCGTTCCCCTGGCACTCAAATACATCAGTCCAGATTGGCCCGCTCCCCTTTCCAAACCAGGCCTGTCCCGGGATTGCCACTGCTGTCCCACAGCCCAGCTGCTGACAGAGGGCAGTGGCGGCTCTCATATCCCAGCATGCATCACACACCGAGCCCCACTTACCGCTGTACTGCAGCTCCACTCGACCAGAGCAGGAGTCTGAACCATTCACCAGCCTGAATTTACTGTACCCTGCATACAGAACAAGGAGGGTTAGCAACCAAGTTATATATACACACACAAATACAGTTAGTCTACAGTGTCTACATTGTGACAAAAAGTGTTATGAATGCAGAAAGACAAAACTGCACGGTAATGACATTTTCTGCATGATAATATAATTAATGTATATAATTAACATAACATTAACAATAATCATCATCACAATCCTTGTATAAAGAAGCACTTACGAAAACACTTCACTCCCACATCTTGCTTATGAGAGCAGCTCTTGTTTTGCACAGATGATCTAGGACAGTCGATGAGTTGGGACTCATCACCCTTACACTGAATCTCCTGTGACCACACCTGACCCTCCCCCTTTCCGAATGCAGCTGCCTTCAGCACCTCTACAGGCACTCCACACCCCAGCTCCCGACACACAACCTCTGCGTCATGCTGGTCGAACACAGCGTCACACACCGTGTCACCATTCGAGAACTCTACTCTCCCAGAGCACCGGTGAGGCCCCCCAACCAGCCTGGGACCTAAGCAAGAAAACAACATTCACACCAATAATGTCCAGTAACTAATTTGATCCATTTAAAATACAAATACATTATTTGTAAGATAAATATCTATAAAAACAATGTTCCATCAAATTGACATATATAATTAAAATTGCAATAGCAGATAACACCAGTAATAATGAAAATATCACCACCATCACCACCATCAGACCTATCATCCTTAATTTCATTCTATTCCTCTTTATATCATCTTTGTCATTATGTCATGAGTCTGAAGTTCCCTCCAAAGTTCCTAAGCAGTAAACAATTAATGAGCTAATTAAACATACCTGCGCAGATGACCCCAACATCATTATCAAGGTTACAGAGGTTTGTATCTACACCCCACCTCAGTGATAGACAGTCCTTCAGCATGGACTCTGACCCTTTGCAGGACACCCTTGTCATCCATATTTTCCCAGAACCCTTTCCAAACTGAGCTGTACTTGGTATTTTCATAGCAACCCCGCAGCCCAGCTCTCTGCACACCACTGTAGCATCATTCATATCCCAGGCATCATCACACACTGCCCCCCACTGTCCTTCATGATGAAGCTCCACCCTCCCAGCACAGGGACTGCCACCATTCACCAGCCTCACGTCACCACAATCTGCAGATACAAAGGAGAGAGATGCTATTGTGTGTACCACCTATGATTCATAGCAAACGTTTACATCTCTGTTGGTAAGGCATATAAAATATAATACGAGGCAGCAGTGTGGCTTAGAAGTAAGGAGCATGGCTTGTAAAAAAAAAAAAAAAGGTTACTGGTTTGATTCCCCGTTGGGGCACTGTTGTTGTAACCCACAACTGATTCAGCTAGTATCTAGCTGGACACCTACTTTTTTGGTCATTTTGCATATGCTCTATTTTGGTCACTTGGCATATCTAGAGTGACCTCAAAAGTGCTATTACAAAGTGCATCTAATTCAGTGTGCCACTCACGATTTATACTAAAACTTCAAACTTCTACAAAACATCATACAGTTTAATGGAATGCAGATGTGATCATGAGAAAGATAATGTTGAAAAGATGTTGTTCTAGTCGTATGAAGTTGAAATTGGTTTGCTTTGGAACTGATCATTTTTTGAATTCATGATGTTGCAAGCACTTACATAGAGATTCTTTGTTCAGTGTCAGAAACACACATTCTCAGAGTACAAACTGTTGACCATTAATCCTACATCAGAAAGTACATTAGAGCATTAATATCAAAGCTCAGCATTTTGTTGTATTATTGGTGTTAGATTCATTGTGTTAGAATATACATGGCATAAATGATTGTGTCCTACATAAAATACCCAGTTCCGGCATGTATTGGGCATCGGAAGGTCATCTTTAGTTGGACAAGATTGTGTTGGCGATACCTCTGACTAAATTATAAATTCTGCAATACCATCAGTTTTGAATCAGTGGTGTCCAAAACCGGACCTGATTATAAGGCAAGATTTAACTGTGTGAGTGATTTTTTTTTTAAGAAATTACAAACACACATTATCAGACCATAGTACAACCACTACTGCCTCTACCACTACTACCACTAATAATAATAATAATAATAATAATAATAATAAAATTTAGCAATCCATGGGAAATTTTTAAAAACTTTTTCAGCAATTGCACAGAATTGCAGTCTGCTGATACATTACTTGTCTGCAGCCTACGGCTGTTATCCACACTTCAGGTCGTACAGAATGGGATAGGACTGTAAGACCTTTTCAAAAGGTAAATTCTATATTAGATTTTGTAAAATTTTTAGTGGCATATTGAGTTTCAGTCCTTTCACACAAACTCCCCCGTATTGCTGACACATTATACAGTAAATGAGAAAGCATTTTTGAGAGAGTTGAGAGTTGTCTAGCATCTTCAATCAACCGAAGAGGGCCCATGTTACACCTCTCTTTATCTCTCTCCACTGGCTCCCTGTAGCTGCCTGAATCAAGTTCAAGACCTTGATGCTTGCATTCAGAACATCCAATAAAACTACACCTACCTACCTGAACTCACTACTACCCAACCATTACATTCTGCTACTGAACAGCGTCTGGAAGTCCCATCACATCGCGGCACAAAATCACTCTCCAGAACCTTCTCTGCCATCGTCCCCAGATGGTGGAATGAACTTCATGCGTTCTGCAGAGTCCCTCACTATCTTCAAGAAAAATCTGAAAACACAGCTCTTCTGTGCTCACCTGAACATCTGAAACACTATACAATTTCTTATATCGAAAACCTTGTTTTTCATTAAAAAAAAAAAACAAACAATCTATGGTTTCATGCACTTTTACCTCTACCAGCTAGCGTGTACCTTGTCTGGCCAACTATTGAAACCAATATACACTATGGATATGTGCTTCTAATATTGTTGACTTTTTGCTTGTGTGGTACTCTGCCTCACTTGTAAGTTGCTTTGGGTAAAAGCATCTGCCAAATTAATAAATGTAAATTTAAATGTAAATGTATCAGAAGATTCTTTGCACACACCTCCCGTCAGAATTTTCCAAGGAGTTAATGTCCAATTAAGGATTAAAGTTGGGGTTAAAAACAGAGAAAGAGAAAAGAAGTTATGCTATTGCAGTCTCTATTGCACACTAGCGGCAGCAATTTTCACTTATCTGTATGTATATATCCAATTATATTTACAGAATTTATATTTTGGGGAAATTTATATATAGGTCGATTTACTATCCGGGACAACAATAAATTAGATCATGATAATTGCCAGCTGTATCATTTTATTTATGTAAATATGAATCCAGTGTTGTGCTTATTTCATGTCAGATGAACAATTCATATTTTTTTTTCCAAATTAAAAAGATAGATTAATTTTATACTGTTCCAAGTTCAAATGACAATTATGTGTACCCGTGATGCAGGCAATTAAAAAAACATAATTACATGTTAAAAACATGGTATGCTTTATTGTTTTAATTTTTTAATATTTTTTTTTATTTAATGTTTGCATGGAAAACTTACTCAGGGTTTCATAATTCATTGGTTGTGTTATCATTCACCATTTTAATCTGTGTTTCAATGAGCACACATCAGCCGCGCAGCTATGCATGGGACTCGAAGCCACAAAACATTCACACCTGCCCTCTTTCTTAGTTATTTTGTTTTACATGAAAGCATTTAATGCTAATGACTATTGCAGAATTGTTAAAATATTTTAGCAGTTTACTTTTTCCATTTTGTCATAGTGCAGTATAAAATGCCAGATTATGGCAAAGTAATTTTCTTCCGTAAATAACAGTATTCTGACGTAGTGAAATAGAAATAGAATAATATTTATTGTGTATCTGTCAGTACCTGTCTCTCAATATTTCTGTATCAATTAATCATGCATATAAAATACATGTTTGGTTAAACATACACAAATAAAAATAACATTCATAATCATAATTCACCTGCTTTTATTCCCTCTCTAGCGTTGAACACTACATGATATTACTGTGCTAAGATTGGACACAGAGCTATGATTAAACCCCACAGAACTAATGAGATCTTTGCAATAAGCCTGTTCTGATTGAGAGACACAGCTGCCAAAGGAGAAATAAGCCAGTAAAGACTGAAATACTAAATATTATGCAACTGAGGACATACAGGGCCAACAGATAAAAATGAAGATTCAGTTATTATTGATTGATTTGGTGTTTTCATGTGCACATATATGTACATATATATGTAGCTACATATCAGTGTGTTTGTGAATATACAGAATAACCCATGGCCCAATAAGTGTATCATTATTTCTAAAATCCTAAAAAGTATATCAGTGAGGATGTACAGTATAAGGAATACAGACAAAGTTCATGAAGTTATTCCGGAGAATGCGGGCATCAATCCTGCTACCTCTCGTACTTTTGATTAGTACTTAGCATTAAGATGCTTTTTCAGATGATTTTATTTTTTAAACATACAGTATCTTACCATTGATGAAAATGTGTAGTTTAAATTTAAGTAAAAAAATCTCTTTTACAAATTGGATTTAGCTCAGATCTCACCGAAATGTGAAACGGTGAATATAACACTTATTTTCTGAAAAATATAACATTGTAATTGAATCTTTGTGTCTTTATTCTGTGCTATAATATATATTTATGCATATTATATATATATATATATATATATATATATATATATATATATATACATATATATATATATATATGAACAGTATGTAACAAATGTAACAAAAACAAAACAAATGTAACACATATTTTGTTATACTAATATGTATACATATATACATATATAGTATATTTACATATATATATGTTACATATATATCATGTAATATATTACATATATTTTACACAATAGAACAGTTTCAGACAGTTACAATTACAGTAAAGCCTTTTGGAATGAAGGACTTGAACATTAAATGTACAAGTGATTGTTTAAAAAAAGTAAAAATGAACAGCACTGAATTAACAGCATCCATCAATATTAAAATAACCAGGTCTACTTTTAGTAAGTTTAAACAGCATTTAAAAACTATCTCTGCACAGCTCTCTCTCTGCATTGCATCTATTCCATCCAGGAGCTGCCAGCATTCCAGCTCCACCTGACCCTCTGATCCCTGCATGCATGTGGATCTTGGAGAGGATGAAGACCATGGTACCCTGGTACTTACCAGCAGTGGTGAGCAGGAGGGAGGAGAGAGAGAGGAAAAACAGACAGCTGTCCATCTTCACCAGCACAGACAAACCCAAAGCTCAGAGCTCAGAGACCCAAACATTCACCTCTGAGTCCTCAGGGTGACTGAGCCCCTGTGCATCATGCCAGCCCCACAGAGAGAACACTCTCACCCCGCCCCACCAATCACACTCACTGCTGCCTTATAGGACTGACTACAGCAAAGCTTCAAACGCATACTATGGCAAATCAGAGGACTCTCTCTACATTTTCTCCATATATTTCTATCCTGCATCACTTCTGTCTGTCTGTGCTCCTCCTTCTTGCCCAAAGCCCCACACAGCTGCAGAAAGTGAGTGTAACAGACACTGTGGTGAGAAACACAGGAGATGGAAAGATTGCCTTTGCAGAAAAAATCATTTCGAGGCATAGATAACTTGTGCAGTCTCCACGTCCCTGCAATAACCTTTACAACACTATGAAGCTATTTCTTATTTATTTTACATAAAATTCTCTATTTTTTTTATTACAAATGTTTGGCAATGACATGCCTTTGGATTAACTATACATAGAACCATATATATACCTTGCTTGACCCATGCATATTAATGATTTAATGATTTTACTTTTATTGTTACAAATACTTTGCTGGGTAACCCTGACCCACCCAGGATGGGGCTCAGACAGGATCTCCTCATTTTATGGCATGATGGGAAGCATGCTGCCACTCTCTGTATGTGTCTGAGGTCACAGAGGCTCTGACAGTAACAGGGTCAGGAACCCAGAGTGCCTCTGCCTAGCAATGAGTGATGATGCTCATTATGTTTAAATGTTTCAAAGGCTGTTAATATATTTATCAAAATATTCTTTCATTCAGAATCACCTTTTGACACATGTTCACATTTTTAATTAATGTAATTTAATTTATTTAGCTTAAGTAATCAATTCATTGTACAGAATTTGGAAAGCTCCTTTCAAGGAATTTCACTGTGCTCCAAATAACAGAAATAAAATAACTGTTAATCTTGTTTCGCAGCCTCTAAGTCACACATATCATAAGATAAAAAATATCAGGCAAAAAACATTGTTCTGTTTACATTCACATGATTGATTTTTTTTTACAAACTTTAGCACATTGTAAATGCTGATTCTCTTAGGTCTCCTAGGATCTTTGGAGAATATAAGGAAGTTCATAAATTAGCCACGCTAAAGTTTGGAAACCCTAAGTCTAAACATATGCTCAGTAAGAGAGTGAAAACAAAATGATAACAGAATGATGAGATTTCTTTTTTATCAAATGCAATTTTATTTGAAAGTGAATGGTAAATGTGCTGCATAAGCATTAAAAATGGATATTTTCAACAAAGGTCCACTGTTGTAAAAATGGACAGGTGCAAAACTGGTCAATTAACCGGAAATATGTTTGATAAACTGAGTACAGAAAGGACCAGTGAAAACCATGACATCACAACTCATATTAAAAGTAATATTTAAAAAATTAATACACATTTTTTAAAAATTATACAAATAAGTACAAAAACCAAATTAAATTCATTTCTAAAAAAGGACATACACAATTAATGAAAGCCTTTGGAAGTTGCAATAACAATTTACATTCATCTTCATCTAGCTGCTAAGCATGGAATTCTCTCAGTCTGTGGGTGGGGTTTATCCCCAGATGAAACTGTCACCCAAACTGTGGCTCCTCCCCCACATCATCATAGTCAAGCCCATCAGGGGCTGGGAGTCCCTCCTCAGGGGACAGTGTGGCCAGGACTCTCCCCGCTGCAGGGACAGAGTAAGGGACACAGGCTAGAGACACGCAGGGCAGTTATGCACAGGTACAGGAACAGGGCAAGGAACCATGAAAGAAAAGCAACTCCCTGTTTCACAACCTGTAACAGTGAATTAAGTGTCTGTGATGAATAATTAAGTGTCTGTCAAAAACCACACAGACGGAGCTACAGCTGAGTGACTGTTATAAACCTCCCGCAGGGAGTGACGTGGTGCAGCGAGTAGTGACACCAGACAGACAGTGAAGAAAGCAGCTGTTCCTCAACACACATATTGTGAGATTTGCCGATTAACAGTGACCATGTATGTGTTTTAAACAAGCAGAATTTCTTAACCTCCTCAGTTATTTTTTAGTTCTTAAGTTACATGAAGATCACAAATGTTAACAGAGAGTTCTGAACCCCCACTGCAGACAACATTATAAAGGGTTCATTGAACATTGCAAACATTGTAATGTTTGTTTGTGGTAAAGGTCATCTGTGGAGAGACACTGACCTGCCTCAACGTCTGCACTCTGCCCCACGCTCATAACATCATCATAGTACTCTGTGGTGTCTCCTGTCAGCACACCTCCTTAAACAGAAACACAGCATTGATGCAAGTTTGAAAGGAATTCAGCAGAACTGCTACTGCTGTCCCAACTTACGTAGACCTTTAAATAACTCCCAAATATGAAAAATTTGCTGAACAAGGATTAATGTTTTATTTCCAAAAATGATATTCTTCCAGAATACCCTGGCCATGACATACAATATTCACCACTGGGAAAGTGAGCTCACTTGACAAGTTGCTTGCAGTCTGATCGATTGGAACAACATCATCATAGTTCTCTGGTGTGTCCTCTGTCATCAGCTCTCCTGAACCAGACACAATAAAACAGTATCTTCTGATTAGTGGCACTTTGTCACTACAGACATTGTATGACAAATTGGATCATTGTTTGAAGCATGAGCATAATAAAAAATACAACTGGCAAACTACCTGGACTCTGCTCAGTGGCAATGGCATCATCATAATGCTTGACTCCCTCTTCTCTCCCAGAACCGTCTGAATGAAAGAGATCTAAACTCAAAGCTCATCACAACAGCACTGAGAAACAGTGCAACGTGTCTCTACACTCCACAAAACAGCCCAAAACTACATGGTGAAATGTAACCACACAGCATGTCCTCACATCCTAATGAGTGTGTCATGCAAGGCCCCTCTCTCCATCACTACCTCCCCGATCCACTCAGGGACCCAAACAGCTCATCCATACCTGACATGGCGTCTGCTTCACCATCCCCCACATCTTCATACCCAGAGGGTAAATCCTCAGAAATGACACTTCCTGTGAAGAGCAGAGAAGGGCAGTCCTGTCCCCGGTCAGAGAAAACACAAACTGTCCTTTGCTTGTATGTCTCCCAGTTAAGAAGGACAAAAGATGCAAGGCTACTCTTGCACACAGACACAAAAACACACACACTGACACAGACACAGAGACACACACACACCCAGACACACACTCTCTCTCTTTCAAACTCTCCCCAAAACCTTCCGCCACACACACACAGACGTTAACTGTCACCGCTGATCATGTGCATCCTCTCCCCCCGTGCTGTACAGACATGTTTCTCTCTCCTCCTCCTGCAAGGTTACAGCACTGAAGCTGTGAGAGACTTGTGTGGTTTCTCTACCATGATCACATGACTAGAGGCAGATGCACGGCAGTTATAATACGGCTCTGCACACCCGCCCCATTGATTCTTATCTGCATGTTGGATCAATTCCAACGCACCTGCCTGACTAATTTCTATCTGCGGGACGGATCCTCTGTAAACCCTGATGAGTAAAATGCACCCATACCAGAATGGTGCTGTGCTGCTCTGCAGTATTCAGAGTGAAGAGTACAGCAGCAGTGGCTCTTCCTCCTGTCTGTGTCTGGCAGCACTATCTGCCTGTTCTGAGATCAGTTTGAGTGTGTGAGTGAGTGGCTGTGAGACAGAAAGTGTTCTGCAGCTGGTGTTATTACTGGTTATGTAGGGCCCATATGGTAAAGTGCTGTGTAAGCTGTGTGTCCTAAGATGTTGATTGACAACATGTGAAAGAGGCATTTAAAAGTGAATGAATGGGCTCACCCCTTCGGGGGGTGCTGTAGGCTTCCTCTCTGGTCTCTTTGTACTCGATCTCCTCGTAGACGGCCTCATATATGGGGGCTTGTTTCCCCTGAGACAGTGCTGTGGGAGTGAACACACAGAGACACACACAGATCTCTTAGGTCACAAAGGAACAGAGGAACAACACAGAGGTGTTGTAATGTTGTAGAGTCAGGTCTCCAGCACTGAAGCTCTCACTTCACATGAAAATGACATCACTAAAGGTGATGCATCCTGGTTGCTATGCTTTTTGTTTGTTTTGTCCAAAGGTGTTGATCACTTATTTGTGTCTTAATTGGTTGAATGGCCATGTCATTAATGTGAGGAAATCTGATCCGTCCATCCCTACCTCTCTTCAGCGCTCTGGTCCGGGACACCTGCACAAACAGCAGAGCCAGCAGCAGGAACAGCAGAGCCCCCAGCACCAGGAAGGCCACATTGGAGATGGAAATGCCTGATGGGGGCTGAGTCACTGTAGGACGTTTGGGCTCTCCTGCGGGGGACAGGAGGGCAGGAAGCAACAGACAGCACAGAGAGGTGAGGACTGCAGGGGACCATAGTGTGGAGCTGTGGTGAGGATGAGGATTTAAAGGCTGTACCTGGATCACTGGCAACGGTGGCAGGATCATTCTTACATAGTGATTAATAGAGAAAGCCTTCGATTCTCATAAGCAGTTGATTCTTATAAGCATAATCACAATGAAATAAATGATTTTTTCTTAAATTCATAGTTTTGGAAAATCCTTATGATATTGGACCCTTTGTAGACTACAAATATTTATATGTAATCACTGTTTGACCACAGACTTCACCAGTGTGTCAACTGCTGCCTAAATCAGCAAGAATTTCTATAAACGTCCTTGATCACTGGTGACTTCCTGGTCGGCTTTCATTTTCACCTTCAATCTTCATGATGCTTTTCCTGTCTTCAGACTAAGGGTGTCTTTCCTTTCTCTGTCATTGTGAGTGGCACCATGGTACTGCACATCTAAATTATTTTTCAAAATGTATGATGTGCTACATACTCCAGTTATTGAGGTGGAATACATGATTAACTTTAAGATTCATAGTACAAATACTAAACTGCCATTGCACTCAGCTGAATATTGTATTACATGTTGTGAATCAGCTGAAATGATTCAAATATACACATTGATTCAGTAAGTTGAGTTTTTAAACAGTATTTGATTTTGTCCTAGTGTTATTTATAACTATACATAGTTGAGTCTTATGCCAGTAATTTGCAAGAATTGAGAGTATTAAATTGATCAAACTTACTAAACTAATCAATAAATTTAGTAAGTGATTTTTGTTAAATTAATTTTTTGTGACATATGAACGTGTGATTATTGACAAAGCTGTACTATCTTATTATGAACACCAAAAATTTGCCATTTTGACAAGAGCCATATATCAGTTTCCAATATCAGGTCTGTTTTAAGCGTTCATTGAAAAGAAAATATGTGGCTTCTCACCTGCGCAAGTAACCCCAGCATCTTCCTTGTCTCGGCAGCTCCTCTCTCTCAGCACAGAGTGAGGACAGTCCCAAAGGTAGAGCTCTGTGCCCCTGCATTTGATCTCGTCAAGCCAGAAGGATCCATCTCCTCTGGTGGACGTGCTGTTCTCATCAGGTCTCAGTGCCTCCCCACAGCCCAGCTGTCTGCACACCACCTCAGCCTCCCTCATGTCCCAGAAGTCATTGCAGATGGACCCCCAGGAGCCCCCAATCTGAACTTCCACCCTCCCAGAGCAGTTCCTGGGGCTGGCCAGCCTCAGCTCTGGAACAGATCAGCCAGGTCACTCATTCACTTTGCCTGAGAGACTCTGGGAAATCGCTGGTGTGGTTCTGAACTCACCTTTCTGCTGATGGACCTGGGTCTTATTCGACTGAAGTGTCGTCTCTAAGCTGGGAACTTTCCTCTTAGGGCCTTCAGAAGGAAAAGGCCCATTTACAAAACTGTTATTAAAAAATAACTAACACGTCAGACAGAATTATAGCAAAGATACATCAAGCTGCAAACACTGCAACAACAATAAAAACATTGCAGCCAAGATACTGTGCTTGAGAATGACTTATTAAAGCAACACCTTAAAACATAATATTTACTGTATGTAAATTGAACCAGGCAATGATCTATGAAATGTTAACTTGCACTGCACCATTCTATTATTTAATATTATATTTATAGTGACTCAAAATGAGCTGAGACAGCTACACTGCATTGCGCAAGAACACACTAATGAAGAGGAACTACCAGTAGGACAGCTCCATAAATACAGATTTGTAATAATGATTGCTCAAGAGTATCGATAAAGCACTCAAATGTTCTCTCTTTCCATTGAAAGGTGTGAAATCAGTGCTCAATAAGAGGATTTTGCCCCTGCTGTTGGGACAACTGGTGTCTATACCTGTGCAGGTGATAACAGCCACCTCATTGGGACTGCAATCGTTTTGACCCCAAGGTGAAGACTGGCACTGCCAGAGGGAAGTGTCATGAGGACGGCATTGCACGTTGTCCAACCATCGAGGAGCATCCGGTGGCAAAGAGGTGGTTCCGTCTTGAAAACCTACAGCGTCCCCACAGCCCAGCTGGCGGCAGATCACTCGAGCTGTATCTGGCACCATGTCATTCATACACACACTCCCCCAGGTGCCGTTGTAGAAGACTTCTGCCTGCCCCTCACAACCCTCTGTGTTTTGTGTCATTCCCAGTCTGAGCTGCTTGAATTCTGTCACAATGAAGTGAAGCATATCAAATGCACAACTCCACTCTGACTGAGTTGTCTTGTCCATAAAATAACAACGCTAACATCATTACAAGTTACAATGAAAGCAGGCATCCCGTGGAAAATTTCACATTTTGAACATTTTGCAACACTATATTTAGGTATTTATTATAAGAGAAATCAGTGCTCATTTAATAGGTGAGATAAACCTAATTAACTGAGAGATCATTTAAACTAGCATACACAGTGGGTCCCCAGGACCAGGACTGAGAAACACAGAGGTTTTTTGTACCTGAGCAAATGATCCCTACATCCTTTTGGTGTCCACAGTTGTGTTGTCCCCACTCTGCTGAGTGACACTCCCGCAGGGACGTCTCGTTCCCCACGCAGCCCACCTCATCCAGCCAGATGGCTCCAGTTCCTGGCCCGTAGGGGGAGGGTGAGGGGACACTGAGGGCCGTCCCACACCGGAGCTGCCTGCACACCACCTGAGCATCCTCCAGGTCCCAGGAATCATCACACACCGTACCCCAGGAGCCCCTGTGGAACACCTCCAGCCTTCCAGCACAGTCCCCCCCTCCCCCCACCAGCCTGAGGGACCTGTGGTCTGAGAGAGAGAGAGTGAGAGAAGGAAAGATGGAGTAGAGGGAAAGACTCACATTTACACACAGGAGTGCAAATACAATATTGTTCACAGCAATACAGAAATATAACTGAGGAGTTTCTAATAATTACTCTCAACTATAAAAACCCATGCAGCATAATCAAGGATTCTGTGTAATATTTTGTAAGAATTCATGTTTACTTTTTAACTGTTTGACCTGTGTGACAACCAAAACTAGTTGGTGACAGCTACCTAGCATGGGAGCAGGCTTTCTAACTTAGCGTCATGTGAGAGGGGTTTTCTGATGTTAAAAGTGAGGTGTGAGAAGTGATTGATCTCATAGTTTTGCTGCAACAGCTAGATGTGAATCAGAAATGCATTTTCTACTAATTAGCTTTTCTCAAACTTGCTAATTATTCTCAGTTTAACATATTATGCCTGTTAGACTTACTTTAACAAAGTGTCTATGTGTACTATGAACTCATTTTTTACCATCATGTTTCTGCAGCCACAGCAAAACACATTTAAGCATTGTTATTTTTTTGGAATAAAACAGAACTGTCAATGTTTTACTGATTAGTGCTCAAATTTTCATGTTTTAAAGGTGTTGCTGAGCATGAGTGCAGTGATACTGAGAGAGGCTCATTAGAAGAGTCAGTAGAGCATAATAAAACACTGCATCATCAGAGAGTCAGCCATTCACTAAAACTTATACTACAATAATTAATCTCTAAAGCTTGTATTGTAATAATAACTACAGATTTCATTAGGAGGTCAGCCAGTCACACTTACACAATAATAATCATTATTGTTTGTAAAATATTTGTTTGATGAAATAAGTTGTGTGGCTTTGTTGTTGAAGTGTTTGATGATCATGAAGTTCTCCCTCATCATTAATCTGTACTCACTGGAGCAGACGATGGACACCTGCTGGCTGGAACTACAGGTGAGTGTGTCAGGAGCACCGCAGTTCCCCAGGTGAGACTCCACACCAGAACACCTGTAATCTGTGACACAATCATCCCTGTTCCTCCCCCCAGATGGAGAGGAGCTTTGGACCTGCTCAGCTGAGCCACAGCCCAGCTGTCTGCACACTACTGAGGTCTCATTGAAGCCCCAGGTGTCCAGGAGAACTCTCCTCCAGGTCTGCTGGTAGTACACCTCCACCTGGCCTTCACACCCATTCTCTCCAGACAGCCTCACCTGCCCATCTATAACTGAAGAGTTTGATCCTGCAGAGAGTACAGTCATTCAATGTCCTTTGACAGTGACTTACAATGGATAACAATTTGCATTTGAAAACCTAAAGTAAGGAAAAATGGAATGTTTTTTTGTTCAGCATCTCATACTGCATCTTCTTTACTGTGCTGTTGTCAAATACCTTTACATGGTTTGAACAGTTTCCAAAGAGAAATCAGGAGCCAACAAGAACAACAACAACAAGCCCATGCTCTTGTCAGGCTTCTCCTAGGTTTGACCTTTCTACAGCCAATGGTCATTTGTGGCACATGCACATACATGTCTAAATAAATATGTCAGTTCTCACCGGAGCAGACGACCCCTGCATCTTGTCCATGTGAGCATGCAGCTCGATTCCAGGAAGAGACAGTGCACTGTGAGAGGCGTGTCTCATTCCCCTGGCACTCAAACACATCAGTCCAGATTGGCCCGCTCCCCTCTCCAAACCAAGCTTGTCCCGGGATTGCCACTGCTGTCCCACAGCCCAGCTGCTGACAGAGGACAGTGGCGGCTCTCATATCCCAGCATGCATCACACACCGAGCCCCACTCACTGCTGTACTGCAGCTCCACTCGGCCAGAGCAGGAGTCTGAACCATTCACCAGCCTGGAATTACTGTACCCTGCATACAGAACAAGGAGGGTTAGCAAGCAGCTTAAACATACAAACACATATACAGTCAGTCTACAATGTATACACTGTGACAAAAATGTTATGGATTCAGAGAGGCAAAATTGCAATGTAAGGACATTTTTGCATTTTTTCATAATGGGGTCTCTGCAAATGATTTAAAAGGTATCAAGATTAATTTTGGTAACAATAGTCCCCACCAACTGTATCAAAAAGACATTTGGTAAATAAGAAGCACTTACCAAAACATGTCACTCCCACATCTTGCTTATGAGAGCAGCTCTCATTTTGTATGGATGATCTTGGACAGTTGATGAGTTGGGACTCATTACCTTTACACTGAATCTCCTCTGACCACACCTGACCCTCCCCCTCTCCAAATGCAGCTGCCCTCAGCACCTCAGGTACTCCACACCCCAGCTCCCGACACAAAACCTCTGCGTCGTGCTGGTCGAACACAGCATCACACATCGTGTCACCATTCGAGAACTCTACTCTCCCAGAGCACTGGTGAGGCCCCCCAACCAGCCTGGGACCTAGCCAATAAAACAACATACATACATACACACACACACACACACACACACACATATAAAACATCTTTGTGGAGAAGGATTCAAACTGCAGCAGTATAATGACCCCAAACACACCTCAAAGCTTTATAAGAACTACTTGAAGACTAAAGAAGACCAAGGAGTCCTGACTGTCATGGACTTTCCCACAGTCACCTGACCGCAACCCCATTGAATAATTATGGGGACACCTGAAGACTGAGAAAGCCAAGCATTCTGTGACATCACCAGAAGCTCTTTGGAACATTGTCAAATCATGCTGGGATAACATGGGTCATCAGGTTTTGCACAAACTTGTGGAGTCCATGCCAGCTTGAGTGTTTGCTGTCTTAAAAGCAAAAGGGGGACATACCAAATACTAAGATATTCTGAAATTCATGTACATTTTTCAAAGATTCAACTTTTGACTCAAATTGTTAAGCTGATATTATCATTTGTAATGAACAAATTAGTATTGCATTCGAAACAAATGCAAAATAGAAGTATTTTGACTAGTGGTCTCAGACTTTTGGACCTCACTGTATATATATACACACACACAGTACCAGTCAAGTACCAGTACCATACCTGATTAAGGTAACATGTTCATGAAGAATTCCGCTTAAAAGCTTGACATTTTTTTCTTAGACAAATATAAATCATGAAGTTGATACCCATGTATGCATTTCTTTCCAAATAATTTTTTTTTAAAATATTTTGGGCTACTTTGCATAATCTAAGATATAACGTAGTTTTGAGTTGTTTACAACACTTTTTTGGTCACTGCATAATTATATCTGTGTTATTTCATAGTTTTGATGTCTTTAGCATTGTTCTAAAATGTGGAAAATAGTGAAAAGAAAGAATAAAAAGTGTGAAGAGTGGAGTAATATCAGATAACACTCGGATAAAAAATATAATAATAATCATGATAACCAACATAAGACTTCTCTTCCTTAAGTTAATCCTATTCTTCTTAATATCATCCTACTCATAAAGTCATAAGTCTCATAAAATTCCCTCCAAAGTTCTTAAGCAATAAACATTTAATGAGCTGACCAAACGTACCTGAGCAGATGACCCCAGCATCCTTATCATGGCGAGGGTACATTCTGTCTATACCCCACCTCATTGATATACAGTCCTTCAGCGTGGACTCTGACCCCATGCAGATCACCATAGCCATCCATATTTTCCCAGATCCCTCTCCAAAGTGAGCTTCACCTGGTGCTTCCACAGCAGCCCCACAGCCCAACTCTCTGCACACCACTGTAGCAGCATTTATATTCCACTGCTCACCAAGCACTGTCCCCCACTGTCCATCATGAAGAACCTCCACCCTCCCGGCACAGGGACTGCCACCATTCACCAGCCTCACATCACCACCGTCTGCAGATACAGGGGAGAAAGAGGCCATTTAATGTACCAGTTGTCATTTATACTTATTACATTTATAACCACATGCTTCTACAAAACATCATTCAGTAAAATGGCATACAAATGTGATTACAATTTGGAGGTACAGTAAGACTACATAGATAATTTAGAAGGAAAAAAGATGATAAAACGCTGAGAAAACAATGCGGTTAATTTTCATGCTAGCAGAGCCACAGTAAGAGGTCCTTTGTGTTCTCCACGTATATAACATAGTGATATTTCCAAAGATGATTTTGGGATTACAGAACCTCCACTTTGTACCACTTTCCACTTCAAACAGCGCTGCTGTTTGTCTAAAACAAGTGTGATGTATGAGCTGATGATTTGATTGGAACCTTTAGAAGAAAATTAGAAATGGTAAAAGGCCAAATAAATGGAAGGAAAATATAACCAACTCTAAAATAGATTTAACAGGGCTTCTGTTATCCGGTAATTACCAATTTTTGTCTGGTAAAATTCATAAAGAACCGATAAATTAAAAACTTGCCCGTCAAAATTTCCGATAATAATGCTCATACAAAACGTAGCTATAACGAAGGCTGTCCCTAAACGGGACATTCGTGCTTTGACAGCGAAACAGGCACAGTCTATTAACAGCCTACAGTGCAAATGCTTATTTATGAGTTCAGTGAGCTGTACACCGACTGGGCTACACTGGCTGAAATTGCCTGTGTTCTGCCCGTGTCAAGCGTGCCAGCAGAGAGGGGCTTCTCTCTGCAAAATCGAATTAAGACGGCGCTGCAAAGTCGTCTGGAGGAGAGAGTGACGCGGATTTCAAGTAGTGATATATATTTCACTCTGGAGCATTAATCCCATCATATCAAAGCTCAGTTTTCATTTGATAAAATTACTTCCTTAGATTTTTACCAGAACATACTGTATTTTGACATGAATCTGTTTTTTCATTGTGTGTAATATAAAAATCAATATTCATTGCACTTTGTCCCAAAGAAAATGAAATTGGACCAATACTTGATTAAAATTATAAAAGCTCTGCAGAAGAGAACCAAACAGTTTGGCATGTTTTTAACATATTTTCTGCTTTACCTCTGTACAAAGAAAAGGGTATTTGATTAACTGTATTGTCCGGAATAAATCCTTCTTGATGATCCATAATTAACTGTGCACATTCAAAGTTTGAGATGGGATTTTGCATAAAGAAAAAATTCATCCTGTCCCGTTTATTAGACTAGGAGTGAACTGGCAGCATTTGTAGTGACAGCAATGGTAGGAGTAGTTGGTATTAGTTATTTTCTCAGAGTAAAGATGACATAAACCTCACTGTTAACTACATAAAACGTCCAGTTCCAGTGTATGGTGTGAATTAAATGGTCATCTTTGATTGGACAGGGCTATGATGGCCATGCCTCTGAGGACATCAGGCATTCTGCAGTACCATCACTTTTGAAAATCGCACTGGTGTCCAAAGATGGACCTGATTAGAAGGCAAGCCGAACAATATTTCTCAAGAAATTAAAAAAACACATTATCCTAAGTATTATTTCTATTATGAGTAATTAGTCATATAAGTGATAACAATAATAATAGTAATAATACCAAAAATAATAATGTAACTGCAACAATTGATGGGAAAATGTTTTACTTTTTTCAGCATTTGCAGAAAGCAATGTATTTTCAATCTGCCAATATATTGCCTGGCCAATGGCAATTTTGTACACTTCTGGCATTACAGTGCGGTGTAAAGTAACCAATGTGACCAGAAGATTTTCACTGAATACAACGAGATAGAACTGTTTTGACAAAGAATTTTCAATCTATATTTTTGATTTTGTGGAATTTTTGGTGGCATATTGGAATCCAACTTCTTTCTCTGGTGAGAACATTTTTTTTTCTCGATGTAAAAGATTTCTAGTGTGTGAAATAGAAGGTACTGGAAAATTCATAGTAGCAAACATCTCCCTTTGGGATTTCTCAGATAGATACTGTCAAATTAAGAAATACAGTTGAGGTGAAAAAGAGAGAAATAGAAAGAAGTTTGCTTAATGCAGGGTCTATTCACTGGAGTTGACCCTGATCATTAGTTTTGATTAATGAAGTCTGCAAATATAGGGCCAGTTACTTTTATAGAATAGATATCGTGGATGAGCTACCTCTGCTTTCTATATGGGTCAATATAGATCTTTAAAGTATACAATACTACATATCTTCAACAGATTGATGTCCAGGCAAACATTAGATCATGATCTTGCTAAATAATGACTAGCCGTATTACCCAGTTTTATTTATGTACATAGAAATTAAATGTTGCACTTATTTCATGGAAGTCAAAAATTACATTTTGCCAGTTTTACATTCAAAAAGACACAATATTTTCATTTTACACACTTTTGTGTATTATTGATTCATGTGCCCCATTGAAAAGAAAATTCCTCACACTTACATTCTGATAATAAACCCACTTTTTTATTTTTGCGTATGTGCCGAGGAGTAATGAACAGACTAAATTTTTGTTCATGTTGTTTTCATAAATCATTGATTGTTTTGTCATTTTACCAGTTCCAACTTTCTGCTGTGTTTCCCTGTCTGATCATCAAAACTACAGCTGCAGAGGGGACTCACAGGTATTTACAGTACTACCATGCACCATGTTTAACCAGGATAATACTGCCATGCATGAGACTCACAGCTGTAAAAAAAATGTTGCAAACCTGTATTGAATCTATGTTACATCTAAGTTACATTTGGAAGGCAATGAGTATTGTAGAATTGACATATATTAGATTTACTTTTATTTCATTTTGCCATTGCAGTACAGAATGCCAGTGTATAGCAGTTTTTTGTAAACCACAGTCTGAAAACATTGAAATAGAATGTTAATTGATTGCCTGTCAATTGGCCTGCAATATTTTGCTATCAAGTACATATAAATACATGTTTTCTTAAACATACATATCAAAAAAATTATAATCCTAGTTCACCTCTTTTTAATTCCCTCTCTGGTGTTAAAGTCTGCAGGAAAGCAAATCACTGTGCTGACATTGGACACAGAGCTATGATTAAACCCCACAGAGCTGCTGAAATCTGTGCTGTAAGGTTGTTCTGATTTTTCTGATGTATGGAATAACCCACAACCCAATAAATGTTTTTTCCCGGAAATCCTAAAAAAATGTGTAAATGAAGATATATAGGGAATACAGACAAAGTTCAAGTTACTACTGATATTAATTTGATGTTTTCATATGTGCAGCATGTATATGTAGCTATGTATCCCTTTGTCTGCCTACATGTAAGGAATATGATGTGCTTTACTGTTGTAATAAGATGAAGCAAAACAATGCTTCACTTTTTTTATAGATAATTTAAGACATAAATGGCAATACTGATAGATGACTAGCAAATCTTGTGGAAATGAAAATAATGAAAATGTAAATATAAATTTATTTGCAAGGCAATAAATGTAAAATTTGTTTTCTGAAATGTTGAAAATATGTCAATGAAGATGCGTAGGGAATGCAAACAAATTGAAACTCTAATTTTTAATGTATTGATATCAAAGTGATGTTTCCTTGAATATGTATTTATTTGTATTGTATGTTTAGCTGTGTATTCATGTGCTTTTGTGTATATGTAAGGAACGATGAAGCAGTGTGATGAGGATATGATTCACATTTTCATATATAAGTGGATATGTGTGTATTTGCATTCCATGCTGTATTTACATGCTGTTTCAGTTTTTTAAAAAATCATTTTAGGTGTTGAGACTTTGTGGCTTAAAATTTGGAAATAAGTGCCCGTATGAATAAATGTTTCCAATTGGAACTAACTAATCTTGCAGAAATGTGAAAGAATGTATGTAGCATTTGTGTGTCTTTATTCTTATGGAAAATATTTTTGCTATAATTGGAATATTTATTACAAACTGTGCTCTTTTATGAAAGTAATTGCTTGGGGATAATTACCCACATCACCCCATCATACTTTACTTCATAATTATTCAATTCCCAACTAAAGAGGATTTTTTTTTCTGATTAAGAAAAGTGTAATGTATTATTCAATTTATATTGTATCATCCTTTAATAAAAAATGTTTTTTTAATATTATTTTGCAATCTGGATTCCATGGAACATAGCAAAGTAATATATATAATTATGAAGTAATATGAAACATGAAACAAATACGAAGCATGAATTATGTAACTTTAAAACATATAATAACTAATGATATTCTATAATAATAATAATAATAATAATAATATTGTTTCTTTTTTACATTACTAGCATATTTGGCTCATATGTAACATAATCAGAATGCTTTAAGTTGCTACTTACACTCAGTATTGTAAATTCTAAAACAAAGGCTGACTTCTGAGATGTGTGCTAATAAAAATATATATTTTGAAAAAAGCAACGCTGATTTTATTATTCAACTGTAATTAATGCAAAAACAGCGAACTCAGCTTTTCATGAGGTACATATTCATGTAAATTTCAAAAGGATTATTGTTAAAGGAGCAAGTTACTAAAGCAACACTGCAGTATATTTTATAAACAGCAAAAAGAAAAAAAAATCATTCATTTCCAACTGATGAAACTTCTTTCTGTTACTTTTACTGGGCTCATACACCCAAATCGAAAAATGTATATACTTCAGCAGTCGCAGCAAAGTCTTTATGCATTGATAGACTTAATTGCTAAATGTACAGCAAACACTAAACTTAACAAAGTAAAAAGAAAGCACTAAACAAACTGAATTTAAAAATATTAAAATCAGAATATTTACATTAAGTTTCAATAGCATTTAAGACTGCACAGCTCTCTCTCTGCATTGCATCTATTCCATCCAGGAGCTGCCAGCATTCCAGCTCCACCTGACCCTCTGATCCCTGCATGCATGTGGATCTTGGAGAGAATGAAGACCATGGTACCCTGGTACTTACCAGCAGTGGTGAGCAGGAGGGAGGAGAGAGAGAGGAAAAACAGACAGCTGTCCATCTTCACCAGCACAGACAAACCCAAAGCTCAGAGCTCAGAGACCCAAACATTCACCTCTGAGTCCTCAGGGTGACTGAGCCCCTGTGCATCATGCCAGCCCCACAGAGAGAACACTCTCACCCCGCCCCACCAATCACACTCACTGCTGCCTTATAGGACTGACTACAGCAAAGCTTCAAACGCATACTATGGCAAATCAGAGGACTCTCTCTCCATTTTCTCCATATATTTCTATCCTGCATCACTTCTGTCTGTCTGTGCTCCTCCTTCTTGCCCAAAGCCCCACACAGCTGCAGAAAGTGTGTGTAACAGACACTGTGGTGAGAAACACAGGAGATGGAAAGATTTACTTTTGCAGAAGAAAATCATTTTGACACATTGATAACTTGTATACACTAGATACTACTATCGACCTGCATGGTTTTTTTCTTTTTTGGGGGGGGGGGGGGGGGGTTAGTAATTAATTTATTTAAATGCAAGTGGTAATTATCTGTTTTATGCTTTCATGAATCCTGTGCACTGACATGCTTTTGGATTATACTCATAAATATTAAGATATTAAATGTAACAGCTGATAATGATTTACTTTTTTATTATTATTAATCCCCTCCAATAATATAATGCTTTTGGAAGAAAATCATTTTTTGTGGTCCATGCTGCTTGAAAGATAAGACACTCATTTGACACTGTCATATGACCAAGGGTAGGGCTCAGAAGAGTGCTCTGATCATCCTACCACTGGGGTCACACTTCAGCTCATGAGTGGTGCTGCAGCCACTTTCAGGCTCACATGTTGACTTTTAAAACTCCACCAGTGTCCATATCTACCTACTGTAAAGGCATAGAATAGCTCCCTCTTGTGTCAGGAAGACAGTACATATAGGAAAGTCTGAGAGGAATAACATGACAGGCTCCTTTACCATTTCAACACTATCACATTTCTTTGCGATGTTCATTCACATGTTTCATTTGTACAGCAATATACATTTAAATAATAACAGTACAATAAGATTTATTATTCATTATTATTTTATTGGAAAAAGCATGGCATCTGTAAAGCAGACATTCGACATGAAAGACCACTGTCTTAATGAAAAAAGGTATAAAAAATTCTTCAAAATGCGGAAGTAATTTGAAATTGAGCATAGCAAGGCAATTTATGTACTTTACATCATTTTAAAGAATGAACACAGATCAATGATCATAGTACTCTGTGGTCTCTCCTATTAACATATCTCCTTAAACAGAAACACAACATCAGTGATAGTTTGGGAGGCATACAGAACAACTACTACTAGTGTCCTGAGGTACCCAGATCTTAAAACAACTCCCCAATATAAAAAACTGCTGAGCAATCAATAATTTTACTACTTCCAAAAATGATATTCTTCTAGAATACCCTGCCCATACCATACAATATTCACCACTGGGAAAGTGAACTCAGTTGACAAGTTTCCTGCAGTCTGATCGTTTGGAACAACATCATCATAGTTCTCTGGTGTGTCCTCTGTCATCAGCTCTCCTGAACCAGACATATTAAAATGGTGACTTTTGGATTGTGGCACTTTGTCACTACAAAAATTGTATGACGAAATGGATTTTTGTTTACAGCATAAATGTAACAAAAATACAACTGGCAGACTACCTGGACTCTGCTCAGTGGCAATGGCATCATCATAATGCTCGACTCCCTCTTCTCTCCCAGAATCGCCTGAATGAAAGAGATCTAAACTCAAAGCTCATCACAACAGCACTGAGAAACAGTGCAACGTGTCTCTACAGCCCACAAAACAGCCCAAAACTACATGGTGAAATGTAAACCTACTGAGTGTGTCATGCAAGGCTCCTCTCTCCATCACTACCTCCCTGATCCACTCAGAGACCCAAACAGCTCATCCATACCTGACATGGCGTCTGCTTCACCGTCCCCCACATCTTCATACCCAGAGGGTAAATCCTCAGAAAGGACACTTCCTGTGAAGAGCAGAGAAGGGCAGTCCTGTCCCCGGTCAGAGAAAACACAAACTGTCCTTTGTTTGTATGTCTCCCAGTTAAGCAGGACAGAAGTAGCAGGGTTATACTTGCACACATATCGAGACACACACACATGAATGCACCCACCCACGCACTCTCTCTTGCTCAAACTGTCCCCAAATCTTTCCCCCACACACACCCAGACATTAACTGTCACCGCTGATCATGTGCATCCTCTCCCCCCGTGCTGTACAGACATGTTTCTCTCTCCTCCTCCTGCAAGGTTACAGCACTGAAGCTGTGAGAGACTTGTGTGGTTTCTGTACCATGATCACATGACTAGAGGCAGATGCACGGCAGTTATAATACGGCTCTGCACACCCGCCTCTTTAATTCTTATCTGCAGGATGGATCGTCACCAACGCACCTGCCTGACTGATTTTTATCTGCGGGACAGATTCTCTGCAAACCCTGATGAGTAAAATGCACCCATACCAGAATGGTGCTGTGCTGCTCTGCAGTATTCAGAGTGAAGAGTACAGCAGCAGTGGCTCTTCCTCCTGTCTGCCTGTTCTGAGATCAGTTTGAGTGTGTGAGTGACAACCTGTGAAGGAGGCATGTAACAGTGAATGACTGGACTCATCCCTTTGGGGGCCGCTGTGGGTTCCCTCTCTTGCCTCTTTGTACTCAATATCCTCGTAGACAGCCTCATTATTGAGCGCCTGGTTCCCCTGAGACAGTGCTGCGGGAGTGAACACACAGAGACACACACAGACCTCTTAGGTCACAAAGGAACAGAAGAACAACACAGAGGTGTTGTAATGTTGCAGAGTCAGGTCTCCAGCACTGAAGCTCTCACTTCACATGAGAGTGATATCAAAAAATTTGATGTATCCTGGTTTTTACGCTGTTGATTACTTAATTGTGTCTTATTTCGTTGAATGGCCATGTCATTAATGTGAGGAAATCAGGCAAATGAAGGCAAACTCTTTGATAGAGATAACAATGATGAGTGCAATATGTAAAATGTGTGACAAATCTCATTGTTACATTGTAAACTGTACCAAGCCTGTTTAAGGAGGATCTATTAGCATACATTTACATTTATTCATTTGGCAGATGCTTTTATCTGAAGCGACTTACAGGTTAATACATGTAAGTTATATCTCCAAGAAGCTCAGTAAGTAGATTCTGGTCTAGGGAGGGTTGTGTGTCTTTACCTGTGCAGGTGGTGAAAGCCGCCTCTGTAATTTGGCATGTGTTACGACCCCAAGGTGAGTCCTGGCACCGCCAGACGGAAGAATTTTTTTTCTTTAAATTAAATTTTAAGCAGATGGAAAGTGAAATTGCATAGTGTGGTTTAGTGGTGCTTTTTAGCCTCACACCAACGTTATACACATTGAGTATGTAATTGACAACGAACAGCCAAAATTTTCCCCAAGTCCTCATCTACCCGCTCTACAGATATTGAATAGCTCCCCCTAGTGACAAAACGATGACATAAACAGGAACACCTGAGAAGAGAACCCCCAGAGGATCCTGTTTTTGTTTATATTAGGGAAAACACATTATCACTTTTCTTGAGAGTCTGAATGCTAATCTGATCCCACAGAGTTATGAAAAATCTTTATAACTGACACATTTAGATCAATTTGCTGACCTAAAAACCCAGATAATCAAAGAGGCTGACTGAGCATTACACCACCACATGAACGCAGCAATAGCAACATCATAAGCACTGCAAACACTGTCTTTACTTCTCTTTAGACTGGGAAGCTGCTTCCTGTACAGGAGCCTTACCAAAGTGTGTTGTGCCCCAGCCTCTTGTCATGTCAGGAACACTTATTTCAGCGCATGGCATTACGATAGAGAAACTGCTGAACATCAACTACTCCACTGTCCATCAAACTGACCATTAAACACTAACGTCATAAAACAACGTTATGAAATATAATCAAAAAAGTTCAACAAGTGGACAGATAAGCTCTGTGCAAGAAGGTTTTTGTCTAGTTTGTGCTAATAATGAGCAAGATACAAATGACCAGAAGGAGGAGGCCACCAATGGAAATTTATTTCTACTTCCAGATAGCATTCGAGCATCCCACTGCATTAGGGTGATCCGAACAGAGCATTTCAAACATTTAAATAATCATTCAAACATAACAATATGTGGTTGACACTCCACTTCATTCACAGTCGGCACTCTAGAATGTTCTGCACAAGGAGCAGAACCAGAGGTCCTGTGTAGAGAGAAGGAGTGTGTAAACACTGGAGCATTGCTTTTGTCATTAAGGGCAGGGGGTCCTTTTAATCATGGCGGATACTGAATTGTTGCTGGACAATCTCTAAAACTGGACAGTTCTCCAAGAAAGGGTTCTTCAAAAAGTATATTCATTCTGTTGCAGGACTTCACCTGCAACGAACACGCCTACATCAGCTTATATCCCCATGTTCCATCCTTTTGTCTTTTGGTCATTTTCTTTTTCCATTTTTTGTCACAGCTCTATCTTGGCAACACAAATCCCATGTGTCATCTGCTGGATGAAAGGTCTGCTCTCTGCTGAAAGAACTTTCAGTGTCCTGGGCTTCTCTCTCAAATACAGGCGTCAAACCCCATATTTCTTCTGCAGAGCTTTGACAGGTTCATCCTCTAAGCCGGCTTGACGAAGACAATCAAACAAGTCTTGTAAAACTGTAAAGAAATAAAAGAAAACAAACCATCAAGGCTTGCTGAAAACTCTTCCCTAACAAAGACTAATGACACAAACATTAGAACTGACATAGAAATTAATTTTGAGACTCAAAGCTTATTTCTCCTTGTAAAATCTGACATTTCCTTTAAGGAAAATACTAGAAACTAAGCTGGCATGATAAGTTCACATAACAATGTGGCTTTCAGATACATTCACCACGATGTGGGGGGAAGAAAAATTTGGGGGAAAAAAAAAAAACAAAAACCAATGGCCACTATAGAAACAGCCCACTGAGTAAGGGTGCTTTAATCCAGCTGTTTGCTTTTTCTGAGGCATTGTGACCAAAACAGTTGTTTTACAGATAGGCTTTGCAAGTCTCATTGGCTGCGCTGACTGAAACGTATTCTGCTAACCTAAAGCATATTCTCGGCAGTGATTCATTCAATAACATTATATTTTATTTTCATAAGAAACCCCATTGACCAAAAACCATGCTAAACACTGGCATGGCAAGAAACACCAAACTCAGAAGACAGAACTATGCTGCAGAACCAATATGCATGTTTAGGCACAAGCGGAAAGTACAGATGTACTACAAATGTTTTTCAAGTTTTACATGGTATAGTTTACCTTTCTTTTCAGTAGAGGACATGAACATGACAGCCATGTCAAACCGCCTCACGGTTGCCAGGTTCTTCAGAATCTCAAGTATGAGAGATGGCGCTTCATACCTTGTGTGGATAAAAAGTTAGAACAGTGGGTTTGTGCACTGCCAGTTAATCAAATTTGGCCCCAGACCGACTTTAAATCTGCCAAAGTAAAACTAGGTTTGTCCGCACTAACTGAATATTAGATCCAATTATACACGACTGATTGCTATAATTGCCCTAGATTGCATTCACCTGTGTTGCACTTACTTGATGTAGAAACACTGAAATATCCCCAGAATCTGATTGAGAATGTCCGGTTCCAGAGAGTTCTGAAAAACCTTTGGGTACATGTCCGGCTCAATTTGCTGGAAAGAAAGAATGCGACAATCAGACTGGTCCAATAATAATGGAGCGTTGTAACGTTTACCACAAGAACCCACTTCTTGTGAGATTCCACAGCCACTGAACATGACGGCACATAACACGGAGGATCCCATAAGCATTCAGTCGCCAGAGGCCGAAATGTACCTTTAAGTATTTGTACATCTTGTCAGGGTGGTTTTTGAGCTTCCTCAGGTCTGCCTCCAGCTGGAAGCTGTTTGCTGGGAGGGAGGGGATGGAGACTGGCTCATTCACAGAGAGGGCTCCCTCCTGATTGGTTAGATTTTCCTTCTTCTGTTTCACTGGTCGATCTGTAGCATGACCTTCCTCAGGACACCTGCATTATGGGATTTAACATTTAGACTTCCTTAAGGCTGTATTTTGCCTGATGCCATGCTTCTTAGTTCCAGAATACCTATTAGTATTTTTCTCTGTTAAGCTGTATCATTTATCCAATTGTTTTTTTTCACATCTACATTTCTTCCTCTTTCAGACATCACATTTAGTAGAACCCAAAGCCCATAGAATATACCAGATTTACAGGACTGAAACAATTATATATGTTTTTATATTAATAAACCTTCGACTGAGAAGACCACTCATATCCATGGATCTGACACATAATTAACCACTGTTAGTATAACTAACTATATTTTTAGTCAGCAACTGCTAACTTCACTAACTGAAATCAGTGCAGAATGGACTGATGATATTACTAACACACAAGTTAAAGCAAGTGCTGCCACAGGTGAATCATGGCCCTTACTTTGGGGGTGGTGCGGGAGAGTCTGAGATCTCCTCGATTTTCTGGATCTTTGCGCATGGGGAACCCCCCAGAGGCGAGGCTTCTTCCGCATGGTCTCCGGCTGCTGAGGGGGGCGGGGCCGCTCCTCCACACGTGGAGGGCGTGGCCATTACTCGCTTCTCCAAAACAGTGATCTCCCCGCCTACTTCTTCAATGTCAATTCTCCTTAAAGGCTTCTGAAAAACATTTGAAAAGAAAGATCCTAACATCACTGAATGCTACTGCATTTCATTCCATTGCAATGTCATGATATTGAGATATTTGCAGCATTTCAAAAAATAAAAAAGTAATGTTGACAGAGTAGCTTGTTGTTCATTATTCTTCACCATTCCACCAATGATGTATATAGTATACTCGTTAAACATTCAATGGGTTTCACTTACAGTTATGTTAGCATCCATTACAACCAAACCAGGTTTTACTTAAGTAAATGTAAGGTTTAAACTCATTCAAAACTACAACTGTTTTTATGCACAGCTAAAAAGGGTTAATATGTTGTAAAAACACAGCTCACTTACAGTGGATCGCAGGTGAGGGGGTTTGTTAATAGGTTGCACGGTTCTTCTCGTACTTTGACTGTCAGCTGTTGCTTGTTCTGTTGTCAACCCGCTGGCAGCAATGTCCTATTGTAATTAAAAATACAATTAAATAGGTTCTTTCCTAGATTACAGACTGTAGATGGTTAATCTGGTTCTGCTGGTGGCAAATGGATACATACAGATGTGATTTTCTTGAGTTCGTCCACTGCTTGCTTGTTTCCTGGCTCCAACTTCAAAACCTGTTCAAAATCTGAAAAAAAAAACATGGACTCATTACTGCTCTGTATGGCTGAACTAGTCAAAGACGATCATGAAGAAGAGCCTTCATAGGCTACTTACCATGGATGCATACAGTATTTGGAAAATCACAAGTAACATTAATAAATAGCATGCATGGAATCCAGTGCTGTGGTGTTATGACACTTGCAGGACTACTTGGCGAGATAAATTTGCTCTTGCAGACTAGAGTCTAAAGCTTTTCTTAACATTCTGCATGTTACTCTACATATGATACAAACAAATCATTTAAATTGTTTCTATGCAAACTGTGCAAAACATATCTGTAGTACAAAAAATAAACCATTTTCCCATTTAACTTAAATCCTGCAAAATTTGCCTGACATCAGCTGAAAGCCCTCCTGTACAGCATTCACTCGTATGGAAGTGAACCTGGAGGCAAGTGACCCAGATGAAAAAATGACTGAAGGTATCGGAGTACTGGGCCCATAGAAAGTGTTCCATATCTCTGGAACATTTTCAAACACATTATTATCAGCTTCGAACGCAATCATGTAGTATCAAGTGCGAACTACCCAGGTATATTCACAGGGAACTTTTATTGGCATTTTTTACTGAATGAAACAGGGCTTGTTCACCCTTAAACATGCTGCACTTACCTTCCTTGGCCTCCCTTAGTCTTCCCAAAGCTGCTCTAGCACTCCCCCTCCTGGCGAAAGCCTTGGTGTACGTGCCATCAAGAGCAATGGCCTTGCTGCAGTCATCTTCTGCCTCTTTATACCTGTACAAAACCAATAAAACAGTGACTGAACACAGCTTACCTGCAGGTAAATGACTGACTGAACACAGGTGAATTGTAGGTAAAGCACCGACTTAACACAGCTCAACTGCAAGCCAACTGCGTAGTCCACTAAGAATGCCAATATGAAGTCCCAGGGTACAGCTTTTATGCTGGTAGACTACACAATGTGGGTATGCCCCCATTTCATTCCCAAAATGAGTATCTTTCCTAATCACACAAGAAGTATACTTACTTCTGAAGCTTCAGGTAAGCCATGGCCCTGTTTGCTGGCAAAAGGGCATTAGTGGCATCTGCCTCCATGCCCTTGGTATAGCACTCTACTGCAGCCTCATACTTCCCTTCCTTAAAGTAGGCATTACCCTGAAACAGAGAAGCCTGTAACTTAAAATCACAACTCGTATGTGAAATCACCAACAGGGTGAAGTGCATTATGACACCAACATGTCTGTTTTTACAGGAGATACATACTGTATACCAGGATAAAGTTCACTTTAACATGCAGAAAGTGGGTGGCACAAAATACTTTTCAATGCAAGTACGTAAACCTGAGAAGGTTTTTGAAAAACTAATACCCTGAGAAAATGTTTGCATGGGTGTGCTAATAATTTGCATGTCTGCCTTCAAATTGTTAATGACTTACACGTGTACTCACAACATCCTTCGCTTGCAAAGAAATTCATTTTTTACTTGTTTTATAAAGCTTAAAGTCAATTACAAATTCCACTCTGACACACACATGCAATGACAGCTGCTGATAGTTTTTCTCAAGAAAACAGCTCTAGCTGCCTTTCAAGAAGAGTCTGAATTTGACTCGTACCCTTTCCATATTAACAAGTTTAAAATAAGACTAAAAGCAAAGCATTTCTTTATTGTCATTTAGAAGCATTACATGGAAATCCTCCACAAAACCCAACATCCACTCCAAATAAAGTTTGGCAGGTCTGTTTATTCTTTTCCTTGTCATCTAGCAACAAAGAACCAGAGTACACACAGTGAAGTGACCAGTAACCACTTGAGTCATAGTCTGTGCATTGGTGAACTGAGTCACTTCAAACACCCACCAGGTCTTTCTGCATTACAGCCTGCTGCCTGGTTTGCTGCTCTTTGATTTGCTCCTGTTCGCCCTCCTTGGCTGCAGGTGACTCCTTCGCAGGAGCTTCCTTCCTGTCGGCTTTCACTTCCTGCGAGGACAGTGCCTGTAAAGAGAAACCATAAGACAGGTTGTTACATACCTGAGCCTTAAACAACACCTACTTCTACAAAGGTAATACAACTTGGGGAACGAATGTGGTCGGATGTTCTGAGTTTTTAAAATCAGCCTGGATTTGACCTGTATTTGGTCTGGCCAACTAGCCACATTCCCTCTGTTTATTATCAAATGCTTGTCACCTTGTCACAATTAGATTTACCTGTTAACTGATGCGTGTACAATTGCCTTCAAGATCATTCAATGGAGATTTTGTTTTTAAATCAAAGATTTAAGCACAAAAGCAAAGCGTTGCAAACTTAAGCAAACATAAAATGGCTGCCGTCATACCTCCTTCACCTTCCTCACTTCATTCTGGGCATCCAGGTTCTCAGGATCCAGCTTCAGAACCATTTCATAATCTGACCATTTGGGAAGAAGTCAAACAACAGAAACGTGTTGTACATTTTTACATGGAAAGCACAGCCCAGCCAGAAGACTAACCCAGGATGTTTATCGTGTGCTGTGGCAAAAGCAAAAGTTAGAATTGAATTAAACCAAGACTGAAGGATTTGTGCAAGATTTGTAACTGAACTACATCCCAGAGAAAAGCATAAATACACTCAGGTTTTCTTTCAGGGGGTGCTACTAAAGCAAAGGGGTGGTGCTAAAAGCACCCTGAGAACTTCTGCTCTGTAGTGCAGGTGATTGTTGCCATAGCACATGTTCTCCTTCCCACTGTCACTCACCCTCCAAGGCAGATTCAAACTTCTGGAGGGCGAAACGAGTTGCCCCTCTTCTGGCATATGCTTTGGTGTAACTTCTGTCCAGAGCGATGGCCAGGTTACAGTCAGATTCCGCGACAGCGTACCTAGCAAAAACACATACAGAGTCAGTGTAGTTGCAGCAGTTGTATCTTGCAGCAGGAAATATATACTTCCAAAGCTATTCCTTCAGCTAAGACTGATTGGCCCATTGTTTGTATTGGATGGCTATACTAAGCATGAGAATAATTTTTTATAGGAATTCAGATGTTGCATTCAGATTACATATTTTTGTGTCTAGAACACAAGTTTCCTTAGAACAGAGTCAATAAATCCTTTCCCAGAAGGGTCACAGTGAACACAGCACCCATTTGCCTGACTGAACTCAACACTGTCTTGAGGAAAACTAATTCAGGCTCCTTCTCCAGTTTTTAGTGTTGGGAACTTGTAAGGACATTATATTACATTATGTCATTTCGCAGACGCTCTTACCCAGAGTGACTTCCAAATAAGTGCATCGCTATGCTAAAAGTAGTTATCAAGAAGTATTACAAGAGGTCAGTAAGATACTGAATTAAGTGCTAAACTAGTGTAGAATGCTTTTTTCAAACTGTGACCCTCATGGAGAGGACTTCAGAAGGAGCATAGCTTATGTTTTCATCACACTGTATCAGCCCTATTTAAAGCACAAGGCCACAGCACTTACTTTTTAAGCCTGAAGAAACACGTGGCTCGATTAGTAGGCAAGACCGGGTTGTAAGGATCGGCGCTCATGCCTCTGGTGTAACAGTCTATGGCGTCATCATATTTCCCTTCTTTAAAAAGTCGATTACCCTGAAAAAAAATGACAATGATAATATGCGAATGAATCATGAACACTTGATCGATCCATACAGGATTAAGCTCATACAGGATTTTTCTATGGAGTACCTCAGTGAGAATTCTGTTCGTGAAAGTCTCCATTTCAAAAACAGAGGACTCGAGGGACAACGGACAATTCCTCAAGTCACTGGCTGTCATTCTTATTCCAGGAGAGCACAATATTAACAAGGGCCATTCAAACCAGTCTTTCTTTATTGAAAGTACATTTATACAAAATCTAAAGGTTTTGAGTTTTTTTATGTAGTTTCCATGTGTGCCTGCCTCACGTTTTCACTCTGCAACATAACGTTTCAACTTGGGAGCAAATGCACCCCTGGGAACAAAGTTTAGCACAGAGCACAGCAACATGACACGTACCTTCTCCTTTTCGGCAAGTGCGAGGTCTCGATCGATGGGAACTCCCTCTGAATCAGACTCGGACTGCTCTGGGCTGTCCTCTTTGTCCATTGTTTCCAAAGCCTTACTCTACAACATGGAAATAACTAATTTACATAACAGAACTTAAGAACATAGAACTTAACCAATTTAAGTCCTGTACAAGGGCACAATAGAGAATATGCCTCATTCAGTCCCAGAAGCTCACTGTAGATGCTAAGATCACATGGATTCATAACAACTTCCGATATAACATGTTGAAAATGCCAATGCAATCCATGAGCAACGTCCATGGTGACGCACACAAATTAAGTTAAAAATCCTAAACATATTAAACTGCCGAGAGTTCTACTCCAGCAGACTGCCATGCATCAGGTCTCAATATATTTCAGCACAAACAGTAGCAGGAAAGGAAAAGTTGGGTATAAAGATGCTGAGGTGGGTGGGTCACAGACAAAAAATAATTGAACACTGACAGACACCGAATAACAAGTGTTGCATTGACACATAGAGGCAGAGACAGAGGAAACATCTGTCACATAAAGTCGGCATCCTTCCACTACATGTGAGTGTTTGATAAAATGAAGTGACATGATTAATGTCATGATTAATATGGGATATGAAAAAAGAGTAATTTACCACATCAAATTTGTCCCACGCCTGGTAGTCATAAGACTTTATTCTGGGCTGCTTTGGCTGGTTCTTCGCATTCTTGGTGGGAGGTTTGTTCTTCTCTCTCTTCTTTTGTCGGTAGTCCTTATTTCGGACAGGTGGCAAACTTCGCTGAACCAAAGACAGGTGTCATTAATTTGTAACGCACAGGACCACATTGAAATTATAAACCAAGCAGACACAGAAAAAGCACTTTAAAACCCATGCTCCTGTACGTACATTGGAGAGCATACATTGAGTCTGACCCTCCAAAATATTTGCAGGGTTTCTGAGTAAAATCTACCAACATGCAATTGGACAGCGACAATGTAATACACAGACAGATCAGATCAGCTAACAGTTTTGAAATACTACTTTGGAACCAGAGGGCGAGATTGAAAGCAATAATCCAATTTAAGGCGTGTTGCTGCATAGATCCACCGATTTTAAAACCTTAAGTGGCTCGGGCTTAGTTACGGGTCCGATTCACACTGTCACTAGACCAGTGACGTTGCGCAGACTGACGGGCTAAACACACAGCCTCGCGTGGCGCTTACCTGTTCGGTTTCGCAAGAACTACCACTTCTCAACTGTTCATCTTTCTTCTTGATGTCGGTCTCCCAGCTATCAAGCTCTTTCATGAAGTCTTGCAGTTCTTCTGCATTTTGCCGCATCTGCAACTGTAGTTCGACCGCCTTGTTTCCTCCCGACATCCCCGTCTTTCTGGGAATAAAAATGTAGAAACAGGTGTTATCACGATTGAGAAACTAAAGAGAATGACCATTATTCGCTCGCCTTGATAACTGTTACCTTTTCAAATCAATGAAAACCCTGATGCTGTTGATGATCAGTTGTAACCTCTTCTAACCTCGCACACAATCTAGAAAGTTAGCACGATACATAAACAGCTATCTAGCACACTTTACAGTCTTCTAGCTATAAACCACAGATCACCTAAAATCAAGAATCACAATTCACAGCCACATATATCTTGAGGTGACATTATTTGGGTTATAGGTATAGACGTTTGAAATGTGGTTGACAGGCTGGCTAACCAGTTCATTAGCAAAAATCACACATGGACGTTCTACTACCGCCAAATTAACATTAGCTGGCTAGCTACCTATTTTACAATCTCATTCCGCTGAATACTGTTCCTGTACCTCTCACCTCCGTCCTCAACACAGATCAAGTTCAAGATAATTAAAATATATATATATGATAATAAAGATACACACAAATCGCCCACTTTCAATGTTATCTGTTTGTGCACAGCGCCATGACAGCATATCCCAGCAACCAGCGTGATTTCTGAGTCGGCGCAGATCGTAAAAAATAATTAAAGGGACAGTGTGCTACATGTTCCAGCATGAGAACTTAAAATTGGCGCATATAGTTATTGTATAGATTTTGTTTGACGGAGATTCACGGATCTTTATGTAATCCAGTGGGCTCGTCCTATTCAACAGTAAAGTGATATCCGCAAATTCAAACAGCTAACTTTGTCTTGTTGTAGCTAGAAACCAGGATTATCTCACTGTCCTGAGATCAGTGAATCTGCGCTGTGTCTGAATAGATCAAAATTAACAGACCTTTATATTATCATATTGCTACCTACCTCTGGTCATAACAACATTTGCAGTCAACTGCAGTTTATTTAATGTATTTAATGTATTTGGGCTTGTCAATTGGTCTGACAGTTTATAGAACAGCTACACAAGGCAAACTAACTTGAACCAAAGCTAACGGTTCACCGTAAGAACATATTCCGGGTCATATAGAGTTAACACCACAGCAACCTTTTACCTTTTACCTTTGTCTTACGGCATGGTGTGCAAACACAGAATGACCTCTCTCTTTGTGGTTGCGTTAGCTAGCTATCTAGCTATAGTTATCTAGTTAGTTACCGTGCAGCTGCGTTTTCGGCTTGTGATTTGTGAGTTTGCTAGCTTGCAGGCTAACACGCTTGCTGGCTAGCTACAGCACGGAGCTAAAACGTATAGCTGACTAGCTGGCTTGCAAACTCGCAGGCGTTAGCTTGCAGTTTTCTATGACATGGACCAGAGTAAGCAGCAAGAAGAGGACTATGGTTACAACCTGTTCCCGGAGAGGCATGGGGGGAAATTCAAAAAAGGATCAATCGCCGAGAGCTTATTTACATTCAACCACAAATGTCAGGTTATGCTGCAGTTTGCACTGGAGACAAGTGAGTTTACTGCTGGAATGAGTTGTAGGATTAGATCGCCAATGTTAGGTCTAAAAATAGCTCCATGTTAACGGACAGTTACCCGTCTAACTTAGCTGCTATGAACTAACAACGTCAGGGTCAATGCAACATGTACCAGCTAGCAGCATGTCAATGCAACATGTATCAGCAAGTCAACATAAATTCGTTTGAATGCACTCAGTTTCTGTAGTTTACAATACCGTAACTATCTGTTAAAATATGTATGACTATGAGCTAGATTAACGTAGATTCTGGCCTTCCTAGTGCAAAATTCTGCCTTGTTAAAGTGACGCAGATCGTAGCTAACGTTTGTCCAATTCATATTGTCTTTCACAGGTCCCTATGCAAAACTACTCCTTGGTGCCATGAAAAATTCAGGATGGTATGTAACACCCAACTCAAGTTTGTACTAGTAAACGTCAGTGCCAACAAGTCACCAAGTGTGTGGCATGAATTCGTAGCTAGCTACACGTTTGAAGTTGACTAGTCGAATACACACCCCAGAATCAGTGTAAGGCTCTGTGCAAAACAAATGTTGCTTATATGTCATTTTAATTTTTTTTTTTTTCAGCACCGTTTATAAAGATCGACACTTTTCATGTGAAGACTGCGATGGAATTGTCAGTGGTGGTTTCGATGCAACAACCTCACAAGTAAGAGAATCAAGTCTCCATAATTTGGAGATTATTTGCTTGATGGCACTTTTTTTTCTACCTGCCATCCACTCAAATACTGCCAGACAATGAAGAGACATTAATTGATGCGTCACATTTTAGTTGTGGAGAGGGTGGTAAAACACCACAAATATGGGAAATGTATTTCACTAGGTAAAAACAAGCAGCACTAGGAGGTACTACATAGTGTGCCAGTTGTTTGCCTCTACTTAAAAAAGTCACATTATCATCAAACATCACAAATGCTTCTTATTTTCTAAGCTATTTGTAACTGTTTTCCGATTACAGATTGTTTTGTGCCAGAATAACATTCACCAGCAGTCTCATATGAACAGAGTGGTCACCCATGAGCTCATCCATGCCTTTGACCACTGCAGAGCACACGTTGATTGGTTCAACAATTTCAAGCACCTGGCCTGCTCTGAGGTGAGAACTCAGTGAATTAGTTTTTGCCCTGTATTTTTGTCTTTTCCCTTACCTGTCCACCTGAAGCAGGCTGTGGTTAAAAGGTTTGAAGTATGTCCTGTGAGTTGTGCAAATGTCTCTGTTTCAGATTCGAGCGGCCAACCTCAGTGGAGACTGCTCTTTCACCAACGAGGTCTCCAGGTTTAACTTTGGCCTCAAGCAGCATCACCAGGTAACACTGAGGGAATGGCTAATATTTGATTGGTTCTTCCAGCACACTCAGCCTTCATATACATTGTTGTAGATCACAAGCCAGCTTTTCTACCTGCTGGAGTGATACAAACACACACAGATGGGTACGCAAGTGATTCCTCTCAGTTTATCAAAATACACATCAACCTGCAAATTGAGTATAATCAACTTGCAAGAAAGGGAAGTACTAGGGAATAGGCAGGATCTTGTCTGAGGATCAGGAGAGGTAATGATTGCTGTTTGGATTTAGTATCTGTAATGATATATTTAATGTCATTTGTATGAAAAGGATAAGGAATATATGGGCGGCAGTGTAGCCTAGTGGTTAAGGAGCAGGACTCGTAACCGAAAGGTTGCCGGTTCGATCCCCGCTGGGACACTGCTGCTGTACCCTTGGGCAAGGTACTTAACCCACAGTTGCCTCAGTAAATATCCAGCTGTGTAAATGGATAACATTGTAAAGAACTGTAACCTATGTAAGTCGCTTTGGACAAAAGCGTCTGCTAAATGAATAAATGTAAATGTAAATGTATCCCTTTGCCCTGTTTACATGCAGGTCTTCATCTTTGGCGAAAATTGTTGGTGAAGGGTAGATATTTACAGACATTGTGTCCAAATCCAATTTCAGCCCATAAATGTCCCCAGATGGGGTCTGGTTCTTCTATGCCAGTGTTTTTCAACCCTCTCCTGGAGGACCCCCTGCCCTGCATGTTTTAGATCTCTCCCTGCTCCAACACAGCTGATTCAAATGATCAGTTTGTTATTAAGCAGCTTCAGGAGATCATAACGAGTTGATCATTTGAATCAGCTGAGTTGGAGCAGGGAGAGATCTAAAACATGCGGGGCAAGGGGTCCTCCAGGAGAGGGTTGAGAAACACTGTTATGTGCAACCTGAAGACAAGCAATAATAATAGCAGTTTGCAATAAGGTCCAATAAATTACAAGCAAAACATCCATACGGTGCTAAGATGAAACCGTCAGTTTGTATGTCAGACAGTAGCGTATCATGGATAATATTTTGGGACTTGGTCCATAGCTGGTCCATAGAGGTGCCACCCTGTTGTCTGTTTGTCCAACAGGCTTGTGTGCGAGACCGCGCCCTGCGGTCCATATTGGCGGTCAGGAAGGTGAGCCGTGAGGAGGCGGAGAAGGTGGTGGATGAGGTCTTTGACAGCTGCTTCAACGACTACGCCCCCTTCGGCAGAATACCACACGGAAAAAAGGACGCCAAGTTTGCGTACAGAGATTTCCAGAATCGAGACCGATATCATGCCAATCTATGAGGACCCGGTCAGTTAATTTATTTAGGCATTTCAAAGGTGCTCACATAACGAAAGGCTGCAGACCTTCATTTCTCGGCCAGCGCAAGCAGCCAACTATTTGCATCCAGTACATAACAACAATATTGGGGGAGGGAAAATATGCTGTACCATGTGGTTCAGTCACCTGCTAAAGGGAAGTGATGAGAGAGTCTATTTTATAACCTGCATAATATAAAAAAGTAGGAAGGGGAATGAAAGGGGAAGAAATGCATTTTAATCACACATTTTTTGGAAATCAGTTCTGAAGACAGGACATGTTTGCCACCTGATTTGTTTCTGATTTAGTGGTTGTCACAAATTCTATTTGTTTGCCTCACTGTGTGGACAATTAGAAAGTCTTTTTGTGAAGAATCATTGTCCACTTTAGAATGACGTAAACAGATCGTAATAAAATTGGTGGTTACATTTCTGCAGGGAAACTGAACCCATGTAACACTTGACTTTGTGAGGACAAATGTCCTAACATTCATGACTGAGGACTAAAAGATCCCTGTAAATAGACATTGATTGTACCTTAATGCTGTCATTATGCTGAAATGAACTTGATTCATTGGAATAAATGTTATATTTGATCTTATTTTTTGAAGTCCAAGCTCTCCTTTTTTCATAAAACCAGACAGTTGTATGTCTTACTTATAAACTGATGCAATCTCACATTAAAATATATGCACATGCTGCATCAGAGGCTTTCCTATAGACATACAAGTGAGTGTAATTACAGCATTTGTGATAATACAGTAAGAATATTATATAAAAGTTCAGTTTGATTCATGAGTTTGAAAAGTGGCATCATACTGTGAGGTGAGGTGAGGCGAGATGTAACATTATGAAGATAACTTTGCTACCTATCTATCTTCCTATAAGGAATGACACAGCTGCTATGAGATGCTCTGCTGTTAGGAGCCAACCAATAATGTAACATTGATTATCATTTAAATTATATAATTATTTCCACAATGTACATAAACAATGTAAAAGCTACATAATGCTACATTATTCAGATGGATTTTGTTCTCAAAATTTTGTGCAATATTTGTACAACATAACTGTTGATCGGTTACACCCCAAAGCCAATTGGAGAAAGTTCCCCCATCAGAGAGGCTATGTTAATTAGAAAGTTAATCTCTGAAAGGCCCAACGCATTTTAAGTCTGCATCTGAGAAGAGATGCTCTTTAGCCAGGAAAATTTAATTATTGACTCATACAGTTTGATCCTCATTGACGTCCTTTTAATCCCAGTAAGCTTCTCTTGAACTGCCATCCCTTTACAAGGTTATGGCATTACTCAGCCTTGGAACATTTCATATGAATTTTCCCCTTAAATAACTTCTCCCTTTGCCCGATTTAGAGAGTGTTAACACTTGGATACCACTGTTGCAGTTTCAAGGGAAAATATGAGTGCACCAAATCAATCTGTGCGTTGATTCAATCCAAGGCCCAGGTGAAACAAAAACAAGAATTGACGGTGCAGGGGTAAAAAAACCACACTCTGGGTGTTTCGACCAGGTGCTCATTAGCCTGCATGTGGTGCATGCTGAAACTTCTGTATAGCATCTTGATTTTGTGAAAACTTCATGCTTATTGATTTATCATCTGCTTAAAACCTTCTTGTCATTGATTTATAAAACTTAATGACAAGAAGGAGCCATATGTGATTTGGCTACTGTATGGAATGGCACTAAATGGAGTTGCAAACAAATAAGACATTTGGTCCTTCCCATTAGTATATCCCCCCAGGCTTTGTAGTTCTCACCCAATGTTAAGATGACTTTATTTATAGTAATTGCTTCATTATATAGTATCTTAAGATAGCTTGCTAGCAGCTGTCTTTTGGCAAGTGGCTCTCAACACACCCATTGTTAGCTAACCAGTTCACAGCCTGTGTTGTACACAAAGCTACACAGAAGAAAATTTAATGCTTGCCTCCAACCCCTGTTGTCACCTGTTTCTGGAGAGGGGGGGGGGGGGGGGGGGGCACCTGGACAGAGGGGCCCAGAGCATGGAGATCTGAGGGCTTTGCCCTTGGTGCTGATCCCACATGGGGCAAAATGCTGTGGGCACTGGGGTCAGCGGATCATTCCTGTAATCTTTCCAGCCTCATTTGCCCTTTACCCACCAGCTGCCTGTCCTGCCTTGGCTTCACTCCCATCTTCCTCTATTGCTTTCAGCCAGTGAAAAGTGAGGTACTGAATTTTGAACACTGTAAAATCAGTGTTGACAGTAATCCCGGTGTCTGTTCACCAACACTACTGTGACAGCTGCTTTGTCCCTCTATGTCACTGGGTCATTCCAGCATACCATTGGCTCTTCTCAACCGGCAGTCAGTTCTGCTATCCGTGAGGTTACAGCAACTGCACCCATGTGCAATTACGTGCACCATGTGTCAACAGTGTCATTATTGTCACCAAGAAAGGAACCATTGTGTCACCTTCCAGGTTAGGCTGCACTGCTGACCTTTTCATCACACATGTATGCCTTATGAATACAATCCTATCACAGCAAACATGTAACTTCTCCCTGCATTAAAGACTGGCAAACTATTTGTAACTATTTGAAAATAACCTCTTCATAATGGTTTTAATTGGACATATCAAGCATGCAGGGAATGACCTATATGATGAGAATTTAAACCTGCTCAAAATGGTCAACCTTATACTGTCCTGGTTTTTATATCCTCATAGAATCACTGTAATAAGCAGCGTGAGTGAATTAGTTGTCATTAATACTTACCGGATTAAGTTTAGCTCAGATAAATGTCTCTGAGGATACATGCTCAGCTGTCAGGAGCATCTGGGCATACCTAATACCATAATAGTTCTGCATGTGGTGTTACATTCAAGTACTACTTAAGGAATGCAGATACATTGTGTGCCTGTTCTATGGGTATATTCCAGACCAGAAACTGGCCTTCAATGTGTGCTCTGTTCAACGCAAGGTTTTCAGAATCACATGAAACAATGGACTTCCTCAAAGAAGATTTGATCTCTCTTCCCTGCAGTTGAGACGGCTGCCAGACGCTCCAGTGTACTCTCCCATGCAAATGTGTACAGTTGGAAAATTAAAAACTTCTTAGCAACCAATCAAGTCGCTGAGTCACATGGCAATGTCCTTTGAAGTTATAAACCTCTGCAGGAAAATGTCATTTGTGACATTTTTTTGTGGGACATTAGCCTTTTAAGAATCCTTCATCCATCTGTAGGGATTAATGAAATCAAGTCCTGTGAAAATTGGCTCCATTATTGTCATTATCCTTCACAGAAGAATATGTTGCTATCACAAAGGGTACAGATGTCCCCATCAGCATTTTAATTAGGAAAATACAGGGGACGGAATTAAATGCTGTATTTGTCTTTCATGTGCATCATTCTTCCAGCCACCACAGCGACGCACTAAATCCTGTATAGGATCAGACAGCAAAAAGTGGACAGAGAAAGATTATATTCATTTAGGAAAGCTTCGTGGAACTGCATCCTCATCCCTATAGTGTGGGATTAATGATTCTTGAGAGGACAGCAACCACTAGCATGTCTTTGTAATTCAGCACTGTAAAAAAAAACCTAAACATTTGTTTGCAATGAAAGAATTAATGTAATTGTCTTGTCAAATTAACTCATGTTAAAATGACAATTATGTGCATTTTGTTTACACACAGTGTCTATCAAATGGTTTGTATTGTAGTTTTCTTATTCAGTTGTTATTCCTTATGAATCGGCAGCAGTATAATCCTAAATTATATTGCATTGAATAACCAGCCTCAACTGTACCAACAATAGGTTCATGAAAGAATTTAAAAATAACAGCAATGTAACATCAAAAAGCTGATGGTTCTTCCTAATGTATGAAAGAACACTTTTTCCAAAATTGAAAAGTGCTTCCGTGGAAAATCCAGTCACTCATCAGACATGGGCTTTGGAAGGAAACTGCTATCCATATAGAGATGATATACCTATAGTACCTTAAAATTTAATTTTTTTGTAATTTGTGCACCTCTTATTTTAGAGAAATGCTTGTGTTTTGTAATAAAAGTGTACATATTTCACATGCCAGTTACACATGCCTGGAAGGGCATGAATATAAGGCCAGTGTATTCAATTGTACGTTTTAATCGTTAATGATAATAGTGTAATGATTTTAATGGTTAATAGTAATGGTTTATCACAGGTCATATTTCCATATATATCCATATTTGATTCATTGAATATAGCACATGCAAATGATTTTCAATTTTTGAATTGAGAAATGTAGTACTCCATAAGACCCGCAGGTGGCACTGTGGCTTTATTTTACAATACAAGTCATTGAAAAGTCGGTCTTTATCATGAACCCCTCTCTTCTCCCTTCCCCCCACAGAGGGTGATCCAGAACAATTTATGTGAATAAGCTCATTTTTGCTATCATTTTGTCAATTTGTGGATCAGAGGAACTTAAAAGAAGATTGTTTTTGGATTGTTTTACCTTCTGTGGTTGCAAGGTAATAAAATTATTATGTGGTTGAAATGACATGAAAAGGAGTACAAAACAGACAGACAAATATGTATGCATGATATAAGGGTTCTGGGAATAGGAAAATTAGTTGTGAATACCATGGAATGTGTGGTGTGTTTTGAATGATCTTGTAAGGAATTTACATATGGTGGCAAAAGGTTCAAATGGAGATGGAATTCAGCTAAGGAGGTGGTCTGTAGTTACATTGTCCTGTTTGCTCTACAAGAGATTCAGATGCAGAATCATTACAAAGATATTGTATGGAGTTTCTTCAAACTTTTCATTTCAATGACATAACCAAAGATATCATGCTGGAATATATGAGGATTTGACCACCCTGGTAAGTGTGCTTAGCTATTTGAAAATTTTGGAAAAAAAAAAGGCATATAGATATTGTAGTTGTTTAGACACAAAATATATTTGGTAGCTGAAATTGTTCTGCTCTGAATTAAACTATTAAAACTATTTCAGTTGTTTTACATCAGACTAAGACTAAGGCATAATTTAAAAAGAAATCTTCTTGATACGGTAAAAGTGCCCTTTATACTGTATGTATTAATATATTAATCAGTGCTGTACAACATCTTTCTGGAGGAAAATGTCTTTTTTGTAAGCTAATTACGTATTGGGTATATATTCCATCCAGTACTTAAATAAAACATAAAACGCATTTTGTCAACACAAGAAACACAGCATAAAACACATTCCTTTTTAATGGACTTCATTTAGGAGGTGTTACACTCTTTTTAGCTCCTCAAAAGGACATCTTAAATATTACATACACACACACACACACACACACAAAGACACACCAACATATATATATATATATATACATGTTGGTGTGTGTGTGTGTCACATATATCACATATGTCACATATGGCCTTGAGAAATCATTGCGGAAAACAGTTTCCTTTAAGTGTTTTTATGCTATTTTCTAGAAAGTACAACAAATACATAACTTATGGGCAAATTTTAAGGGATGCAACTTTGTGGTTATACAAAGTGTGTGGAGTGTGGAGTGTTTTTAAGCCAACTGCTTTTGCTCTTTTACTTGCGCAAGATTTTACAGTACTGTCCCCCTGGGACATCTCGGTTCTCCTCGGGGGACCAAGAGAATAAAGCGCGAGATTTTGTAACAGCGGAAAGAGGAGATGGAAGGATTTGTCCACCATAGGCTCAATGTCTCAGTGGAGCTGTGTGAGAGTTAACGATAGAGCTGGAGAAGAACAGAGGCAAATCTTTTAAAATGAAACTACAACTTGATTTTCTCAAGCCATTCCATTCCTCAGCCAACACTTTTTCTTGGTTGGCTCAGCCAAGGGTCTTCATGACCACCTGAAGTCAGATGTTGCTGAATCATAGTCTTATTGGCAGAATTAGGTACTCAAGAAAACCCTGGCGATGGGTCATCATTCACTGTGACCACAGATCACAGACCACAGACATGGCGCTATATTAAAAAAGGGTGGGCTATGGGCAAACTGTAGGAGAATAAAGCAACAGAGTACAAAAGTCAGATCAACATACAAAGCAAGGTGCGTGGCATAACCATATTAACCACTGTGCAGATCCAAATGTCAGTAACGCATCTGAACAAACCTGTTGAACATGTAGTACAACAAGTACGGTATCAAAATATTGTATAACACAGTCAAATATGTAGTACAGTAGTGCTGAACATTAGTACTATCTTATTCCTTATATTTTGCTTCCTAAACAATTGGATGGAAACAAAATGAATATTGTCCAAATTACACTACAAAGGATGATGGAGCTAGTTAGGATAATGAGCTAGTTTCATAAAAACAGAACTCTTCTGATCCTAGATTACATTCGTAATCTACATTGTGTGAACAATGGCAGAATGATTCACAGAAGGTATTTAATGGAACTGTTATGTGCTTTAGTCTATGCGGCGTAATAAATATTGATTTGAATAAAAGCTCACTGTAATCTGCTTACCAGTTTCTCAAGTATGCATAATATGAATCCACCCAAGGGTAAGTGTTTAACCTGACAATTAACTTTCACAGCAGGTAACAGATGTAATAGGCTCTCAGCATGATGATTTAAAATCAATTAATTATGGATATAAAGAATGAAATTAAGTAGGTGTTTAGAGAGGCAGAGCACAATTTACTTTTTTGTTCATATTTACACTGTAGCTGATGCTTAATTAAATAAAATCATAGTATAACTATAACATACTGGAAAGTTAATGAATAAATCAATTCTTTAACCAACCACTATTTACAGATAACTTGGCATACCAGACATGCAGTGAAGATAAACAGTTTTTATGCATGTACACACACAAGTAGTCACACACAAGCACATAGGTGCAATCATGCACAGACGCACATACAACTATACATATGCATACAAACACACACACACACTCACGTAAAGTTCACATTTAAATAAATAACTTAAAACACCATTAGTAAATAGTCAGAATGCAGTTAATTGGCAAAGTTAGCTGAGCAAAACTGTTGTAATTAGTGACAAACATCATTAAAACCGTTGTGTTTTCAAAGCCCATTAATTGGAGGACTTTTTCCTCTTCCCTAATTTATTATTCAGAGTTAAGGCTTTGCCAGGCCTGTTCTGCTGCTGGCTATTTTAATAAGCCTGTGATGTAATGAACAAAAGGCTTTCTTCTTGCTCTCAGAAACATGCACATGAAAATGTACGGTCACCTCATTACAACAGGTAATTTACAGATAAGAGGAAGAGCAGGCTCTACTTGCTGTTGTCCTTTGTGTATTGGGAGCTAGCTCAGATGAAAAGGAGTTCTACAGAATGGCTCTCGGCAGATTGTTAGCACTCATAGCAAAAATGTATCTTCACCGCCAGTAATTAATTTTGCTGGCATTCAAATCTTCATTTACTAATGATATGCAGAGTATTAATTGGATGATTAGCATAACAACCATTGGACAATGTCTCGGGGGGGCAAGGAGGGGTTGGGCACCAGGCTGTTTCCAGCTAAGCACTCATTAATGACTTCTTTTGCAAACTTCAGTAACCTTCAATAACTTTTCTGCCCAAACAGTGTCTCTTTAACACTACAGTTTGAGTAACTGCATTTTCAAATACACAGTCAGTGCTATTCAACAAATAATGAATAATGTAGGGAAACAATTACGTTTTTATGTATTGATTTTAGACGATTAGCTTTAATTGCTGTGCTGTAATAAACCTTACAAATACAAATTTGGCTGTACATACAGTGTTCCGTAGAAATGTACAAAATAAAGCAAAATCAGTTTCAATTCTTAATTTAACTGTACTGTATTCTGCTGTGTTGATTTCAGTGCGGAAAGGGACTACAAAGATAAAAATAACATATATGTCCCATAATTCTGAGCATGCCTAAGTGAGTAGTAAGTGCATTCAATAATTTTATACATGGAACATAAGTTTCTGAGAGGGCGTGTCACTTGTGTTCAGTTGTCAGTCACCCCATCACAAGAAATTCAGTAGAGCCTTTTTTATGAATTACTTCAAATAAGGTCAACGTATAATAACAATGGGGTCTTTGACAACCTAAACAATAGTAATTAATACAAAATAATAATAGTAAATATTAATTGTATAGTTGTGTAGAATTAAGCAATTGGATTTACAATGGTGCCATCTGGACAGGATGACAGTCCATCACAGAGTCATTCATGGATGTTTCAGTGTAGTGCAGAACTTCTCACAATCTAGTGCTGCAACATAAACCCTGCTTTGATATTGGTGTGTTAATATTGATAAATTTGAAAGAGACACTAAATATCTATTCTAAATATCTATTAAAATAATAATAATCATTGTATTAAAGTTAATTACACAACAGTTTACAACAACCTGTTTATGGCCTATAAAAGCAGACAGAAAACATTGTCCTTTGGAAATAGTAATAATTTTTTTACTCATTTGAAGTGCTATCCTTTTGAAGTATTGATAAAGGCTGAAAATAAATAAAACCTCCATCCCAAAAAAACACGTCTAAATGCTAAAATTACCACAGTAAAAATAATTGTCATAAACATGGAATTGCCTCAGATGAATGATCGACAACATCTAAAGACTACCCTGTACATAAAATCCCTTGTGTTGACATTGTTTTGAGTGTCCCTGAAGAGCTCGATTTGGTATCAACAGTGTGCTAGTAGGGTATTGAGGAAAGACACATTCACACTTCAAACCTAATGTATTTGCAGGGCAGTGACAGGCAGGCCTCGGTGGAGGAAAGCACCTGACAGGTAAATGACAACCACAGCAGCAGAGAGGAGCTGAGATTGTTTTGTCTCTTTTAGGCCAATTTATGATGACCTATAGGCATCTCTTGTGTCTTGCTAATCTCAGCTCCCTCATGGCTCTTTGCTAAAGGCCATGCAGCACCGCAGACTGATTCAGCATGCATGTATTCCACCAGGAGAGTATTTCTCCACACTGATATGAAGAACCTAACCAGATGCATTATCATTATTATGGTGCTGTATTAGTTTACTGAAACAAGTATATCACTTGCTATGGCCAGGAGACCTGCCTTAACGTCATCTCTGGTTGTTGTACCTGGAAAAGAATCCTGTGGAAAGTATTGGATTACATACAGCACTGGTCATTTGTAACTTGCTCTTACAGGAATCTCCTTTCAAAGCTTTACCTTTACCTTGATTAAAAAAAAAAAAAAAGCGCAAGACCACCTCACCACTTTGTAATGTACACCACAAGCTAATAGGATGGTGTGACCATAGTCTAAGATGCACACTTCCTAAATTAGGTGTATCAAAAGAATGATCAAACACTGAGTCCACGTTATGGATATGTATCAGGTAACAGTCTGCTGTAGGTTTTTATGATCAGAAGAACACAGAGACATGGCATGGATAGTATTCATTAATGCTACAATTTATCACAAAATTTATCGTTTTAGTTCTGTTTAACTGGTTTAATCATAATAATTAAGACTTAATGACAGTTTGACTCAAACGAGAAGATATTTAGACTGCTTGTCTTTGTGATCAACACCATTAATGATTGTCCTCCAAGTAAAAGCAGAGTTATGTAGATCAAAGAAAGTCAGGTGGGGCCCCTTTAAGACTGGTTATCAAACATAAAGCACTTCAGTTTTACTCTGGTGCAGGGCAGCTATCCCATAACTTTACTTCTTTACCTCTCAAAACACCTTCTATTAACGCATTTAACATATTTAAAAATATAAATGAACTTGTGCCTTGAAAAGATTGGTATGACACATGAGGACAGAGCAAATCAGTAGCGGTCTGGATAGAAGTTTAGTCCTTTCAGACTATGCGTAGTATGTACATCATCTGGTCAAGAAAGCAGGAAATTTAGCTATCATTCTAACACAGTTATTCCTTAAAATGGAGCAGTCAGCCTGCTGTTAGGGTAAATTAGGGCAAAGAAACAGGATAGCAGAGTGAAGCAACAGGTGAATCCAAGAGGACCAATAGCTGTGTCAGAACCCAGAAAGCAGCCCCCAGCAATTCCTGTTAACTGCTTCCTTGTATTTGATAATTTCTTTATACCGGAGCAGTCTCACATGTAGTATTTCATCACAGCCACGTACCTCTGTCCCATTTGTGCATGATGTAGTCTGCTCAAAGCTTAAGACAGATGATCAAGGTTAGAATGCTGGCCAGCATTTGTTCTAGTGTGACAGAGGTAGGCCAGACTAAGACCGAAGACTGACCACAGTGGAACCATGGCTCCTGTTGTCATTTCCTGTTGACCAGTCAAATCCTCCCCCTCTGATTTTGTAGTGGCAGGGAGGAATCTCTGTGTCACTACAGCTTGGCTTCCCTCAGGCATACCTTGTGCAAGAGGATATTGATGTTCCTTCTGGTTAACCTATTGGATGGTGTTAACTTGGTCAGCAGGAATCTTGAGTAGGGGTGGTCTGCAAGCGTATCAATGCTACCTGACCATTTTCTCTTCCAACACACATTGACTGAAATGCAGTGGAACTGACTGCTAAACTCTCAGGTGGTTGGGAAACCTGCAAACCGCCCATAAATAAGTTGATCTTAGGGTGCACAGCGTTATCCAGAAGTATATGCAATACCACTGGTCAGCTACATTCATACCATCTCTGCCCAAGTTGTCAGTTTAGTTGCTTCTAACAAAACTATGGATCATGAGCACTTTAGTCCTATGAGAATAGGGCTAAGTATGCATTTTCAGCCCATAGCGTAATGTCTTCTGACAACATGCCAGTTTACATTTTATGACATACCAACAAACTCTGACAAAAAATAATAAGCATTATATTCATATTAGAAGACTGACAGTAATATTTTCAGAAAGAGGCTTTGTTCCCTATTCAGAAAGTTTTGCAGTCACTTGACGAACAAAAACTCCATTGGACTTGCTCTGAGCTTCTGAGCGCACTTTTTTTGCAAGGCATCCATTTGCGTAAGGCTTTCTAATTGCAATTTTTATGTTCATTAACCCGTTGGCCTCAGATCCACAGGAGGTTCATTATCCAGGAGGCGCAGTGGATGATGTCCCTGTTTTCCCTGCTGGAAGAGAAGACTCTGACCCCGTCTGTGCTGCCGCCGCGTTACAGACTCGTTAAGTGAGCGAAAGCAAGATCAGTGAAAGCCTGATGGCAAGACAGAGTCACTGCTGTTTACCAAGCCCTGCATCAAGTGTTTTTTTGGCCGCGGACATCGTGTAATTACGGCTGATGTGATTACTTTGGAAAATGCTGATGCCTTAATGAAAGAAAGAGCAGTACTCAAAACATTATCATTATAATACAAAGTTAATGTAAACACCCCCCACCACCACCTTGCAGTTAAAAGAAAAAAAGTTAATAATGGTTGTATTGTATTTATGATATTTTAACATGTGCTCTTCTGATGGCAGCACAAAGGATGCATAGAAAAGAAAGGAATACAATTACACACTTGGCTTGATGACCATCTCTGTAGCAGTGGTTAGATCAGTTTTCGAAAACAACTGTGAATCAGGAAGGTCTGACAAAGCAGATCCAGTTTTACATAAGAATATAAGAAGCTCAGGGAGGAGAATAAGCTATTCAGGTCAGCTAGGCTTATCATTTTACCTATACAATGAAGTGTGTGTAGCACTGTGGCAATCCAAGTCCCTGCTTACTGCTTCACATCCTGGTAAGCTATTACATGCATTTATAACTATCTGAGTGAAAAATGACCTCATAGTGTCAATATTCCTCTAGAAGATGCACCCTATGAAATTAAATCTGACTGATTGAAACCTACCCTGATCTTCATGGTGGGCTGCAGACTGCAGAACTGACAGACGCCTTGCCTATATATCAATCCTAGGGTAGTGCTTTGTCATCTTCTGCTCACTTATAAGCACTGATCTGAGATCAGATTTGCTGACAGTAGAGAGTACTCTGTTATGTGCCCTCTATCAAACCCAGATGCTCTTAAAACCTGAAGCTGTATTCACACTGCAAAAGTTGTTGCTTTGCTCTCATGCCAGAAGTCATTTTAAATGAGAAGTTTTAGAAGTTTTAAATGAGAGTCCTTCAACCTGACACAAAGTGATTGCCAACTTAAAAGAGACCTTTCACTGTGACAAAATTGACCCTTGGTTCTATTTTCAATGTGCTAGACCACTGAAAACATGTTCCAACCAATCCAAAATAGGGGCGGGATTTCATTTGTGCCAATCAAAGAATAGTTTCCAGATCATGCACCCATCATTATAGTAGTCATAGCAGGGGTGTCTGAACGCCCTGGACTTTATCATTCCAGCTTTGTCACTGTGCCATATTCCTGAAAGCATCCAACGGATATCAAAAAGGTGAATAAGGCAAAAACAGAGCAGTTACTGGATTCATGACCACTGCATCTGGACGAGTTTCTTGGGAGATATAACAGGGAGACATTGTGATTTGAGTCACTTTGAGTCACTTGGGTAACATTTTTATGAGGTTTTGCACCAGAAACGCATGGTACTGTGCCAATGGACCACCAGGAACTTTTGGTTCCTTTTTATTGTTTTCCAGTAAATGACCCCCTGTCTCCAACCGTATTCAAATTCTGCCATTCATTAAAACAAGTCCCATATTAATGCAGGTCCCCAAAGCAGCGCTCACAACACACTAAAAGCGTCCTCTCACTCCAGTCATTTTTTTAATTGTTTTCAGGAAAGGCTCTGGCCCACACCTCATCCTCAGACCTGTGCCTTTTTCAATCCATGGCAAAAATGCATGACTTGGCGTGATTTTCATTTGTTCTCCATGACAGTACACAATGCAGGAAGTGTGCGTATAATAAATGAAAATGCTTGTTCAAGTACTTCCAGAATCTCAAACCTTGGCATACAAACTGTCTCTGCAGATTGGCATAGACCGGCGCTCCTCAGAGATAATGGATGCTGGAATTCAAGGGTGATCAGTATGTCCCACACCCTCCTGCTCGCCTGCCAAGCGATATCACGCGCTTGTCGGAACGTAATGCCCAACATGTGTTCCGCACTTTGAAGTTCTGATGCCTCAGAAACAAGTCCAGGGCTTTTATATGCCTGCTTGACTTTTTTGTGATTGGACCAAACGTTCCCACAGTTCATAAGTGTTTTTTAAGGTCTTATTCTCCTCTGGAAAAAAGAAAGGCACGGTCTACACAGCTGAGAGCTCTCCACATGTTTTCTCGCTTAAGCCCTCCCTTTTCAAGCTTTGATTCCCCTCCCCAACATTCAAAACCACTTCTGATGGAAAATGCAGCTGCTTGCAAGATTGTTCTAAACATACATGGAAATAATTTCTGTGGCACGGTCCGTATGATCAGCGTAATGTAAAGGCAAATGGGGGAAAAAAAATGGAGGAAAAGCAAACTCAAGCACCAAGCCAGACCATAAGCGCCTGAACAGGGGTGTTATCTGTGGCCATTTTTTTAAACTCAATAAATGTCAAGATTTGACAGTGGGGGTAAAGATCCAGATTTTTCAAGGGATCTGAACACAAGGACTGACAATCCCTGGCTGATCAATCTGTCACAGACAGCTTTGCACTCAGTGCCCTGATGTAATGAGGGCACTATATCTTGGTTCTTCTTAGTGTTGGACCAGGAAACGGTGGCCAATAACGTCTGGGAGCATCAAATTCTCAAATTTCTTTTTTTGTTTTTGTCTGCCAGAAAGTGTTTTGTTTTCATTCTTTGCCAAGACATGCAGCCAATCAACAGGATGCAAGACAAAAAAAAAAAAAAACACTGCAGAGCAAGCACTTGATTTTGCTGAAGCATTTTTCACCCGGTCTCATTCAAGCATTAGGTACTTAATATTAGAGGTTTTACACAAAATGAGATTTCTTTGTTCTCTTTTTTCTATTTTTTATATGTTTGAACCACTTTGTGGGTGTCAAAACGATCATTGTAACCGTGCTGATGTGATTAAAACATGCATTCCATTTTGATTGATGCAATATGGTTCGCACATGTGTTCTCGGTAATTACAACACTTTGAAAGCCGTGGAATCTGCTTTTGATGTGCGCTGGCGCTGATTTAGAGGAATAAAACTCCCAAAGCCATCTGGGATTAAAAGATGTTCGTCAAACCCCGCACAACGGGTCGACGTTTTAGATCTTGGAACAAGATGTCATTCAAAATGCTTTTCAAAGTTGCTTTGAAATAAATAATGACATCTGCATGTTAAGTGTTGTGCTTTCTGTGCCTCTCTGACACAGCTGAACACGCCACATGCTTCAAGACTAAAGAGTCTGAGGTCTTTGTAGTGTTAGGGTTTTCTGAATTATGGCAGTCTGATTATCGAAGGGGGTCATTGGATACTTTGTACATTGTTTCATAGTCTAGGGCTCTCACATCAACCACAAAAATCTTCTATCAATAATCATGGCAGACATAATTCAATTATTCAGTGAATAATGTTAATCAACTTAGTTTCTCCAAATGTGGCTGATTCTAGCCGCATACAGACCTCAATCTGGAAACATAATCACGTTTTTCCAATGGGAACTGCTAGTCATCGTGTCCACAAGAGGGCTTCAGTCTTCAACAGAGACCACACACTCCCTTTGGCTGGAAATAATAGCAACAATCACAGTACATGCAGTCAGCTGATTCAAATTAATTGTGATGGCTAGCAAGTAGATACTTAATACCGTATAATAGCTATCTATGTTGACATAACACAACATGCTGAACAAGGGGAGTGTCCAAGGGAAATGTCTAACACTGTCCAAAAAAAAGTACACTTATAGTTTTCACTGAAATTTTAATTAAGAACCATCTTCAGAAACTCCAACACTGGAGTTTCACCTCTTGTAAAGCCAGAGCTTCTGCTGGAAGCTGCTTGTTTATCTAAAGGTAATATGACAGGTAAAGGTAACACTACAAAAGTGGTTGGATATCCATCAGTCAGAAGTGAAAACTTTAAAAGGAATAAACCTATCAACTGACTATTCATTAGCAACCATTTCAAAATGTGTTTCTCCCAGGGTGTCATCTGGTGGAACCCTCTGTTCCTTGGACCCATGCTCTATCATATCATCATGGCATTTTATCAAACTGTTCCAACATGTAGTGCAATCATTAGCAAGCTATTTTTTAAGGCAGAGGAATCTCTGTTTATTTTCTAAAAGACAATGATCCATGTTGAAAAATGGCTAAGCAAGCATAATATGTCTACTCTTAGATATTTTTAGGAGTTTATCTCAATTACTTTTGCAAGAGTCCAAATAATTTTACCCCATTCAGTTCTACTTTTTTTAAAAATTTATATTCCATCTTGATAATGTCCTCTAAATCACTCTGTGACAAATCTCATCATAAAGGACACGATAACAAATAAAAGTTGATTTTTTAATGACATCAATGTCCACACCAGCATGCACGGACCAGCTCTGCCTTGAGACTGGGAAAGTGTTCAGGTTGTTGTCTTCCATTCAGCCTGCACTCTGGCTTTCCCGAGTGAGTTAATCATATAGATCTTCAACATTTTAGGATGTAAAGATGGCAATCAAATTACTTGGATTACAGGCACTAAAGACTGCAGCAAACAAAAAGTCCCCTCCGCCATGAGAAACGGTGTTTCATGTAGTGATTTGTCCACTTACTCTGAACACAGGTTGGAGACCATTTATTACAGGCCTGGAAGAAAAACATTACAAAGCCATTACAGTAATGACAGTAATTCAAGACAGGATTGACGTCGTCTCGAGGGCCTTCTTTCCATCATTGGCCTGAGATACACATCTCCTGCCACAAGGGGGAGTATTCACCAAAAAAGGACATGGCTCAACACGCACAAACATCACCATTTTTTTAATAATCTTATTTATGTTTCAGAAATCCACCAGACAGTGCCAAGACATTATCTAAGATGCTTATGGAGACACCACAGTTTTTCACCCAGTCTGGAAACCGGCAGCAGTCTGCTTTATGAAAAAAAGTGTCATGCCAACATAAATTAGCTGCATATGTTAGCAGCTCTGTTTTAACTCTTCGTGGATGTCTCTAAAAAGCATGACTGTGATTATCATTCTGTTGGCAGGTTTAAGACAAAGTGGTTAGTGGCTAAATACAAAGGATTTGCTGACTTAACTAGTACCTTTACAGTAAAGAAAAATGTATGTTTTTTTAAAGGGGTGGACTACAATAAGTATTACAGGTGAAGTGTCACAGCGCTAGACTGTACCTTTTAAAAATCCTACATTTCAGTGCCAATGACTTACTTGTGTAGGTTCTCCTGTCATTTCCACAACAAAGGGTCTGGGGAATAAACCCTGCTAATCTCAAATCTCTTTAATCCGTTAACTTTCAGTTTGGTCAAATTTAAATAGGATTTACAGACCTGGAACACGAGGAAATCCCTTCTTTCAGTCAACACAGTCATTTATCATGTGGAATAATTTCCAGAACCAAGGTCCAGGTTCAATGTATTATGAAGTATTATGAATGGATTTCCAACAAGTGGTTTCAACTGCGTTCCATGTTATATAGATACATGCCCACCACAACAACCAGTCTGCATCGAGGCTGCTGATTTTATACAGATGAACTGTTCTTTTAAAAGACAATATTTGGAAATTCCTGAACTTATGGCAGTTGACCAAGCCCCAATTTAATGGATTTCAAACACCATTTAGAGGGTTATGTAAAACCAGCTACACTTTCTAAAGCCACACGGGGCCCAAATTGGCTTTGAATTATTTGTCGTTCAATAACAATTTAATATATTACATTACTAATAGCTCTTAAAGTAAGTAACACTTATTATGAATTGATATCTGCATTAAAATGACACTTTACAACTCTGATGGCATTTAATTTGGGTTTAATTGTTATTTGTTGTTTCTGTGTAAACAGCAACACAGAAAGAGAAGTTCAGATAATTGCAGTTTACTTCAATGTCACCTTAATTTTACTATATTACTAACCATTTGCACAAGAAAATCCTGATATCCTATAGATAGTGTTCGCACAGTGTGTCAGATGTGTGTGAGCAATGATAGCTGGTCTAGTACCTATGAGCAGCAAGTCTAGAATGATGTAAACTTTTTTTGAATCACCTTTATTGTCCATCTCATGAGAAGGATTGTTGAAGACAAGTGAAAAAATACCATTCGACAGGACACACTTTTTTCTCAAAACCAATGTACTACATATTCACTGAATCTTATGGTATATGGACGGGCTATCATAGTGAGCATAATGATTGGAATGAACTATCCAGATGATTCAATGACCAGCTGATCCAAGCAGCAACTGTGTAGCACTGAAAATACACTAAATGTTCCAGCAGATATTTCTCATAATAAGCAATGGAAGAACAAACAGACAAGGCCAGCAGGATTTACCAAAGTAAGTGGAAACATTCAACTGAAGCAGAAGATGATCTAAATGACCTCTGGTAAGAGTGAATATGTTTATTTGATCCAGCCAGAATCCAGACTGGACCAACAGCAGCAGACTAATACCCGCAGCCACACCCTGAGATGGTGACGCAATTGCATGAGTTCCAAACACATGTGGTACTTAAGACTAAAACTTCATGATTCAGTCATCTTGTATGGTGTGTCAGGTAGCTACTCACTGTATAATTAAGTTTGCTGGCAGTTTTCAAAAAAATTTGAAAAAAAAAAAAAACACTGTGTGTACTAAACTTAAATGCATTTACTTTATCCCAAGCAAAACAATAGATATTAGAATGTGGTAAAACTGCAAGGGTTTTTCCACAAGACTGCGTGCTGGGGCATGAATATTTTGTGCGCACAGAGTACATTTGTTCAAGCAGCCGCCAGCCTCTTTCACAGAGAAAAATCCATGTTTCACATATACATTGCCTGCAAGTAGGTTCCCGTGACTCAGACGTTGAAACATCCACCGCTCACTCAATTTGTCCATTTTGAAAGCCCTACTGTTGGGGTCTTAGGGGCAATGAAATGCCGCATCGAGCCAGTTTCCTTTAGCCGAGTAGTCTCTTTTGATTTTCGTCAGCCATTGAAATGTGTCCAGGTTTTTTAGGCCTGGTATTTAATGTGTGTAGTCTAATTCAAGATTTGATGGATGGATTCACGCTGCACGCCTGCGTGAGCACATATGGAGGCAGCGAGAAACACATGGCCTTGATAACATGTTTCTTTGAAGTCGAGCAGCATCCAACATGTGAATAAGTACATGTTGGGGCCAGAAATAGTCTCTTTGCACAGTGAACGACTGGCTTGGAAGTGATCTGCAATGCAATTGAAGTGAATTGTATCACTATATCACTATTTGTTAACATACAGCATCCCCCAAAGCCTATGTATCATTCTTACATTAACGCTGTTTAAAAACTATTTGCAAAAATCAGATGTTACGCTTGTAAGAATCAAATTCGGTTCACTTACAACACGTAATACGGTACTTAATAGAGCGGAAAGGTGCACGCGCCTAATTAATGAAAAAGCCGTTTGAATTTGAATACATTGTGTATCTCGCGCTAATGACCAAAACGCCTCACACGTAAAATAGTTCGAAAGAAAAGTTCAGTTAAGTGTTTGGGGACCAGTAATAAGAAATACGCTTCCTCCAGCCAAAACACTGATTTTTAGTGTTAAAAAGGTGTTAAAACCAGAAATTCAACTGATAGAATGGACATTTCAAAGCAGTCTACGTTTCTGTTAAGAACCGAGGCGGCATCACATGAAAACGAAGGGGAACAGGCAAGGCACCACAGCGTCATCTGTCATGGAGTTTTAAAAATAACGTGAGTCAAGTTATTAAATGTCTTTATTGAGTTCGAGATATTATTGTCTGCACTACTGCATTATAGCTGGAATAATATTAGTAATTTGTGCGACGTAATTTACGCGAGTCATGATATTTTAGATTTTATTTAACGTTAACACAGGGTTGTATAAACACTGAACATTTCAAAAACGTTTCGTTCCATGTTTTAAGGACTTGGTTAAGGCCATTTCACAGTGAATTAAGAGAACAACGTTGATTAAAACAGAAAAAAGCTAGGGACAATCACGTTACACTTTCCCATTTTTCAGTACACGGCCTTCTCCGTGTGCAGGTCCGTCCCAGGTCATCATGAACCCCCGACCGGGGTACTTCATCTTCCCCCATTTTGAATTTGTCTGTTTGATAAGATCACATTTCAGAGAGAAACCAACAGTTAAACAAAGCAACTTAAGAGCAGCACTCCATTTGTAATGAGAGTGGAGCTGAGGAATGGATTTTAAATGTAAAATTGTAACAGAATATTTGGGTATGGTATTAATATGGTTAAAAGTGGTGTGATCCTGGACAATCACACCATGCACTTTTCTGTGGAGTTCAAGACCTAAAACTACATACAGCACACTCCTGGCTTGAGGAGAACTGATCATGATACTGAAATCTTATTGGCTCCTTGCCAGGGAATCACCTGATATCAGCATGGAAGAGGGAGAAATTGTGAGAGCGTCAGTAAAGCCTGGGGGTGGGGTAAGGGTTGAGTCAATGAATCAATCTAATGGATTCACTTAGCATTGAGTTTTGTGAAAGCATTTGATGAGAGAAGTCAGAGGGATGTGTGAAATCGCTCTGCTGTTGCTCCAAAAATAAAGTCACCAGTAGAAAGGTGCCTGCATTTCCTTCAGTTTCTCCATGAATTCTCCTTGCCTGGGCCCCTTGAAAGACCCCCCTCTGACACTCCTCTCCTGCTCTGCCCCAGTCCTCCTCAGTGTGTGCTGTGCAAACAGAGGATCAGCTCCCCACACGTGGTAAAACAGCTTCTCCCTCTCAGTGATTCTGTTTCCAGATTGGCCTGACAAAGAGCACTCGGCACAGAGGGCCTGGGAATCCCGCCCCCGCTGTGTGCCCTGCCCCTTCACATTCAGGTCATGTTGTTTGAGCTGTTGTGTTCGCTGGGTTTCAGGTTACAGCCCCTTTCTTAGGCCAACAAAGGCCAGACAGGCTGCTGCAAATAGCTGCCACTTGTTCTTTTCAGCATGCCGCTCACACCTTTTTAAAAGTACCGTGTACACCCCACCTGCCCGGACGACATGGCTTTTGCCGGAGCGCTCTCGGGCTGGAAAAGTATTGCTGTGGAAAATGGGCCTACTCCCTGACACTGCGTGAAACCCACAGCTTCATCACAAAATGTCCTGTGAAAATATTTGCACATTTTTTTCAGCTCATATGCAGCTATAAGACTGATAAAGAGGTCAAAACTGCAAAAATGAGGAGCAGACTTCTCATGGAGTACACCAGATGGTTGGTGTAAATGCATGAAAAATAATACCCAGAAAACATCTTATTCATTTGCTGATTTGCTGGCAACAGACAGCTCTGCAGGATTCCAAGCTCCATTGTCTTGAAATGCCCTGCTCTGACTAATAGAAGCAGAGTCCACTCGTCAACGAGCGCTCCTTGAACCGTCTCACTGGGCGTTGTAACTGTTGACAAAGTTCTCCCACCTGCCAATCCAGGTCAAGCCCACTTTGGCAGCATAAAGTGTCTGTGCTCCAAGGGTCACACCTCACAGTCACCTTGGGCCACTGCATCTCACTTCTACACAGGGCTGCTGTGTGGAGCAGACGCCTGAGAGATCAAGCCGCTTACTCCACCTTCGCTTTTACCATGCACAGACATGCATCGCCAAGGGGCAGGCAATTGGGGAAAGTCAGTTTCCCGAATCTCTCTATCAGGTGTGGGTGTTAAGAGGTTCCAAGCAGGCACATCTGTGCATTGGTTTTGAGTGTTGCTTATAAAGAAGACTAAGTAGGCACCAGTATGGCTCCATAACAAATTTTGACTATGGAAACTCTTGAACAATCTTGATAGGGCATTAACAAAGCAGTAAGCTCTTATTTTGGAATATGCAGCAGTAAAAAAAATCAAGACTGCTATATAATGTTGCAGAGCACACTCCAATACTATACAGAAGTCACATGATGGCACTTTGATGGCAATGTTGTACTGGGACAAACACATGAATATGTTAATGATCACACATAATTGTGGCTCGTGGCAGAGTTGTCAAAGGGAGGTCATTCTTTGCTCTGGGCAGATTTTTGCATATAGTAAAAGAATGCAAAGCTGAAAAGTCAATTGTAGTGACAGAGAGTGCAGAAAACCCCCCTGGGGTTAAACTAAACATGCAAGGTCACCTTCCTTTCCTGCTCACAGAAGAATACCCAGAGGCTACAGACTTCACCAGTCTGAATGTGTTCAGGACTATAATTTCAGACACAGACATATTTTACTGCTGTGTTGTCAATTTGTTTGGGGCTTATTTCTTAGAGTGTTTCATGAGCACTAATGTTTTTCTTTTCTTACTGAAGACTGCTGCTAGGTTATATTCATGTACACATACAGTGAAAGGTTACTTATTCACCAGATATCAATTCATGAATGCATAGTAGTTTTAAAGGTCTTTATAAGAGCTATACATGCTCAGTGTATCCAATCAGACTTTCCAAGGGTTTATTTTTTAAAGTACTTAATTGTTTTTTAACACTGAACTTTAATTTTAAGTTCCAGGTTTACATCTATCATAGTAATGGATAAGAAAAGTAGGTTTTGCAGAGAATAAGGTACTTCATAAAACTGAATTTATAAACCCACTTTATTTAACAGGTACAATGCCAATAGTAGAATGCAGTAGTTTGTTCAGCCAAGGATCACACAGTTAACATTTGAGTGGATCTTTGGATGGAATCATAGCCCTTTACAGATACATGTTTACAATTTTTCGGTGTATTTTTCTGAAGTAAAACAAATCCAGAGCTCAAGTAATGTTCAAATCAAAGTTAGATTTGCCCAACAACAGAAACATTGGTCTGTGTAACGCCTTTGTGATACTCACCATCTGTAACACTTTTCTAATAATGATAATGAAAAAAAACTGAGTTAGGATAAGTATCCAATTCAGTTTTTTAAAAAATCTAACGAATAAAGTCTGTAACAGCCCAGGTGCAGCTCAGCACCAGCCCCCCCCCCCCCCCCCCCCCCACACACACACACACACACACACACACACACGCACACAGAGTCACCTGTGTTTTCCCCAAGTCACACATTTCACAAGTGCCTTTATTTCACCCGTTAACCTCTCACCCTTCTCTTCCAACATTCATCAAAAATGACAAAGCCTTTCAGAGAGACCGGAAGGGGGGACTCACCCAGTATGGGTCATACATATTTGAACATGATTTGCCCTGACTTGATCAAATAGGCAGTAAAAGAAGTCCACCCCCTATTGCCCCCATGAACTGCATATACCATGCGGGAAGTAGAATCCCTGTCACAATGAGATGCTTATAGTTATTCTACTGAAAAATGCCTCATTTCAGCACCACATAATGACCATGTTCCAGAAAATAGTATGAGCCAATCTGATTCTTATAGAATCTTGAAAAGCAAATAAGGGCACCTTGTCAATGTCTAAAAAAATCAGTTAGGGCTAAATTTAATGTTCATTATGTAACATATATATCTGAATGAAGCTTGACAATTTTTGTTTCTGGAAACTGTTGCCAAATGTCCCTATGGACAGATAAAATGCTGAGCTTAGGACCTGGCCAACAACCATGAACCACTAAGAGATCTGAACTCAGTTCCATTGCCTTCCTGTGGAACATCCATTCCTGGATGATTGGATGTCCCACAGAACTGATTTTCATGCAAGAGTATATTTTGACTGGGTCCAGAGCAGAAAAAGTAAAACAACAAACTGGTTTCAAAGCTTTTAGATACAGTATAGCCAACTGGCTTTATGAAACAGGAGTGTGCGCATTGGCTTGAGGTTTCATGAGGCAGCGTGTTGAATGAGTCCAAATCCATTCGTCTGCTCTGGCGTTTTGGCCTCCTCAGCTTCGTAGGAGTGGCATCTCAGCCAGTCCAATCCTAGGGGCTTAGTCACTGGAGCTGCTGGAGTAATCGTCTCCTGTAGGATTAGTCTCGTCGGAGGGTGTGGAGCTGGGAGAAAGATGGAGCGAGGCGGGAATACGCGTCTTTTACAGCCCTCGCTTTCCACCTGTGCTGACACAGCCAGGAGTTTACAATTGTCCTGAAAGAGTTACAGGCAAGCGCCTCCGAAACGCCTCGCCTTTATGGGCCCCGAGTTATTGCGGAACATTTGTAAAACAGACAGTTGCCATGGCGGGCCAGCCAGTGATTTATTGCAACATCTGCAAGTCGAAAAGTGCCTGTCTCTGCTTTTAACCGTTTCGCCCCCATCACAGCTCTAACAGGCAAAACACATGGGAGGAGTGAAAACACAGCCGACTGTTTGGACAAGCATGGAACAGAGCAGCCAGTGTGTTGATGGAGAGATTTAGAGGCCCTTCAAAAGCTATTGTTGAAAATGATTCAGTTGGTATGAAGCAGACGCTGGCTTCAATTCTGGTAAAAGAGGCCAAGAGTCTGAAGACAGTAAATATCTCCCTGTACTGATGATCTAAACATCTCATTGTGTGGTTAATGACGATCAGTCAGATCATGTCCCGCTGGCATATCTAAGCGTGGGTGGGTTGCTTCAAAAGGAAAACCTGATTGCATGAATTAACTTGCAGACAAACTCCCATCAGAGCGACTACAGTATGATCAGGAGTGCAGTCTTGATAAGTAGACTCATTTTTAAACAACACAGTAGACTGAAGAAGCATATGCTCACCTTACCATAAGGCCAAGAAGAAGAAGAAAAAAAGATAGGATCAAATACTGAGAGAATCCATTTTGTCTGTATAATTCAAAGTATCAGATCATGCTGCAAATGCAGGTGTAAAAACAGACTCCCTCCTTTTTATTCAACTGGGAAATGAATATTCAACATTCCAAATAAAACTAGATAAAACAAGCTGTGCCCTGAAGAACACAATTACAATGGAGGGAAGTGGTATGTAATCAAATGTCATTAAATGACATGTAAAATAGAAGGAAAATATGAATCCAAAATGATTTAGACTCAAAGTTAGAGAAGCCTTAAAGTTACACAAAAAGCTGCACATATGCACATGCCGGTGCACTTTAAAATCCTTTCTCAAAATTCACTCCAAAAAATTTCTTGACTGTGGAGTCAAAACAAAACTGGGTTTGAGGAGGCAATCAGGCTCGACTCCCTTTCCCGGAGGACTTTCTGCGCCTCACAACAAAAGAAATCCAATTCCACCCAGCAGTTTGCAGCCATCTTATATTATAAACATCTGTCCTTGCATGGCCACATCTGGCAACAATGAGGGCAAATTAGCTACAAAATTCTGTGTATCTGGCAATGAGATAAGGCTTAGCATGCTAAATTCATTTTCTGCGCTTAGTCACTGGTGGTCTGAAGAATGATCCACTTCCTGTCTCGCTCTCTGGTGCCTGAGTCAAAGAGGGGAAATTATCCTGCAGTCTGGGCAGAGCCTTTCTGACGGGAGGCTGAAGGCTCCTCGCTGACTGCTATTCCCGGAGACCCCTGGATCCCGATCTTTGAAGCAAACCCATTCCCATCCGTCTCTCATTTTCCTACAAATTGTTTCAGGATTGTGACTGTTTGACAAATGTGCCCAGAGGAATAAATAAACTGTTTCAGCTTCGACGAATGTTTAAAACTAAATTACGTCCACGTACGTAATTACTACAGGCTTAGTTTATAAGTGTAAAACATTGCTTACTGGACTGAACTATGGCATGAACGGTGTAAGGGAAACATCTTCACATGCTCCATAATGCAATACCAGAAGCTATTCTGCAGTAAAAGTCACGGCACAAAAATCTGCAAATCAATAATTGACATAGGCATAGACACAGTGAAGCGAGCAGTGAGGAAACAGCGCTTTATTCTGGAACAGTACATTCTGCAGCATTTGCAAAAATAAGGGAGGTTTATTCGTAAAGCAAAAAAAAAAAAGGAAAATGTGTACACCAGATGAAAAATGTGGAAATGTTCCAGCTCGTTCCCTGTTAAGACTATTCATCTCAATGCATCGTCCTTCATCATATCACATGTACACAGATTTTGCCCTGTAGTAGTGATTCATGTTCAGTATTGACCATAATCAAGAGAGCTGGGGTACAATTAGCAGTTTTTAAGCTGATCCTCAGTTGGTGTTTGGAGGCAGTGAGTACCTGAAGACTTCTATAGTAGGCAAGCTTATGGACGAGCCTTGACCCTCTATAACCAACAGATTGGCATGGTGAAGTACTGAGGTACCTGCAAGCCATCCAGTCATCTTATAGATTTCCCCTCATCAGCTGCCTTCAAAGGGTGTTACAGCACCATTCTATGTTAATCGCACATGCCCCACTGGTGAAAGTCACAAGAAGTAGATTTATTTCTGTATGGTAAGATAAATTAACTTTCAGCTGCATGCTGCAATGGACAGTAAAAGGATGTGGGATAGCTTTGGACAGTCATCACTGCACTGTAAATGAACAGTGTGATATACCATATACGGTATGCATCACACACGTACATCTACATGCAAGCTCATAACTTTGTAGTAATGGTAACATAAGTGATACATTGAAAAACACATTTCTCCTTTTAAAAATGTGTTTAAACTGCAAAAATGGGAAAGCATTTGAAGTCGTTTACACAGAGCTGCAACAGAGTGCCACTTCTTCCAGGAAGCTCAAGTTTCCCTGTAAATGAATTTGGGGTCTGACAAACGCCTCTGGTCTAGGAGAACCGAACGGCCCCTTTTCCAGAGCAGCTCTGCTAGGAGTACACACTACAGCTTCCCTCAGCAGAAGGCGGACGGGCCTAAGTAAATAAATGGAGGCCAAAGCCACAGAACTGGGGTATGACTCATCCTGTAACACCCTCCAGAAGGCAGCCTGGGCCCCCTGAGCCTGGAGATGGCAACTTGGTTTCCAGACGGAGTCGCCCTTCGGCCAAACGCTCATGAGAGTTTCTCTGGTAATCGAGCCCCACGTGGACAGGACTGATTGGTGGGAAATCCTCTTGGTATCAGAAGGAGCTGCTGTTTAAACCATCGCCCCGTCCACAGGCTGGGCCGCTCACAGCGGTGTGGGGGGTCTGTGGCCAGCACAGCTTGTCCTTGGCAGTCTGTGGTGCATCTTGGAAACACTTCCCCTCTTGGGCCACTTTTGGAAAGAGAGCAGTACCTCACATGTGGATGGTCAAGTCTAAAAGTCCACAATGGGTCTTTTTACAGAATAAAGCTACCTTGTCCTTGTGTGCATACAGGTATAGGGAATAACGGAAAACAGTCACAGCATTTTCAATGTATATAGCAGCACATGGAAAGGCATTTTATTGTATATATGTATGTGCAAAGGGTGCTTAACTTGTACCAAAAGCTTATGCTTGAAGAATGTAATAAACATGGCATTTTCATTTGACAATCTACTTTAAGGAAACAGTAAGCAAAAATAATGGATTCTATTTACACTTAATTTACAAAATATAATATACTTTGTATAAAAAACGTATACATGTTCATTAACTTCTGCACTTAAGTTACTTCCCACTCTATTGCTGTGTGAAAAAGCGGACTTTTCCCTCGCTTGTCCATTTTTCTGCATTTCCACCAAATGATGTATTTCAAATACATTCAAGTGTCGCACAGAGCAATGCATCCGTCAGTGAGGTAGCTTTTTTTGGTCGTCTCCTTAATTAAGACCAAAAGGACATACAGTTTGACCGCCGCGCACAGATCCCGCTATGTGCTTGTTTGGCCTGGCGGGAAGTGGCCCGTTCTGTTGCTGTCATAGGGGAGCTCATAGATGTCAGCGCTCTGCTCTGATGTCGAGTCTTGCCTGGTGACCGCCTCCTCATCGTGGTCCAAGTCCATGTCCACCGCTGCGTAAGGGTTCTCGTGCAACAACATAGGGTCACGTGGGGTGACCGGACCGAACCCTGGGCACAGCTCTGGCTGGGGCCTCCAGGGCGCTTTCCCAAACGTACCTGAAAGCACCAATAGAACTGTTAGAGCTCCTAACCTTCCCAAGAGCAATCAAGCCAAGGCTGTGCTATTGTAACTGCACCCCAAGGTCAATGGGACCATGAGATCAGAAACAACAAACCATGTAAAACTGCATGCCTATGCTCATTTTGACCCCACGCTCCCCCTTCAAAAACAGCCTTAAGCTCATGACATCATGCTAGGAGCTGACTCAGTCATGCAGGTTTTGCAGTCTGATACCTGTCAATTATGACTGCATGCATTTACGTTTGGACTTACCCATGAACGAGCTTGAATGCAGTCGGTCTCGGAGCTCTGCCTGGTCCCTGTCTGTAGACGAGCCTTGGTTCTGCAAGTGGAGAGAGCCGTGGAGGCTGGAGCTGGGCAGTGGCATCCGGAGCCCTGCAGCCAGTGGGTCGAAGGGGTCTTGCAGGGGCATACCATAATGCTCCCTTCTCTTCGAGCCGGTCAGGCTTCCGCTGTAAGAGTCGAATGTGGGTCTCTGCTCCGCCGCACAGCCTGGGGAGAATGCCAATGGCAAGGGCAAAATGACACAGCCTCTATGCACTCGTCTGCCTACCGTACAACACCAAGGCAGCCCTGCAAACACTCCCTCCTGCCCCCCACAATAAATTTTCCATGGTGTTTTGGTGACATCATGCACTCCCCGCTCCACTTGGCAAGTGGTGAGGAGGCAGGGCGGAGAGAAAAGCTTTCGCTCTGGGAGAAATGTTGTGCCCCCCCTCCTCCTTTTGGCACATGTCCCCAAAATCATTTTGGTTGACATTTCTGGCTTTTGAAAGATTGAATCTGTTGGACTTTCACAAAATAAAAATAGTGGTCCTTGGAGGGCACTTACTTGTAAAAGCCTCAGTGGATTCTGGGCCATAGAGGTTTCCTCTCCGGAGCAGAGAGCTGATTGGTCCTTGGTAATGGCACAGGAGCGGGTCAATGGCAGCCTCCATGTCTGCCTCACTCCCAGTATCCAGCTGACACAGGCCTGTGGGTTACATATGCCATTCAACTGACTGTATTTTTGTACACAGTCATACCAAACGTGACTTAACCATTATTCATTTATATTACAGTGGTTAAAGAAATTGATTCTTGACTATTTGATATCTTAATACCTTATAACCTTGAAAATGTTTGTTTGGAATAAAGACATTTATTAGTGTGCCTTCTCAGAGGCGCTGGCCTTATGTGGGCTTAATGTACTACTCAAAACCCTACCTCCAAATCTTTTTCAATAATTAACCTTTTCTGCAAAACTTAAAATTAATTTCATGCTTGAGTTAGTCTATTCCTGTTGAATGAATGTTGTTATGTAAGCATTAATAACCACTAGCAGAGAATGACAAAACGTGTCCCTGAAGAACTCTGGCACTGAAAAGCAAAAATACCAACTTTCATGACACAAAGGGAGCACACTGATCTGAAGTAGTGTTTGATATTAGGAAAATACTCCCATGAGCCTTGTCAATAAGTTTCCATAAGCTGGAGCATCGGGTCTTACCAGCAAGGTCCTTCTGTTGCAGGTAGAAGCCACCAATGGAGGATGCCATGAACTGGTGGCTGCTGCCATTTTCTGAGGGGACGTATGTGTCCTGTCTGTCGGCCAGCGTTCCCTGTGATGACAGGTAACTGGGGATGTCCGCAGGCAGGTTGGTCTCGTCTGAGAGAAGCCCAGCAAAGGGGTAAAATAACCAACTGTGATTTAAAATATCATCTACCCTATTTAAATAAGAATCACATCCCCCAAGTCACACTTAAACCCAGTGAAATTAATCATTAGCTTCTGAAACAAAAGGAAGAGTGCAACATAAAACAGTATCTTTAACATTGCTGAATTACATCATTGCATACACATATCTTGTATACATTTGTGTCCCTTGGTTGGTTTTGTCATTACTCTATTGCTACAAAACAAATTTCTACCGCTTTGAGTAACTTTTACAAGTCAGGAAGCTAGTAACCATCATTTCTACTGATGTTCTCTTAGGAGTATTCAAAATGGTACGCACAGCTCTGTACTGGGTTAAATGGGTATGCGTTATTGGTTGTACTATATTAGGTTACTGTACATTTGTATGCACATACTCTTTAGATGTACTTAATCCACGCATCCATGTGGATTAAGTACATGTAAATAATATGTATGGAATGCCATGTACTGCACCCGTGTGATAGTGGAGTGGCGACTGGTGTACCAGCTGAAGGCCTCACCTGTGTTGGTGACGCTGCAGTCCTCGTTCCGGCGGCGGGTGTGGTATATGATGACCACCCACACCAGGGAGGTGCCCACCACACAGCACACCACGGCAATAACCACAATGCCCACGGTTGTCCAGCCGTCCCCTTCTGCCACTACGCTCCCCGGCCCCGCCCCCACGGCCCCACCCTGGGCCGGGTCACAGTTGGGGCCAGCCAGGACCACCAGGCTCACGTCCCCCCGTGCCGTGCCCAGGGGGTTGGACATCTCGCAGGTGTATTTCCCAGCGTCCCCCTCAGCCGCATCCACAATGATGAGGAGCTGGTTGCCGGCAGCAAAGAAGTGGCGCTCCGTGGCCGCCAGTGGGCTGTCGTCCTTGGTCCAGTTCAACTTTGGCGCCGGGCTTCCGCCTGCTATGCACTGCAGGACGGCCGTCTCCCCCTTGGCAACAGTCCTGTCCATCAGTGGCCGCAGGAAAGAGGGCGTTTCTGGGAAACAGACAAGCCAGATTATTAATACCAAAATGATGGAGATACGCACATTTATCATATCGCTCTAAAAACATTTACAGAAGTTTTTGCCTGTTTCAGTATATGAAAATGTACAATACCAAGCAAAAGTTTGGACACACCTATTCATAGGAAATAGAAGGGATTTTCTTTATTTTTACTCTGAGTAGGTATGTCCAAACTGGTACTGTATCCAAGTATAGCTAATAGGAATGCTAAAGCTAAAATGCGCGATTGCTCTCTCACCCAGAACGGTGAGTGTGGCATTAGCAGATATGGCTCCGGCTGTGTTCTGAGCAGTGCAGCTGTACACGCCGATGTCCTCCGTTTTCACATCCACGATGAAGAAGACGTCATCCTCGGGCATCACATGCATGCGTCTCTCCCGAGCGGCAGGGAAGTCAGTGCCGCCGTCTTTCTGCCAGGCAATCTGTGGGGCGGGGTGCCCACCGGCAGCACACTCCAAGCGGGCAGTGGCCCCCGCACGGATCGTCAGATCCATGGGCATCTTGGTGAAGGATGGGAGCACTGGGGAAATGGATAGGATTGCGTCAGAAAACCCGCATCTCTTTTTCTCTCTCACACTCCATATGAAAAGGCAAGAATACACTGCAATGGGCTGGATCAACTGTCCTAGAAATGCTGGGGAATCACTGCAAAGCCTGATGGACCACATTCATAGGATAATTCCATTAAACTCAAGTTTTGTGAGATGGAGTTTTACACTTCCTCAATCAAGACAGACATCCCATCCACAGTCATTTATATGGATTTCTGTTATGTTCATCAACGGTCAAGGTCTCATTTTTATGAAATGGTTTTGTGATTATGCACCCTTTTCCTCAGACCACTCGGATGAGCCTTGTGGTCCTGTCTGGCAAAGGCCGCCATGATGATCTGTGAAACCGCAGCTGAAGTGAAACCCAACTGTGAATCGTCATACATTCACAGACGATCTGCAATAGGCCCTTACTGTTGACGGTGAGCTTTGCTTTGGTGGAGTACGAGGAGCCGAAGTGGTTGGAGATGACGCACTGGTACCGGCCCTCGCTGCTGAAGTCCACATGCCGCAGCCGCAGAGTGGTGGTGTACTCGGTCACATCGCCCCCCTGAGCGCGGAGGTGCGCCTGGTTGTGGATCTCGGCGTCGTTCAGGGCCTCGTTGTCCTTCTTCCAAGCGAAGGTCATCGGGGAGTCGCTAGAGCTGGCCGCTGAACACACGAAGGTCACATTGGAGCCCTTGAGTGCCGACTGCGTCTCGGGCTGCACTGTGATCTGGGGCTTTGGGAAGTCATCTGTTCATGACGAAAAAAATGGAAGATTCAGTTCCATTTATTTAATTCCATTATTTTATCAATCATATTTCTTCATGACTGCTCAGAGTTCTGGGTACGATGGCTGAAATATATCCTAATGATTTTTTCCCCTCACAAAGTAAGCTTTAAACGTTTTCTGGCTGACATCATATGGTTCAAACTTTGAAATTTTCCATTTTATTCCATTATAAATTTTCCATAATGATTAAGAAATTGGTAGCATTACTGCTGGAATAAGGGGTAAACAGCTGAATTTTAATATGTGGAAAACCTAGCCTTAATCATATCAGGTTTCAGCAGGACTCACCACACACAAAGTCCTCCTGGCTGACTCTGAACACACTGCTCCCCTTCAGCATGAGGGGATGGGCACAGCTGGCATTAATGAAGGGCACGAAGCCGTGCTCCGCCACCCACTGCGGCAGCCATTTTAGCTGGCAATCACACAGTAGGCTGGAGGTATTCAGGTGCCTGTGGGAGGATATGTGGGCCACATTAGGCAGGTAGTCCATGGGGGCCAGTATACCACACACAGACACAGGTGAAGAGGAATTCTGCAGTGACCTCCCTCCCAAAACCATAGCCATCCAAGTTTGTGGAAGCAGCAGTCAACTGGCATCTCTAAGCTCTGGATCTCACCTTCTCAGCTTTATTTCATACAAACAATTACAGTACCTATGTGTGGAGGGGGCATGCGTAGTGACTGTGATTTTTTCGTATTCATCTAGAGCAGTGTTTCTCAACCCTCTCCTGGAGGACCCCCTGCCCTGCATGTTTTAGATCTCTCCCTGCTCCAACACAGCTGATTCAAATGATCAGTTTGTTATTTATCAGCTTCAGGAGTTCATAGCGAGTTGATTGACCCAGGAGAGGGTTGAGAAACACTGATCTAGAGTGTTGGCTGTTAAATCTGGTGTCATGTACAGGAAAGTCTGATGTACTAGTTTAAGAAATTGGAGGCTTGGTTTTAATCCTAGATGGGCTGCTGAAATTACACCATTGATCAAGGATTTTCCTTTCAAAAAACTGTATTTATAGGTAGTGTATACTTGAAAAATAGCTCTGGGTCCATATGTACAAGGCAAATGAGCTACTAACTAAAGCATATACTTACAGTTCCTGAAGTTGTTTAATTTGAGAGAAGGCATTAGCTTGAATTGACATGATTGCATTGTTGCTCAGGTCTCTGTAGAAAGGAGAGTTTCAGTCAGTTTTTTAGTACTGCTTTAAAGGATTGCCTTGTAAAATGACCAAAAAGTTTAAATTCCTTAAATCTAAGAAAAATGTAAATAACACAAATCTGGAAAGCTGAAGGCCTGCAAACACTTCAGTGATCAAATAAGAGAAGCAGTCTGGGCTTAATAGTAATTACAGTGTAGGGTGCGTAATCAAGCACAACTAAGCCTAAACTCAGCTCAGGAACAAGACAGCTGTTCCTAATTTATTTTTAACAGAATTCAAAGACAACTTAATGTTCCAAAATGCCCTCGTTGTCTGTGATTTTGGAATAGATGCTTACAGGTGTTCGAGCGTGTCCAGGCCAGAAAAAGACTTCTTGGTGACAGAACGGATCCGATTCCCCTGAAGGAACCTAAAATGTGAAATCCATGTTTAAAACTACAGTTACATTATCACTTCTCCTACCTTATCTTATTATAGTAACCTTAATCATAACCTTAAGGATCATCTACATAATCATGTTTCAGAAAAGTAAGAAACACACTTAGGATTGCATGTTTTAAGTCAATACAACATTTACTATGCACTACCCTGGTCTGAACATCATTTTCAGGTTCAGTGACAAACACCCAAACTCACAGTTTTCTCAGTTTGTCAAGGGCAGAAAATGGCCCATTCATATCCTCAATGGTCCAGGAGATCTCATTGTTTTTCAAATCCCTAAGAAAAGGAAAAAAAAAAGGTCAAGTCAAAATCTAGATCCAGATAGAGAAAATTATCTACTCTTCATAAGCCTTTGGCTTTGTGCAAATGTAAATGAAGACAGTAAAAATGTAAACTCTTTCTGGTTTACATGGGCCTCAGCAACATCACTCAGAGAAGTCTCTCACTGTCTTTGCGGATGTTAAAATTGAGTTGCTTTTTTTGGGTCACATACATGGCTTATATTTTCACACAGACACAAGAGGACACAAAAGAGTAAATAATAAAACATGGAAACCACTGTACAAGCACCCCCTAAAATGCTTAAGTTGAAAGTGACCCTTATTTCAACTGTGTTCGGATAAACTGTTTAAAGAAAATACAGAAAATGTACAGATCCTTAAGTGGAAATGGACCGTTGTCTGGCCTGCTAGACTGTTCCCCACCCCCACTCCCATTTCCAACCCCTCTAAACAGCCAGCTTCCTCTTCAGCATGCCTGGCTACAAATGACTGACCTGAGGCAGCGTAAACCCCACCCCCATCCTCTACCTACACGCCTGCCCTCCACTGACCTCTGTGCACAGTTCACATTTGGTTCCATTTAAACTGTGGAGAAATGTTTTTAAGTCTTGGAGGAGCACAGGGTTTATACTCTGCCAGCTCACCAAGGTCAAACCGACATCATTAGGACTTCACATATGCAAAATAAAACACCCAAACATTGATTCTTTCACATATTAAACACGCAAGAGTATTTCCACAAACAAAATAATGAAAAACTGAGTTATTACGCAATCCTTTGGTTGGTACACAACAGCAGCTGAAATTAATTAAGACATTTCCAAAGTTTTTTTCCCCCTTTGGAAGCACTACCACAAAGCTAAAATTGAGGGAATTTGCTGTGGATCATGTCTTCAAAGTGCAGTTATGTATAGTTGGGGAGACTTACAGGGTATGCAGGTTAGAGAGCCCCCGGAAAGCACCATCAGCGATGAAGCTGACGCGGTTGTTGCCGATATGAAGTTCGTCAAGCACGCTGAGACCCACAAAACTGGATTCCTCCAGCCGCGTCAGCTGGTTTGAAGTGAGATCCCTGCGGATGGACCAATAGAGCAGTTATCAGCAGAACAGAGGCAAAAGCAGTCCAATTTGATCCAGTCAGCCCTCAAAACCTTATCCAATGAACATTTCAGGTATGGGAACAGAAAGTCTTTATCACAGAATTTTTCTATGTGTAACAAATACCTTCTCGTTTTGACATTCAGTCGCGTCAACAGTTTCCGTTTTCCTTCTCCTACAGCGTTCCACTGACATAGTTCAACCACTAACGCTGGTGAGTTGCGCAACCAATGTTTACTTTTTCACATTCAAAAGAAATTGGACAGAGTTGTCTGAACGCACCCAGACAAAAACATCACTCGCTGCCAATTCATTCTGTTCAGTGGGAGAGGAAGAATGCCTTTCAGGATCTGCGGATGGTCAAGTATCATCATGGAGCCCTACTGGCTTGAGCTATCAACAACAGAAAGCCGTTGTTGCCACCCTGAACGTTTCCACCCCTGGGTGTTGCCTTGGAGACCGTGTTATGAGTAGGCGGTGGCCCAGGCGGTGAGGAGGCCAGAGTTTTGGCAGGGGTGAGGTGCGGAGGGACACTCACAGCTCCCTGAGTTTCTGGCAGAACTCCCAGGCGTCTGGTCGGATGCGGCTGACGGCATTGTGGGCCAGGTGGAGCCGCTGTAACGACAGCAGCCCATACAGCCAGCCTTTGTTCACCTCTGTCAGGTTGTTGTAGTCTAACTGCCTGCAAATGAGAGACACCCACAACCGTTATAACGTAACCCCAACCTGAAAGTCAAAGATTGTATACACAATGAACAGCATGCAAATGTTAATATGCAAATGTTAACACGTATCTTATGAATACAGGTACAATACTATGTACTTAATGAACAGTTCATAGTATATTTCAAGCAGTGCAGAACCCAGTAAATTGCACAGCTGCAAATTTTTACAGTTAATTCACCATCTCTTTTCTTCAATTCAATAAGCTTTGTACTGAGGCATTGCGGTACTGTACCCTGCTGAATGCAGCAGGTATTCCATTCTAGCCAAGCTGTAATACATGAAGATCAAAGGCCCCTGTCCCATCCCCAGTGTGCGGGCGCCCTGTCTGTAGGTGTAGCGCTAGTGGAAACTTACAGAACCTCCATGTTGCTGAGGCCCCAGAATGCCCCGTCCATTAGCCGGCTCAGTCCGTTCCTCTGCATCTTCAGCGACTTGAGGGAGTGCAGCCCATGAAATGTCAAGCCATCCACGCGCTTCACTCGGTTCCTGTTCAGCTCCCTGCATACCCCATCACATTGTGGATCACAATCTGCAGTCCAGTGAGGCTCCCCTTCAATCCCAGCACCCACATTCAAACGCTGGTCCTTCTCACTACCACAACCCACAGTTCAACCCTGTTCCTGTTTCTCCTACAACCTATGGTCCAACCTCATTCCTGCTAGCTACCTAGAGGTCCAATGGCCAAAATACAGCTCCAGCAACCTAGAGCCTTACAGCGCTGCTCAGCTGTGTCTACTGCTGCAAATTACAACCTACAACATAAAAAATCATCTTGAAATATTCATTTTATTTCCACCAGGGCTTATGCATAACCAGACTTTATGCGGTTACCATAGTTATTCAGTTTCTGACTAACTATGGCAACTAAATAACTAATGAATAACTAAACCTTTTCATCAGAAAATGCAATTACGCCGTGAAACACAAAACTGAAACGCTTAGGCCGAGGTATGGGCCGTGGTGACTCACAGGTGCTGAAGGTTGGGCAGCTGGAAGATTTTGGCTGGCACAGAAGTGAGTCGGTTCCTGTTCATCTTCAGAACCTGAAGGGTGTTGGACAGGCTGTCAAAGCAGCCGGACTCCAGGGACGAGATGCGGTTGTTGTTCATGAAGCTTGAAGGAAAGGCAGTGGAAAATGCACATTTAGACCCTTTAATTACTTTTCTGAGTGACAACTCACCAATATATTGTCGGGGGAGAAGGCTAGTAAACTGATTGCAAGGAACCTTCTCAACATAAGATGCAACAATGGTGGAAGAGAAGATGAAAACTCACAGGTTTTTTAAGGGGAGCACAGGGAATGATGTGGCCTTTAGCTCACTGATGATGTTGTTGCTGAGGTCCAACGTCTCCAGAGATTGGAAAGCTTGCAGCCGCTCGAGTGGAATCTTTGCAATTCTGTTGTTTGCTCTGAAATTAAACACAACCATATGAACAAATGCAAATGCATGTGCATTAATGAAGCTGATCAGGTGTTTTACTATTGCAAGTGACAATCACAGCAGTTAAACATAAAAGCCTCTGTTTTGGCTTGACCACTGTCATAATGTAATATCCTGTCACAAACACATACCCTGAGGTAAGGAAACTGTGTAGTCAGGTGTCAGTGCAAGGATGGCTTAGCTACTTGAAGCCACCGCAATATGCACAGTTCACACATACTGGTTTTACACTGTGTGATTTTGTCTATAAGGTAATTACTAACAAGGCATTAAAAACTGGCAATTACTCGGCTGATGAATGCTGTGCCCTTAGTGAAAGCATGCCATGGCAGAGGCCAGCAATTTCCTGAGCTGCACGCCTCCTAAATTGCAGTGCGGGCCTGCTCGCTTATAAACACGGTGTGCACAGTGCTGCCTTTGTGCGGGCCCCGCTGGGTAAAACAGAAATTCCTCACAGTGCGCCGGGCGGCGGAGCTCACGCCGGTCACTGCCACATTCGCAGAGCCCTCATCACCTCAAAAAAATCAAATCAATGCCTCTTTAATTTGGCCTGCTGAAATTAAGCTCTGAGTCAACGTCAGGTTTGGGTTTGCCTCCGAGGTAATGTGAGGAGTTCAAAATACAGAGAGTAGCAAATACCTGCACAACTTGTGTTTGAGAAACTCTGTTGACGGTATTCTATGGAGACTTATTCTTGTGAGTAGTACTCACAAGGGTGAAAGATCACATTTAAACAAACTTGTACGTACTTGGGTTTACCGTTAGGATTTGGAGGCATAAATTGTATAGTACCAGTTGGAGTCATGTCTACAACAGCTGAATAGATCTACTCTCCATAGATCTGTACACAGCACAGATCTGTACTACTTGGCAGGGGTAGGAATTTTCTTGTGCAATGATTGTAGAATTGGGGAGTTAATTTACATTTAGAGTAATTCAGCTATGAAGATATGACATGATTTCTCTTGGGAGCATAATGACCATTCCCCAAAAATGGGGAGGCTATAAAGTATACAAGAATTTGATCCATTCCCCCGGGTGGCTAATAAAGTGATCCACCTATTCTATAACATAGCTGGGATTTTTGTGGTGCGCTACATACACTCTGGGTGCACCTCAGTGCAAGTCCAGACCAGAACTCACTTTCCATGAGGATACTGAATTTGGCCTATCAGGGCGAAGTGGAAGTAGGTGTGTGTTTGATGGAATGACCAGTCAGGGTGTTTTCATTCTCAAGTTTCCCATAAATAATTAGTGCAGTAAGGAAAGGTCTTTGATTTTTTGTTTTATTGCATTACTAAAAGAAACATTCCAAAAAGAGGGGGGGAAATATAGAAAATCTCAGGTGATGTAGCTCATTATCTTACCTTTAAACACTCCACCTCATCAAGTGGGCAGATCTTAAACTATACTGGCCACTCAAATACTTTAAATGTAGTTGTTCCCAACTAAACTAGAACTGACTAAAATTAAAGTACGACTAACTATCAATACTAACTACTGGCAGTAATCAATTTAGACAAAATGCTAACACAAAATGTCTATGAGCAGTGACACAATGCTTTCATGTCACTCAGTCATAATGTTTACAGCACTGTTCTGTCACGCTTTATTAAGAGCTGGTATGTAGGGTCAGGGGGAGGAGGAGAGAGCATTAACGCAAAAGCACCCTCAACCTCTCCCAATCTGGTTGAATCCTGGGTCTCCTGTGGCTTAACCTATCGTACCTGAAGCCTATCATATCTGAAAACTCATCTTCAAACTGTATTTGGGTGATTCCTACTTGGACCTATCCTGAATGTTTATGGTTGGACTGAGAATCAGACAGCCCATGATTCAGCATTTCTCGGCCATCTGCCCAGTAACTGGTGCGGGCTGTATAGCTCGGCTTAAGGCAGGTAGTGGTTAAACATTCTGGTGCTTACGTCATGAACCTAGAGACACAGTGCCTTTGGTATGCATGAACATTTTGAACATTCAAGTAAGGGGTTCAAGCTCATGCCTGTTTGCTTCAGCCAGCAGCTTGTACAGCTGATAAGTATAATGTTCAAACCATGAACACACACAGTCGAACACATGTAGGGCAAGCGATTCTGGAGTGCCCACGAACCAGGCATAAAACGGTAACAAGGGACACTGGCTGCCAGAACATGTCATAATACTGTGGGGAGGCTGTGGGTGAGGCCAAGCGTGACGGTCTGCCCCCACACAAATGAGGCAGAGAGGGGGACAGAAAAACACGGCCTCCTAAAAACAATTTTGAGCTCACAGGCTTGGAAAAATTGTCACTCAGCTGAAGTGGGGCTCAGCAGAGAAGCAAACTCTGTACTCAGTACTGTAACGCAGCGGCCGTCAGCCAAACCCAGCGCTGTAAGCCACCCATGAAAAGGTACAAGTTGGCCTTTTGTGTGCAGATTTGCAGAAGACTTCATGCACGCCGCGGCCATGCTGACGGCACACAGCATTGGGGCATCGGTTTTCACGCTCTCTCCATGGGTCGAGGGGGAGAGGGAAACCAGAATTTCCAGTTCTTTGCATGGAATAAAGCCCCCATGGCTCGGGGTAGCTTGGAGGCACAAAGCAGCTGTCAACACCCCGCGCCGCCTCATGTCTCCCGAACAAAAAAGCGGGCCTCAGGCCTTTCAGCTGTGATGTGGGAGGGAGGCAGGTGATGAGGCTCGTCTCTGTACCTGCACGCCTGCTGGCTTCCTGCTACAAACACACCTGGCCAGAACTGAGGCGACCGCTTTGCACCGACACAATGCATATTCAACCTCTCTGTTACAATTACTGGTAAAGGAGACCCATCCAATCCAACTGGATTCTTAATCATTTCTTGTCTAAAAAAAATCACACCAAAGTTTAGGAACTTAGTTTGGCTTTTTGTATGTCAGACATTCCTTCCTTGTGCGTATGCCACAGTTTAATGGTGCAGATCTGCCGGTTCCTGTGCCAACTTGTTGCTAGTTTGAACGGACCGTGGAAAACGTGTGCATTGCTCCAAAAAATTTAAATTTGCTGGAAGCAAATTAGAGAGATTATTTTTCTGGTCCTCATTATTTGGACATATAAAAGGGACCATGGAAAGTAGAATATCAAATAAAAGGTACGAAGATCACAATAATAGTGATACAAAGTGTTTGGTTCAGAATGGCAGACAATAAATCATCTGTTTTCTCAAATGATAACTGAAATAGGCAAATCCTTTGGTTGAAGTACATTTTAAGACGCATGGCTCAAGATGGGCAATCAGGAAAGGGCTATGATGGATGGGATAGCATAATTACATGCTGAGCTGTTTTGTGCCTGCTAGTAATGGAAAGGTATGCTGTACATGGGGTGGTTTGATAGTAAAATGGCAGACCATTTTGCCAGTTCAGCTCAAATACATTTGCAGTATTGTGCCATTGTAACCATCTCATGCAGTTATTAGGACAGTTAAGAGCACAGTCGATATGTCTCTAGGGAGGCTAGTTAGATAATGTTAGTTAGGCCCAATCAGGAAGTACACTATATTTTAATATCCAGAGAGAATCTGTGACATTTACACCAAATCTAACCTACAAGGCAAAGGATGTGAGCCTACAGAATGGTTACTTTAATGCATAAGAAACTGTGATTAACAAATAACATTGCTGATTGACAGGAACTGGGAAGATTATGCTTGAGTTGTTTTACCCCTAATAGAAGCTGATCTGCCTGGCCACTTACTTTTAGATATTTGTCATTACTTGTTCCACATGATATCAAAGAAGTCCAGTCAATCCAGTAGTTTTCAAAGACTACGTGAATATGGCACATTCAAATGGAAGTTTGTTTTCCTTCAAATGCTGAAAGATGTGATGAGTGCCTTTGAAAAGAAAACATCTCTGTGTACTAAAGTGCTCCAAGTGCTTATCTCTTTATCTTTACTTCTTGGGGCCAAGAGCGGGCAAACAAGTACAGCATTGTACTTTTGACTACGCAGACTTTAAATTTGTTCAACCAATTTTCTCCCAAATAAGCTTATTATGCACCATTACTTAATAGTTTAAGGCCTGCTTGTCAGTTCTGGGCCTAACAGGGATTTAAGGCAACACAGAAAAATTCATTCCAAGAGACATATTCCCACAATCAATAAAATACTCATTCCTTCGGGATCAATTTCAAAATGCTCTTTGCATGTCTATGTTATTTAACATTCACACGAGTGAAAACCACTGGCACTTTTTAATAGAAGCAAACAAAATGCTGGTTTTATATACCGAAACATCCACACCAAAACATTTCTTTCAAATTAGAAACAAGTCTACTGCAGTAAAAACATTATAGGTCATTTCAAGTGTACTGTGAGTCTCCCTGTATCAAAATGGCTATTTGAGCTTTGTAGCAGAATCGCTAAATGTCTTGGCATGTAAGATGCAAAATGAAACAAGCATTTGGAGGTAATTCATATTCAGGAAAAGTCCAAAGTAAGTATAGTCAGAACATGAGCTACTTCTGAACAACAGGATCCAGTTCTGAAAAAGGAGTTGCTAAAACGGCCAGGAAGACCAAAGCAAGAGCAGCTAAAGATTCCACACAACAAAGAAACGAATGAAGCAACAAAAACTATTCACTTCTCAGAATCAATTTTAATTTCAACATACTTTCCCAATGCCGTAAGACTCCCCTCTGTAAATAATTAATAAGATGGCAGCAACAACGGAGCTATCCAGAAGCCGTACTATATTTCGCACTGTCTGAAAATTTTCCCTTTTGGTGCACTCCAGTTTTTTCCCCCCTTTTTTGGCCCAGGAAAAAAAAGTGCTGGGGTATCGAATGCCACTTAGTTCTTATTTAAACAGCCAGGCAGACATCGCGGCAGCTCTCTCTGACTCCCCTGACCCGGCCCTGAAGTAAAAACAAACGGCAATAACTCACCAGCTGGTAGCAATTGAGTCGTGATCATCTTAATTAATTGAACAATTTCCCAGGAATTTATGGGGTTTAACTATTCAGGGTTTTCAATACTTGCAAAGAAATTCATCTTGCTGCCTTTGGTGGTCTTTCCAATTCCGCAGTGATTCCAAGGGCTAATAAAAAAATCTGAAGCGGCTGTAGGTTTCCTTGTTTATAGAAGACTTTTGAAACATAGAGTCTGGGCTTAGCAAGGTTTTCTCCTGCATTTTATCCCTCCTTATCCTTATATTGATCGCATTACCTTTACTCACTCTCTGGCCATGTACCCAATGTTAATGGCAAAATTGGATAGCTGTTTGATGACAAATTTGATTTGCCTTTTTTTGGTCCAAACTAAGAAGTTAAACAATGGTGCTCTTTTTCTTCCAGAAACCCCATTTCAACCAATGTTTGTTTCTCAAACTTTACAGTACCTCCCACAACATGCAGTCTACAAAGTAAGGCCACTCTGCATTCCCATTCCCATCCACAAAGCCAAAGAACATTCCTTTCAGTGACTGATCATTTCAAGGCAAGCGCTGAACAAGCAATCAATCTTTCTTCCTTTGCTAGATCTATATAGCTTTTATATATGTATGTGTGTGTTATTAATTGTAGGAATAAATAAGGCTCAGTCCAATAACGTACATGTGAAATATGCATGCTCTTTTATGTACTGGATTGTGCAGTCTCCAAAGCAAAGCGAGCCCTGGTTTTCATTACAGGCGCCACAGCAGAAACGGGAGTCATATGCTGGCTTTCCTAAACTCTGTTCTTCGTCCAATAGGAAATACCACACACACGCATTTTACATGAACGCACTGCGAGCAAAAAAAGGGTAAGAATGAGACGCCAGCGATTTTCCCGTCATTCTGATGATAAGAGAAAGGACTGGCGATATTTCACACATGGGTCTGCTCTTGGTCTTCAAAAGCTGAAGATGTGATGAGGACTTGGACTTGTTCACACCAAAAAAAAAAGTATTCCATTGTGATCTGCTTACAGACTCATCAAGAGGCTCATTCAGTGGATCAGCTCCACTATGACCCACCTCCTGTGAGGTTCTTTACATTAATGAAGTGCTGTCACAATTGACTGAATTTCTATGGGGGAAAAAGGCTGTAAAATAGGTACATATAATTATAGTTGCTGTCTTACTGATAAGAATATGTGTTACAATGTGACTTATAATTAACCTTTGGTCTACAATAGAATTATGGCCATTCCTACTTGGGAAGTTGAATGCAGTTGCTGTAGTTCTATTCAACATAGTAAGGACTCAAAGCTCACAGAGGGCCATTTAGAGAGAAAACAAACTTCCACGTGTTCTACAGTAGAATCAGAGACTTTGCATATTGAGCATAATGAGGCAGTTTTGTATTTGATTCTGGAGATAAAAAGGTTAAAATATTGTTGCCACATTAAGCCTATAACTAACAGATCTGATGTTGTCAGTTATGTCTTTTTAACCTCATGAAAAGCAAGTGTTTGTTATATATTCATACACCCTTGCATATGCCAAAGTATTCCTTGTTTAGAAGACAACACATTTGAGATAAATATACAAACAAGCATAAATAAATTGAGGATGTGTTTCTTCATTTTTGCACTCATGTTTTTTCCTGAAAAAAATAGCCTGTTCTATTTAATAAAGACACTATTGTAAGGAAGATAATAAGGAGGAGAATAGCAACTATTCTTCATTGTGGACATGCCATGTATGCAAGTTCTAGAATAGTGAAAGAAAAATATTTTTCCATGTAAACTAGTACTCGAATGAAAATAAACTGCAAAATAGTAATTTATTTGTTTTGAAAGTGTTCATCAGTCAGATCTACTATAGCTACAAATGGGATAGAAAGAATAGTACCTGCACAATGGTATATTACGGATTTCTTAGCACCTAGACCAATAACTGTTGTCCTTGTGCTTGTCTGTATGTCAGCTACAAATTCTCAAATGCACAGTTGTAACAGTCTTTCCTTACTATAAACACGCTTTTGACACAGAAAACCTGTGTCAAACTGCACATTTTAATACAGCTACCCAGAACATGCACTGGTCCAATACAGACAGCACAGTTTATGACATTTTCCGTTGACACAGCAGATTCCACAAGGATTCGAAAAGGGCTTTAAAAGATCTTAACCTTGCGCAGCAATATGATCATTGCGACACGTCACTTTGTACGCGTCAGTGCTGGCCAAATCAAAAACTAGTCACAGGGAGACTGCCTGCAAGCGAGCTGGGGAGGCCCTGCACCAGCCCACTCCTTCTCCCCAAAGCCAGTCCCAGACTATTCAGCTCTACTTCATCGAGCCTGAGGGAGTTACTAAACGTGAGTACAACACCAGCAATCGATCATCACTTTCTGAATCCCAACAACGCAATACTTGGGAGTGAAACAGCCTGAGAAAAAAAAAACGTCATACTCACAAGCTAAGAACGGTGATGTTTGCGGCGCAGGGTCCCAAATCGGGGATTGAGTCCAAATCATTGTTGGTTAACTTTCTGTAACAGACACAACAGGGGTTTTGTCACATTTAGCCCATAGCAGGGTGAGTTTGAATGTTTGTTTATTGTAAAAGTACAGAGTTCAGGGCATACTTACATCTCACTGAGGTGGCGCAGTTCTGTAAACAAAGCCCCATCGAGTGACTGCAATTTGTTATGGCTCAAATCCCTGTAAAGAAACAGAAACATTTGCAAAAAAAAAATAGATTACACCTCAAGCATTTCATCCCAAATTATACAGGCCATTTTGTTTATGTTCTTATGAGAACATTAGGAGAAGCTGGAGTGTTAACTTTAAGTGGGACTGAGTAATGTTGGGTGACAGCTGGAACAGCTCCAAAACAAGTACAACAGCTTTGAAACGCACAGAATAGCCAGAAGAGTAAGAGCAGTCATAGTAATAATATCCTTTATTAAAAAATACATTCTCCATTTTCGAGAGAACTCAGTATCTCCACATCAAAAAGCGCACAACGCCGTTGTCTTTTGAAATGGGCCAAACAAGCCCCCAGACGAGTAACAGGCGAGCTCTGTTATGATGGGAGTTGAAAACAGGCCCAGGACCTGGCTATGGCCGTCGACTACGAAGGCGTGGGGTTATTGACGCTGCCGTGCGCCATCAACAATGTGGGGCCAGAGAGACTCTGCCTCTACAGCTCTGTTTGCCTCCATCTGGAATCCATCAAGGGAAACTGAGAAAAACAACAGGCCATCTATTCACAGTGCCAGAGAGAGAGAGAGAGAAAGAGAGAGAGGGAGGGAGGGAGGGGAGAGAGAGGGAAAGGGAGGGAGGGGAGAAGAGAGAGAGAGAGAGGGGGGAGAGAGAGACGCCTTTGATTTCCAGCAGAATCACTCCTGTTGCGTCCATTTGTTCCGAGTTGTTTTTAATGACTTAGGGTGTGTTTTCTTGCTTCTTTTTGCCCTGCATTCTACGCACTGACCAACACGTGTTTCTAAAAGCATGCAGACTCACGAAAAGTTGCAGAGTTTATCAAAATGGTAAGATAAACTCAAGTGTTTCTGGCACCTTAGCATCTGCCAGAAATCTCGATCTGTACGCAGATCAGATAAAACGTGTGGCTCAAATAGACTTTGACCTGTGTCAACATGACCTGTTACCACATACTGGCACATGCCCTCATGACATGGGTAGGCATTAATAAAACACATCTCATCCTCAGACAGTATTCATGGACTTTGCTTTGACGCTTTACTTCTTCAGTGCCGTTATGTAAGAGCTTGTATTCAAACACTTACAGCCCACTTAATACTATTCTCTGAAGAAAAAAAATAATACAACTCTCATTAAACCAGTCTGCCTTTATGTAACAAGCCTGAAAACAGTTTTTAGTTTCAGAAACACTGAAAGGGGAGGCACAAAGCAAGTAAATGGCCCTTGGTATGTACAAACAAACCACTTTCTTTGGGTTTTACATTTGCAAAGAGTCACCCTAAGGCTTATTCCTGTACTGTGTTCATTGTAACCAAGCAAGATGTGTGGGAGCAAAACTTTAACACCCTTCAGCGTCAACAGCGTCTGCTTTCAGAGAGGTGTGAAAAAAGGGGAAGGTGGAAATGGCCAGGTTTACGGGACGGACGAAGCACGAGTGTTCAAACTCACAGCAGACACACAAACATCCCTTTCCAAACTTCCAAAAGGAAAAGTCAAAGCCAGCACACACACTCGGGTCTTCATCTCTTTCTATGAGGCGTGAAAAGGCATTTCTTTCCAGATTTGGGCAAATCATCAGATCTATTTTTCCTGGCAGGGGGAAAGGGGAAGGCTCGAACAGAACCATCCCTGCACGTCTGAGATGCGAATGCAGCGACAGCTCCCTAATCGGTTCCATCAGGAGCTGCGCAGCTGCTAATTCAGCAGAAGAAGGGGGACGGGAGAACAAAAGCCAGAGTGGTTGAGGGTTTTAGGGCTTGCTGGAGAGCAGCTCATAAATCACCAAGGCCTGAGCACAAGATTTTTAGTGTGGAAATTTTTTCAGGGGTTGCTGTGGTCAAGGGACCGTGTGTTTCATTCCTGGCAAAATCAAGTTTCCAGCGTTAGCCTACATATTTTAGTGAGTCAAAAGGAGGAATAGGACTGCTTAATTTACAATGTGACATCATGAACCCACTGCTTTGCTTTTTTTTTCAAAGCAAAATGAAGATGACAATAATGATTGTTACTGGCAGTAAGATTGTTATGTCAACACATGACATTTTTCTGTTTTGCTTACATTGACACATTTTATCAATTGAAAGGCACCAGAGCATGTAGGAATTACTGTATTAAAACAAAGAAGAAAATGCCTAAAGGGGAACTAAGCCCCTGCCACATTCTTTAAGATTTAAGTAATGATTTAATTGGAAAATGAGCATTTTACATTTTCTTTAAAATTTGCTTAAACCAGGAGACTGACAACTGCTAAATAATGTATAAAATCCTGAATATGTTTACAATCAATTTCACGTTTGTATTAAATACATAAGTACACCAAAACAATTTGCAGACTTTTGGCATTCTCACAGGTTATGGTAAAGTGGGTCAAACAGGCCAGCTCTTCTATTTGTTCAGTGTGACCCAGGTGGAATCAGACTGTGATGTATGAATTATGTCAATTAGAAATCACACAATTGCAGCTGACCCAGGATTTGGCTTTGAATGAGGCTATTTACATTCAGGTCACCTCCCAGCATTGTTAGAATTGCCACTGATGAAAGTACATTATCAGCAGTAATTACCCAAGTGACTGAGCCCCCTTCTATTAAATATAAGCCTCCAAAAAAACTAAGAAATAGTGCATTTAGTCACAAGGTTTAAATACTCATTCACATTTCCAAAAATCATTTGATACTACATACAAGGAAAAAATATCAAAGTACTGTCATTTTTGCTCCTTTATAAACTAATATATTCAGTAAATAACCTATGGCAAAACGAAGAAAACTAGACCCATACTGCAAATGCTGTTTTTTGTCTGTGAATACAATGTATTCTTCAATCCAAATAAATGATTATTTGTAGTTAAACTCTTAATGTCTTATTCTAGTTGCAAACCAATTGACTGATGAGTAAAAGCTTAAGGACTAAGATTCTTATCTCTGGCAATCACCATTCTTAAACAGCTTTCACACAACAGAGGCACCCTACGGTTACTGAAAACTTTACGCCATATGTTGTCAGTACAGGCATTCACATCTCATGAATACAGCGGCGTGACCCTGAGAATAATTTGAGTAGAATTAGCCACAACTAATTGAAAGCCTTCCTGGGTTTTTCATAGTTGACACAGCTTCCTGAAACTCACAATATAAATTAAACGTTATTTCAACTAAATTACAATTGCCTTTCAAACTCCAAGTGGTGTAACGTTATAGATCACTTACAATCAATGTAGGTTGAAGCTTTTCGTATAAGGGATATAAAACGAACTGTTCAATGCCTGGTTTTTAAAACAATTAGATTTTAAATTTTATAAAAGAAAACTGACTTTCAAACTTACACGTTGTTTCTTACGCAAAAAAAAAACTTCCACATAAACTATTCACAGTTTATCAAAGCAATGGCAATAATGTAACAACACATTAACATAAATTAAACAACGACCACGGCAGATGCCGCCTATTTAATATTATGTACCTATTATGTACCCATCGCACGGTCGCCACTTGATAGACCTCATCGAGAATACCATCACAAGGCCTAGGCGTTGTGCAAGGCAGTGAATTTTTTTCTCTTTTTTTCCTTTCTCTCTCCCCCTCCCTTTGGGGTGAATTTAAAACATTAAGTAGACTTAAATTCAACTATGCCTCTTCTTCAATATACCCGAACTAGATTCCTTAGCAGGACTGCATATCTTTAAGATAGGGAAAAACAACAGCAAAGTTTACCAAGTTGTATGCATGGGATACTTATTTGTAATACATACAACATTACCCAGTACAGTGCTGCTGCTTTGTTCGTTGTTGGTTAGGCTAGTATCAATATTACTTTAGTCAAAGGATCGAACAAACTGAATCGGCTCTCATAAAAAAGCCATACTTCAGGCTTCATTGGAAGTGAACGGCAAACAAAAGCTCGTTAAATACACTTACAATTGAACGACCCATGGAGGGAGATTTTCCGGGATTTGTACCAACTTCAATCGACTGCAGTCCACTAGGTCTCCAACACATGTGCACGGGGCCGGACAGGCCTTCTGATCCAATCCAAGAGTAAATTCCAGTCCCGAAAATAGCAGAAAAATGATGGGGAACTTCGCAGCGCTGAGTAGCTGCTCCGCAGCGGACATTTTTGACACTCGCTGAACAGTCTGCGCTTAAACACTAAAAACTTTTTCTAATCGCGAGATATCCAAGAGAATTGAAATTCCAAGTAGAAAAAGTGCACATTTGGTTTAGGTTGATGTTCTTACTCCCAGGGAAGCATTCTACTTCTTTTTAGTCGTTGAAATGGTAAAACCGTAAAAGCGCAAAACCAAACACTCCCATACCTTCAGAGAAGTTTTGCAGCTTGTACTTCACTTCGTTGCTGTAGCAGCGAAGTACATGCCAGACTCCCCACAGCGAGCTCCCCCATTGGATTTTGCAACTGAGGCACATGACTCAAAAACAATAGTTGAGGGGGGCCAGGGAATGGGATTTGGGAATCGTAGTCCAATTGGTTTCAGATACAGCCTGAAACATAAGCCGACAGAAAGGAGGAGGACATTACTCCAGTACTATCCCAAGTGAACGGTCTTTAAGTGAATTCTTTAATGCGTTGGTGTCATTCTCCAAATTGTAACACCCATGTTCATTTAAACTGCAATTCGAGGATGCCATGTTTACTTATAGGTTACTTGTTGCAAGACAAGAGCTGCTTGTTTGACTGAATAAGCAAGGCAAGCATTAAACAACAAGTTAGATGTAAACCTGTTTTATGCCAAGACCAAAATGTTTTGGTGGTTTGTGTTTAAGTATGCGGGGACTAAGCTTTGAAATGACTTGGCCCTAAATATTAAATGAAATGAACTGAAAAATGTGGTTAACAAAAAGTGCAAACTCGAATCAACAATTAAAATGTATATTTTGTTGACAATTAAATGATGTACTCTACCTCACTTGTAAGTCGTTTTAGATAAAAGTGTCTGCCAAATGAATGAATGTAAATATATTTTAACTACCTGCAGAATTCTGTTAGCACATATTGGGAAATGCATTGTTATTGCTTGAAATAAATATAAAGCTTTATTAAATACTTATGTGATGGGAATACACTGCTGCAAGAATCACATCACCCTGCAAAGATAAGAAATGCATAATGCCGGTGCACTGCGTTAATTGTGCTGAGTGAATGAGCTCACTTGGGTCACATATTTGTGCTCCCCGAGTGCCCCCTCTATGTGTTAATGCTATGCATTTTGACACGGGGAGCACAGGGGCTTCAGCCCTGTGGCATAGCTCATTATTTTCACATCCTAACTCCCAAAGATTTTACACCTCGAGGCATGCTGTAGTTACAAGATGCTGCTCTCCAGCAAACTGTTTTAACAGTTTAGGAAATTACAAGAAGTATGTGGTCAATAGGATATGATGAACATCTCAGGATCATTATGTGATCAATTAAGCTTATTAGCATGCTGGGGTTAACTGTATATATCTATGTAATTACAACTAAAATTGTAATAACATACATATTCTGAATTATACTCCTATGGCTTTCACCTCATCTGCAATATTATGAGAGTGCAAAGCCCCAACTGCTAGAGATGGTTCTCTTTCTGCATAATTATTTTACTTATCTTCACAGTAGAACAAAATTGAACAAATTAAAACTGGTGCTCTTCCCTCTACACTGTACAACTCGTTAACAAATGCAGTTTATATTTTGCCTTAATCCTATGTGTAGACAAGAACAGAGTTTCACAGACCAGATTCCTCTTGCATGGTCTCGATCTTATCTTCACTTCTTATCCTTTCAAATGCTACAGAGGGTTAATTTCCTCTGTCACCCCCTTCCTTCTAGCAAGCTGGGTAAAAAACATGGAAGTTCTTGCTTACAGCAAGAACCTTTCGGAGAAGACGTGTGAAATGAAAACAGCTGTGATGTAAGGACAAGTGACGAACACAATGTTGTACTCACCTTCCAAATTCATGTGTATACATAAATGAGACAACTGCACATCAGATTAAGATAATGATTACTATGTTCTACATATTTGTTGTGCTAACTTATTATTAACTTGTCTTTTCTAGATTCAGCCTTTGCCATTTGATTGGTGCTGGTTATTGGAGGAGCAAGCCTTTGACCGTTTGCCACCGTTAACCTACTTATACACATACAAAATGGGGCATTTGGTCAAATGAGAGAGGTTGCCTGAAGGATTAGGAAAAAAGCCAATAGGAGCATAAGAGAAATCAATAGGACCTGCTGCTGGCTTGACAATGCAAAGCAGCATCGTTAATTCATTTTGATTTGAACTGTGTGATGCTGTGCATACATTAGTGACTTTGCACATGGGGCAGCATATGAGAGGCAGAAACTTCTCTTTAAGAATGTGAATCAAACACAAAGCTTTGATGTCACAAAAAACAGAATTACTTGAGTTTCACCTGGCTGGCATTGTAAAGTGATGTTTGTCCTGTAAACAAAAATGTGGCCGTTGGTCTTCGTTTGCTGTCTTTGAAAGGTATATTGGTATATTGTACATGTATAGTGGAAAACTTGAAATTCATTTGAAGTTCCAGTTAAATTGGTGCATTAAATAATGGAACATAACCCCGTATTATTCAGATAATAGCCTTTCTAGCCTAAGCTAAACCTTTAAACCAAATGTAAGTGTATGTTTGGAAAATGTGGAAAGAAAGAAAGCAAAAAGCAGAGAAACATCCTACATAAATAAATCAATTTCTGCAAACTACAATATAGTAATATTCCATTATCAATGGTAATGATTGCCCAAAGGTGCTGGTAGCTGTAAATTGAAATAGATTGAGCCGCAAGACATATTGAACTATCCTCTGCATTCATTCTGTGACATTCATGCTGCCAGCTTTTGCCTTTTAGGGTTATTGCTGGCCTGGTCTGAAACATCAATAGAGACAGCCATTCCTCTGTTTTATGGAAATGGAAGTAGGTTAAGGAATTGCAATAACAGATCTGATTTTTGGACTGCTGAACATGCAGATACGGTAATAATATATGCCCTGATTTTGTTTGTTTGTTGGTTAGTTGCTTGGTTGGTTTTTTTTTACAAATGGCTTAAAACAGCCAGTGTTGTTTGCATGCTGTGTATACCACATGGTGAGTTCAAAGCTCTGAATTAATGCAGTGGGTGGTTTACATTTTCGTTATAAGTGAAATAACTTTTTGTCTGCACAAAGGATTGACGGACCATGGGCAGAATATGAGCTCTACGTTTTTTAAAGTTGTACAGCATAGAGAGAATAATGCCATCTCCATTTTCCATTTTTTTCCACTACCAAGAGAAGTGAAATAATTAAACAGTCAGCTGCCTGTTGTGAACTGTATTTGGCTGCATGACACATTATCTCAAACACTAAATGAATTATAAATAGATGGTCAGGCATTGTTCAGTCTGGCTACCTCCAGAGCCACTTTCTTAATGTTTACCTTGCGATAATCAGTTCGCACAGTGTTTTGTGCTATATACCCACTAAATTATGTAGGGAGGATATGTTGTAGACACTGGATGTGATCTAATTTTGTGCACAAGATTGATCCAAAGGTAAAAAACACACCTAGATGTTACCTTTGAGTTCCAAGGAAGCACTGAATGCAACTTCAAACTGTTGAATGTGAACTTTCCGCAACGAGGCCGTTTTTAGCGGTAAGCAGATTTTGGTCCCAAGTAGTGATTGTGAATCAGTATCAAGCTTTTGCACAGAATGATTTTGGTTTTGGGTTAGGGGTGAGCAGGGTTGTGCAGGATTGGCTGTTGGGGGGCAGAAAGCACCTGGAGTCCATTAATACCTCAGGAGGTGGAGAGCACAATTCAGTTTCTCATGCTTGAAATGGCCCTTTCAGCTGCTGCCTTTACTTTAGGCTTGCATTCCGCAGCAAGTGAAATCATATTCTGCAACTGCTGAGCGCTTGGCTTTGACAGGCCCTAATGATGGAATATTTGCCAGCCACAAGACCCATGCTCTGTGCTGCAGGCAGCTTGAAGACCTCAAACCCTGGTACTCAGCACACAACGCCATGAAACAGACTCACAGAACTTGGATATATCGCCCAAAACCAGGGAGGTCCTATCTAGCACGGATCGAGATTATTTGCTGACTCCACTTTCCTCTGCTAATGCTGAGCATGGCCTAGTGCCAGTCATTATACTCAGAATAGTAACAGCAATATAAGTGCCCTCCCAGCATGCTTTGCTCCAGGTATTATTCAGCCAGTAAAAACATGGGGTAGGGGGGGAGAGGGTTTCGGCAGGCAGAGACTGTTTACATGAAATATTCTACCGAAGTGTGAGCCAGTTGCAGCCCTCACAGCTCTGAATTAGAGTAAACACATTCATACACACATGCACACATCTACAGCACCTTTCATCACAGTGCTACCTGTGGATGTTTTGCTGTGTGTTACATCAGTTTGATTTGGTTAAAAGTTCAAAATAAGACTTTCCTTGACTGAGAGTGGCTACTTTAGATTGAGAACCAGAAAGTCCATAAATAACTGAATCACCAGAGGTTTTGCAAAGATATAGCCCAAAATGAAACTTGAGAACATGATATTTCGATGACCTTTTTATTCTGCAGCTGTGTCAAATACTGTCGGCCTTGCTGTTGATGTTTAATTTAACTAAACTGATGATAATTTAACTTAAAATTAATGCAAGTTTCAGACTCAGCATAATGCATTAGAGCTTCATCTCCCATGACTGCAAGTTTCAGCTTCAGGTCCAATGACATTGTACACTCTTGACATATTCTGATGACATAATTTAGAATTACACCAATAATAAAGGACAATAATAATCTTATGAAATTGTAGAGTAGAGATCCCTCAATACATAACAGACTAATTGCAGTGAGCGTCAAGGGCTACTAAGTAATTACTTATATGGTTTAACTGTCTACAGTTTGCAAAGAAGACACCAACATGATGGTCTCTCGGTAAAATGACTCTGCATATTTAAATGAGGCCACTCCCTCTGGGCTCTGGCACAAACACAACACATCTGTGAACAGAGACCTGTTGTCAAGGTAACATATGAGCTCCTGTGCATGTGTGTGGTGGTGGTGGTTGATGAGTGGGTGCAAACGAGGTCCACGTTCGAAATACAGTCCCATAACCTCAAACAAACAAACTGTGTGCTTGCTGGAACATTTCATAAAGAGGGTTAGTGTTCTGTCAAATTTTTCTCGGTTATGGTACGTGCCTCTTATAATTAATGAGACAACACATACAAGCATTGACTGTGGTCTTCAATAAATTGCTCAATGGCTATCGAGCAAACTCTAGACTCTCAAAATCCCATTTCTACCACTGTCCCATCTCATCCCATGTCTATCTCACTTTGTGATCACTTGTTGTATTAAAAAGCCAAAGAATATGCCACAGAGGGTTTTTTAGACTATGGTCACAATTGAAAATTTTAACATAAGATTATGTAATGTTTTGGTTCTTACAGATAAGAGTATTGTAACAGGCAGAACAGTGTTTAATCTTTGCGTTTTCAGAGCAGTGAACGAGCCACAAAAATAATTATCCAGAGCTACTGACTTCAATTAAAGGTGCTAAAAGAAAGATTTGTTAAGTGGAATATGGAGTAGAATCTCCTTTTAAAGCAGTAGGTTATGCTGGATTGTTTTGGAGGTCTTTTTTGACATTTTGCACACAACTTATAAGGCATTGTGACAAATAAGTGACTTATGGAGTCTGGGTGTAACATAGTTTAATGGCTTTTGTGCTTAGAAAAAGTAAAGATGATTTAACATCTTGGTATGGAAATTGTTCAGCAGAGTGGCTGGTAGTCACAAGGTTTGACAGCAAGTAGGACAAGTCATGAAAATCTATTCTTCTAATATGACACGGATTAAAAGAATGAAGTATATGTCTGGCATTTGAACAATGTGAGGGCCATTCAGTATATAGCTAATGGGTAATATTGAATCTGAGGATAATTAATTACTTTGTTTCTAGAAGCAGTAATTGACCTAAAGTACAATAGAAAAAAATATTTTGGTGAGATGTTTAAACATCAAATAACAGGAAAATAAATATTATAAGAATGTTCTGATGATTGTTGATTTATAGGGTTATTAGTCTTACCTGTTGTTCGTAAAATACTATTATGTACCACTATAACTGTAAACCAACCGGTTAATACTTTTAGTTGATTCTGTTTAATTAATGTGACTGAGTATTTTGAAATCCCACCAACAGCCATTGTTCATTTTGAAATTCCTAAAAGTTGTTTTTTCACTTAAAACACTTAAAACTAAACACCAAAACATCAACATCAAATTTTGCCAAGTTTTGCCAAATTTTGCCAATATTGCCATTGCACTTGCCTGTGCCTTCCATAAAGTACCACCACAGCCAAAAACTTTCTCATACTTTCTGTCTGTAGCTTAAAATAAATGACTGTTGCCAATGAAGTGCCAATGATTATCCATACTAGACTTAATTACACTCAGCAGCCTGAAGCGTAGCCTTCACTTCATCACTATCCTCATTTTAATTTTGTAGTTCATTGAACAAAGTACTATGTTGCCCTACATTTTTCCGTATTGGCAAATTGATTTGCGGCCAAAAAAATTAAGATTAATATATACATTATTTTAGTCAACACACATATTGAGGATAATTAGTCTTCTATTGTTTTGTTGTTAATTAATGAAATGTTTGTGACTTTCCATACTATTAAAGTATTTTATTGCAGTGATAATTGATTTAAGTGTGATTTGACTGTGTTAGGCAATTATCAGTTAACCTGCTGAACAGCTGCCTTTCTGAGCCAGGACTGTATGAGATTTCTGAGGGAACATCCCTTTTGTCATGTTAATTGTATAGGCATTAACCAGCGCCTCTGTTTTCACAACATTCAGTGAATGGAAATGAGAAGAATTGCATGGGCTTGTGGGAAAAGAACTCTTGTACTACAGCAGGCTCAAACATCAAGCTTTCCCCTCCTATTCAAAAAGAGAAAAGCCCAAGTCCACCAGAGGATTAGCTTATTCCTCACACGAAACTGCAGAGAAAAAAGACCACATAACATATGCCAAAAATATAACATCAACCATATGAAATGATTTAGCATTATTAAAATACAACTTGTGACGTCGCTGAAGTGGAAAATGATGAGCCGTCCTTTCCGCTCGGACACATAAAACACTGAATGAGTTTAGCAGAGGATTTGCAGACAAAAAGCACGTCACAAAATCATCTGTCACTGACCAACAGAGATGTACTTTTCATCTTATTGGTTCAGTGTGTTTGGTAATTTTCTCTTATTCTTAGGTGTTCGTAGTGGACAGCAGTGTGGTGTCATGGTGAGGAGCATGACTCAAAAAGGTTGCTGGTTCGATTCCCCATTAGGGTGCTGCTGTTGTACCCTTGGGCAAGGTCCTCAACCCATAATTGTCTCAGTAAATATTCATCTGTATAAATGGATAAAATTGTAACATACTGAATGTAAGTCGCTCTGGATAAGAGCATCTGCTAAATGATAATAATGTAACGTAGATGTCATTGTATCTTCTAGTTATGTATATTTTGACCACATTCATGTTACTCAATTCCAGCTTGTATCAATGTTTTCAACGTTGTGAGTTTGCCCTCCTAATCGCTCTATGTCTGTGGTGCAATCTCACCGGCCTAGTAAGTGGGGGTTCTACAGTGTAATTCAGTTCAGTTAAGGTGAGAACTTTTTCCCCTCTTTACATAATAGTGCATGCTATTTCTTTAACATCTCTGCTGGAGTTTGCTCAGATGTGATAGAAAGTGATGAGTTTGGGGTAAGCTGACTCTGAAACAGCCAAAAGGATATGTTACTCCTGGGAACTGCATGTAGAAGAAAGAGGGAAGAGATGTGCTTCAACTTTACCACATTTAAGAAATATTCAAACCCAAAGATTTATTCCAATATTGCAAGATTTATTTCCCTGTACATTGAAATAGGTTTCATAATTGGACAGAGACTACAACATTCCAGGTTGTAAAAAAAAACCCTCTAGAATTTCTCTCCTAAAATTATGCTTAGCATTTCATTTTCAAAACATAAAATGCCCTTCAGTATGCAGTATGACACTACAGAGGTAAACGGTCAGTCAGCTGGGACATTATGTGACTTTTAGGATGTCATAGGATGTCATTCTGAGTAATGTGTGAAGTAGTCATTCAGACCTCAACAGGGTGAAAAACAGGATTATACAAAGGATGAAGTGACACGTTGACTGAGACATTTTTGAATGCATGTGGTGATGACATATTCACCAGCAGGATCAGCTCTGCCATGGATGCCGGCCTTATGGCCAAGGCATCGCTTTCCTTTTAAGATCACTTGTGAAAGGTTGCCAGGGACTTGGCCACTCCTGCTGGCCTCCAGACACCTCCTCTTTCGGGTGACCCAGTTTCAATTTTTGGGGCAGGCTTTATTTGGAGCAGGCTGACTTTAATATGCATTGCTGGCCAGGGACCAACGGAAGTTTCCTCGCACCACCTAATTTGTGATAGCCATGATGGTCTGCATTGTGTGCCCATTGTAGAAATTTTGGGGCGTGTTCATTGGATGGACCCGGAGTCTACTGATTGGATTCTTTGCAGTGTGAGAGAAATCAAATAGGCTGACTGCGTGACAGTAAAAATGTCAAACTGAAAAAGTGGGTTGGTACGTGAGACACCGTATACATATAACTGTAATGGAATGCAGCCTTATTCATTTATTCCAGTGATGAATATCACTGCTTGGTGCGGAAAGCATGTAAAACAATCTCAGTCTGTAGTGATGGTGGAAACAATGCAGAGATGATGAAGGGAAAGATATTAAATAAATTAGGGTCAGCCAGTTAGTCTGTTCACAAAGACAGGAAGCATGGCCTGAGAGGTTAGGAGTCAGCAGCAATATAGCATAGGGGTAAGGAGCAGGGGTCATAACCCAAAGGCTTCCAGTTTGATTTCTGGGTAGGGAACTGTCATCGTATGCTTGGGTAAGGTACTTATCCCAAATATCCTTGGTAATAATTCATAAGTATAAATGGTAACATGAATATTTAAGCTATGTATGTGGTTCTGGATAAGAGCATTTCTGAAGCATCTGTAATGTGGTGAGTGTGTTCCAGAATGAAGATTTCAGGTTTGCCATTCATGCTGAAGAAATCACAAATAGATCAGATCCTTCACTGACCACAGGGGTGTCTGCATGAGACCCCTTAAAGAGACAGTCAGTAGATGATCCACTGCACATCAGCCTTCTCAATGCTAGATATCCATGTTTCCACTTCAAACGTGCACACAGTCATACTGCATGCCGGCTGGTGCAGAAGTGTCCAGTGATGCAGTCATTTTGACCCCCTCCCTCTGCGCTGATACCCATCCCACATGAATGCAATTGTGCTCTCATGAAATTGCAGGGTATGGCGCAACGAGGCAACCCTGAGAGGTCCTATCCGGTAAAATGTTTGAAGCGGGAGGGGGGCTGGGCACTAAAGTCAATTTGGCAGACATTAAGTGATCAGTCTGCTCCTCAGATGAGGAGGCGGAGAACAGGCACCAGTGGGAGAGGATAGCCCCCCACGGTCAGTCCTTCCCCCCAGCTGTGGCTCGGCCACGTGGAGAACCCACCCCTACTGAGACAAATCAGATATGGACTAAAACTCAACGGTGAAGAAACAACAGCTGTTAAAACAGTTTGCACTGCTTAGCCCTCACTCCTGATATCAGGGACAGGCCATAGGAGGGCAGAACAATTTCAGTTGTAAATATACACCAGCATAGCATAGCATAGTGGAGTGTTTCTGAAATGAAAAGTAAAGTAAAACTGATATGGCAAAGGTGTTTTGTCTCAGCATTAATGTAAACTACATTCACAGAGCCTTGTCTGAGCTCTTCTCCATGCTGAAACAGGATATTTGTTTATGAAGCTTCACCATCTTACCTTTCTGTCTTTGTTTTTATGCTCCACCTGCCTAATTTACAGACCTTTTGGTGGTTAAACGGTTTCACAGGTTTATGAATTTTAAAAGAAAATCTCTCATCTTTTACTTCAAACCTGCCTTACTTTCCGCGTCCAAGCGTAGAACTGCAGCTGCTACGCCAGACCCATATGCTGAAAACAGGAAATTCTTCCCTCCAGAGATTTCTTTAACTGGCCAAGAATCCTCATGCAGCCGGTAGGGCCTCCAAACACGTTTAATGTGAAATACCTTGGGGAACCTGACAGCTAATGATGGATCAACTACATCTCCAGCTGGACGTCGTTGCTAGGAGGGAGAGCATTCCATCACGTCAGAGCTCAGTCCAAGAATCTCCTCTGCATCTGTGCACCCAACCCCACGTTGCTCAGCGTGGCAGAGGAGACTTCTACTTCTGCCTTTCCTAGCGTAGATTTGTCAAAAGTGCACCAATGTTGATGCAGGATAGACCTGCCTTTAAAGCATGTATGGCAAAACACGAAGGCTTGAAAACAGATATAAATACAGATGACAGTAAACATATACAGAAACTTTAAAACACTACCTTGAAAACTCTGGATTTGATAGATAAAGACAGAACAGACTTCTTCATGGTCTAGTATTCATATGTTTATGAACACTCATGTTCTTCAGTTTAAATCAAGAGCCCAGCACCTACTGTTCCTCAAATGAGCTTGCAACTAATTGCCAATTTCAGTTAAAATAACTATTATTCATGTTTGCTGAGATCAGCAGACATACATTTCCACAAGTGGTGACAGCCTTTTTTCCCAATGCACCAAAGGAATGAAACAGACTAATCCTCCATGCCAAGGCAGAATGCTGAAAGTGCGAAAGTGTCAAATTACTGATCAAAATTGTTTCATATGATATTTAAATATGAAAACACAATTGTCATGAAATCTTAAATATAACATTTAATTCAAATGATCTCATATGCCCTGTCCATTTAATGAAATTCAAATGATTGCTGAGGCTCAGTCAGAGCAAAATACATTACACCGTTTTGTAAGTGTTGTTTCTCAAACTGAGTAGTATAGAACTGAAAAAAGTAAAAACACTAACATAGAAAGTCACAGTTTACAAGAGTTTACAATTGCGCTCCAATTGATAATGTGCCCATTTTCCATATTGGGCTCTCCACTGAAGAAATGTGTTTGGAGAAAATTCTGGGCCAAAGTCTGTGTTTGGCTAACATTTCCATCAGCAGAAACTTGCATACACTCTAGCCTTACTGAAGCAAAAAGACTTCCATGGAAAAACACCTCATTAAAAGACATATTTTCCCAAATACAACTACTTTTTCTAAATCAGGATAAGAATAAGTAATCACAGGCACCCTTTAGCTGGTCTCTGCTGCAGCTACCCAGCATCCTTTGCAATGAATCGGATCGGTGGGCTGTGCTCCTGCAGTATGAATTCTCATCATTGCAGCCATTTGTTTTTGACATTAAACTTTGTTTGCTCAAGCACTGACATCTTGCACCCCCTGTGGTCACCCTGGGGGAATTTTAAAAGAAAACATTTTTCTCTCATTTTTTTTTCTATCGCTCAGTCAAAGTGGAATGCCAGTATTTTCTCCAAGTAAATACTCCCCAATGTTGTGAACAACAGAAAAATAGTATTAAAACAGTCTTAATAGCTGTCTCTAACACAGTGATATTTAAACTGAAATACAAACAATCACAAAACCAGTCCAGCAGATAAGAATTGCAGATAGCAGATAACAGGGAGATAATGGATGAAATTTGTCCAACAGAAATGTTTTGAGACAAATTAATAAAATAAACCATTGACTTACAGCAGTAGTGGGGAAATATGTTTTAAGAAATTAGGAGCACAGTGCTGTGGGGAAAGTTTGATTGTGTGTCACTGTTACAAACTCACCTTTGCAACATGGTCAGATGAATACATACAGAGCAACATGGTGGGACTCCCTATGGTGCCCTACCCCTGAGAGAGGAGAATGAGACAGCATAAGAATGGAGGGGGGATGCAAAAGACAAAAGGACTCCCCACCTCCTTTCGTGATTGAGGGACTTACCACCTGAGGTAGAGAGAGAGTGTTTCACAATCAGCACCTGTGTGCATGGGGGAGGGATTAGCAGGACTCCCCCAGCCAGGCTGTTGATCAGCTGGTTAGCTCTGAGGGGGGATGGTGGGGCTTTTATTCTAACACATGAGCCATCTCAAATGAGGCTCTTATGTTGCCATTTGTGTGGGGTGCCAAGAACCAAATGTGGTGAGACATTAGGAACTAGGAAAGGTGGAAAAGGAAGTGTGTGTTTATGCGTGTGTGTGTGTGTGTTTAAGACAGGTACAAACTGCACCTCAGTCCTGATTTAGGTCCTGTTCAAAGGAAACTTGAATAGTCTGTTGTCTTCAAACTCAGTGGCATATGTTAACAACAACCAATGTTCGCTTTGAAGAGGAAGCGGAAAAAATTGGTTCAATGAAAAGGTGGTTTACAATTCAAACTGACCCCCCCCCCCCCCCGTCTGAATGCTTTGCCCATTAACCCTCTTCATCTTGGGAATACATTGTAACATTTTACCTAAACACAAATTCGTTTGAAGGCAACATCAAATGCAACTGACACGTGAATATGCCCCTAGTTGTCAAATATTTGGTTGTGTTTCATTTTTAAAATTAGAGGTGCCCACTATATTTGTAATATGGTTTTTGTCAAGCAAACTTTTGGAGAGTGTGATGTCACTTCCTCAATAGCTGTGCTACGTCACATAACCAAACAAAGATGGGACTTTTTGAAGTTTTATCCTTTTATTATTTTCTTTATGAAACTCCTGCCTTTAAAAATTTTTTTTTTTTCGATTTTTATTATAAAGACATTTTGAGGTGGATTTATGACAGAAGCATTCCAAGCTTTTGGATGACAGTATTTCCATACTCACAGCAGAAACACACATAACAGCGTGTAAATGTTCTCATTTTCTCGTCATTCCAGCTTTACTGTGTCCGAGTAACTAAGTTGTTTATAAATCTGCAGTGCCTAATTGGGCCTTCTGTGCTGTTTTTCCAAACACATGAAGAATGGTTTCGCTGCCCCCTGCTGTACTGGAGTGCTGGTTTTCTCTTGATCTTGTTAAAGCGTTATGTTGGTGTGGTGTGCCTTCAAGGAAAGGTTCATATGTTCTAATCCACATACCACAGAACTGACTCTGTGGTCTACTGGGGGATGTTAGGTCAGATGCAAGTCCTTAAAACAAAAAAAAAAGCCCTCCAGTTGAAATCAGGAACTGATTTTCGCTGCAGACGTAGAAATTTAGATGTCCTCATTAAAACCTGGGATATTGTGTTGTTAGCATCAGTACTTCATTTCAAGCATTTCTGCATTGATATATAACTCGGCAACATTTGCAGTGCCCCTTGGAAATATCCCTGACCCATGCAAGTTGAATCATTGAAACTTGACTTTAACAGGCCCAATAGTGACATCTAGGGGTAGAAGAAGAGACCCTCAAGGAGACAAAGAATACCCCCGTGGGGGGGTGGGGTGGGGGGTGGTAAAAGGGGGGATAAAAAGTGTGATACATAAGTATGTTAGGGTTTGGAGCTCTTTATGTGTGCGGGTGCTTGTATGTTTGTGACAGTTTCATCCTATATGTGCACGGATGAAAAGTACCTGCATGTGCCAGTGCTTTAGTAGTGCATGTGTCAGTATGTGTGCTGTGTGTATGTGTGCGCTATCTGTGTCATACAAAAGGTTGACCTTTGCAGTCAAACTGGTGCTGAAAGTCATAATGAGTCAGCATAAATTCATACAGAATTGAAGAAATTATTGCATTTTGCTGGTTCATCCAAGATTATTTGTCACTGTAACAAATGAGGAGAGAAATAACTCGGCAGATGTATTAACAACAGCTGCATGAGTTCTTATTTTACTATGACAATGAGTAAACTCAATGTTCCACAGCATTTTAATTACCTCAACCTGTTTGGGAAGCAAATTTAATAGTTTAAGTTTCTGTGCCAAGTAAGAAAATGGTGACCACAGTTAACAACTGGGTTCCAGAAATTACGTCTGTGATTGTGTCACTTGGTAATTACTGTTGGTGTGTGAGAAACAACAGCAACAGTTCCAAAAAGGCTGTGATTAAGTTGTATCTATTGTAGCAGTGAAGTCAACTGTCTTGATATAGAGAAGTCACTGAGCACTTAAAGCCACAGAAGAGCTTTCGTTCCATCAACTCACACAATGTATTTCATAAAACACACATGACAGCTTCACGATGGCATCCTAATAATTGCCTTAGGGGACACTTTGTGTGTTATTAAAACTACTAACGTAGAACATTAATCATAGGACTTATAATCTACCATACAGAAATTAAACTTCAAATTTGTGTTTGTCTCTGCATGTGGCCTGTTTATGAATTACTTTTAACTTTGAAACCATCTAAATGATTCATGATGACATGTATTATTTATATAATGTACCAGTGTAAACATTAATGCGTACTGATTCTGCTTGTGATCTGCCATATAGAAATGAAACCTCTTTGTGTTAAGTAAGGTGCCTCTGTGCATGTCTGTTGACACTCTGTGAAATATGCTTGGCTTTGAAGCCATCTAAATGATTGATGATGGCTCTGACACACATCACAACATGGCTTTTTCATTTGCATTTTGTGCAAACACGACTGCAAGAGGACAATCTGGCAGCAGATAAGAGCTCTTGAGGACGTGGATGTGGAAGTGTTTAGTTTTCACTTACAGACAGGAGAGGTCAGTAAAGAAGCACTTCAAACTGCTCCACTCATACCTGTTTTAATTCCAAGTTAAAAACTAGTAAATGAAGAATGGTGTGATTGTGTAATAATGCATTGAAAATTTTTAATACATAGGAGGCAGAATGAAAATACATGTAATGCAAGACTGAAATAAATGTAAATGTATAGGTATTGTAAATATATTTTTTCTGTTTTACAAGTCCAGACAGGTATGCTGTTGTTTATCTCCTGTGGTGGTATCAGCTATTCAGTGCCTTCATAAATACACCATGTAATCATACCACATTTAGATAACAGATTATTAAAAGTAAAGAATAATAATCATAAGAGGAAACATCTTGAAAATACTAATAAAGTGAAAAGAATAAAAACACAATATGAAAAAGATTCACTGACATGATGATTAACTTATTTATACAAACCTTTGGTCAAACTCAGTTAAATATCTCCAAAAAATAGTGCATGTGAATCAGAAGAAAAACTGAAAATAAGCATTACATAGTGGCCAAAATTAAAACAAATTTACATTCCAATTAATTATTGGAAGATACACTTGACTGTAACTATTCCCTCTTGATTAGTAGCCAGTGGTTTCCAAGAATCCACCAAAAATTGTCTTTGAGAAACTTTTAATTTTTGATACAGTTTTGTTGGAAAATATACAGCAGACCAAAGGAGAGAATAGTGGCAATATTATATATAATTCAGCACACATATGAATAAATTCTTTCCAGAAGCAGGAATTGTTGAAAAGAAATGATGCATTCACCTGATAGGTGAGTGGGGGAATGTTGGTGGTTTCCCATGAAGCCTCCAGCTGCCTCTCTCCTGTTTTCTTTGATGATATTCCCCACTGCTTAAACTTGCCAACAGCAGGCAGGGTGTTCTGTTACTGATGCACGAGCAATGGCTGCTTTCTTTGCCTCTGGAACAGCAGAAGGATGGGACTGGCTTTCAGAAAGCTGCCAAGATGGACATGTTGTTTAGGCTGTTTTCTCTAGCGTTGTTGACCTGTAGGTCAACTGCCAGCAGACACTGGCCTGCCTGTTTCCTTACACTGTCCGGAGGTGCAGTAGACATCTGATGCTGGAACAACATCAGATGTCTAACTCTTTTTCACTTTGATTCTCTCAGGGTACGACTGAGAGTGAGCTGTCTAAAAAACTAGCACATGGTCAATTGTTAGCTACTACCCAAAAATGGTCCATTTTGACAGATTTGAATATCATACTGAATCTCGGACCTTCACTTTTCCCATGCTTTGCCATTTTCATTTCCTTGTCAAAATAGTGAATAAAATGCAGAAAACAGAAATTCTCCCACCATCCTCCATGCAGTGTGCGCCTGGCTGGACACATTGAGTGTTTACAATAAAAATCAGTTCTATTTGCAGGAGACCACCCAATTTACTTGCCATTGTGCCAGGCTATTTCCTCTTTTTTCAGTTCCATAAACACACCTTCTTTTGCCAAACCATGCCCTGGCCACATTGAGGATTAGGGAGCCAACAGTACCTGGAGTGACCCACCTTAACCCCATCTCTCCCAAAGAAGGTAATAATAATAAGTTAATATAATAATAACAATTAAGTTATTATAAACTTAACATTAAGTTTGTCAGACCTGGATACCATCTTACTGCAGATGAATATCTGAGGTGCAAGCCCAAGCAATAAAAACTGATGGTGGACTTTTGTCCTTTTTAAAACTTAAAAAATTAATTTCATTGTCATGCCATAGTGGGGTTTGAGGGTGGACACTCATGTCTGACATTCTCATACATTGTTTAGAGTTAACAAAACAATGACGTCAGTGCGACATCTGTGATGGCGGGACAGTCTCCACAAAATACAGTAAGAGAATGGGGGATACAGATGTACACAGGAAAAACACAAACTATCTTATGTGGCCAAAACCAAGTAAGGTTGTCACTTTGAAGTATAAAATAGGTCCTATCAATGTACAATTCAGAGGTCAGCATGTCCACTGCGACCAGACACACCATTGCGAGCAGACAGGGGGCCACATGCACCAAACACCCCATACCCATAGGAAAGAGAAGTGGTAAACAAAATGACCTGAAAAGTATGAATGGCAAAAATCACAAACTAAGAATACACCTCTGAGTGAAACACACATGGCTGCCACACTTCTGGAGAAAATGTGCAAACACTACAACCAGGGTGAAAAGGCCAGCCACCCAATGCTAACACTATCTCTGCCGCATCCAGTGGAACTACATGAATCATGGAGGTTTTTTATTCCTGTGGGTAGCACAGCACTGTCACAACCCTACCAATAATATGGTTTTTGTTGTTTTTTGTTAAGCAGGAAAAAACTTACAACTTGGAACATTTGTATGAAGTGGACAATGTGAATACACACCGAAACTCACTTAGAGTAGAGCAGTGGCAGAAACAACTAAATCAATTCTTTATTAAACACCTTAAAATGTTGGCTGATTGCCCAGATACTGGACTAATTGGACACTTCAGTCTACTGATGTGCTCAGTGGTGATGTGTATTAAGTAGGAGTACTGACAGGTTTCCCATTGGGAATTGAACCTTAAACCTTGTGGTTACAAGCTCTCTCTGACAATACAGAATTGTTTGAGTTTAAACAGCATTGTTGCTTTTTAATGTAGTTTTCATGCAGTCACACTACAGTACAAAGTATATCTTTTTATTCTGCTTTAGTCATCTTAAAATATCTGTAATACAATTCTGAACAAGTTGCATATGTACCATTTCCCCTTTGTATTTAGAAGCTATTGCAGTAAATTCCTGTCTGTTGCATCTAATTCAGTGCATACTTTACAAATATCCACCCATAAAAACATGTATTTAAAGCATTAACTGGGCAATACCGGTCATTAGTGTTAATTTAGAGCATGGTTTTAGAGGTGAAAATGGAATATTACCTTTCCACAGCCTTTTTGCTGTAATTGTTACCCTTGTGATCAGAGATGCACTTTTTCCTTCAGCAGTTTATGATTAATTTCACACAAATTGAGTCTGGTCTGCTTGGTGCCAGTTGTTTGATTTGTGCCTTGGAAGCCGACATTTATTCAGGAGATTTAAAGTGCTAAGTGGCAAGATTAATGTGCTGGAGCTAAATCCTAAGAATAACACAGATGCTTCCCTATGTTTTAATAGAAATGTAGTAATTATAGCAAGTATACAAATGTATTTGAAGAAATCCCTCAAAAAATGCAAGGGATCCAGCCTTGGAAAGAAATTCAAAATGATAGACAGTTAACACATAGACAGTATAGTTTTTTCCCTGAACGCCATCCCAAAGGCAGACCTGCCCTGAGGGTAGAGGTGTAAACCCACCCACCGGTGTGGCATGCTAACTCTTCATTCATCCACAAAGAAGAACCTGCTCTTGCAGCTAATTTTTTTTGACAACATGGATGGCTGTCGAATTTCTCAGGCGGGAGACTGAGTTCAAAAAAAAAAAAAAGAAAGAAAAAACAGAACACTGGTAGCTAACAGTTTTCAAAGAAAAATAATTACTTTCAAAGAACGCCCAGAATAGCAATCAAAATAGCTCAAAGGACAATGCAATGCTAACTACAACAGCTGTGGAATTAGTCCATTACTAATGAGGCTGTAACATGAACTGTAGGATAAAATAAAACCTAAACGATGTATGAGTGCATGTGTAGTGGCTGTAATGGATTCATTTCTACCTGACAGTGCACATGTCATGCATTCCTGTGTGTGCATGTTTCACTTTCAGGTTTAAAGTTTCCTTTTGAGCCACTTTTGAGGAAACACTGAAAAAAACTCCATGAAAGTGGATAAGGATACCTGATGGGCACATCATTGAAAACACTTTTTCATCACTTGGGAATGAATGTTCAGTATTTTGCAACAATTCAGTACTTATTGCACCCTGTTGCACACAGTTTGATAATAAAATAATTATCAATTTGTATATAAAATAATCAAAGTAACATTGCTGATTGTGTCTTTCAGTGTGTGATTTATCTTCTTCATCCAGCCGCAGTGACTCTAATTAGAGACTCAGATATATTGTTCTTTGAAAATACATAGCTTGTGTACTGACTGGAAGGACTTCAATTTCAAGACTTCTGTCAGAAGGTCACTTGTTGATTTGTGGAAGGCAGATGCTGACTTACAGTCAGTGTGGTGGCTGGACAGCCTCCCTAAGTCGTTGGTTAGGTTGTCATCCTCTTTTGTAGGGAAACATGCACAAAAAATGTTAACACGTCATTCTTAAGCATGTAAAAGTCCTGTCACACACACTGCATAACTCAGTTTCTGTTCTACAGTTCTCATACACCCAAACAGGTATCAGACCCCATCAGAACTACTGTAATATCTGAGATTAAAAACACATCAGAAATGAATGTTTAATGTTTAATTTGAAATTTTGGTTCTATAATAATGAGAATATTTTCCACAGCAGAACAACACACCCAGCTGAGCAGGGATGCCAAAGGGGTGAATGGAAAGAAAAAATGGCAGGTGTAAAAGCATACAAACCTTCAAACAGATGCAGGTTATCTTTGTGACTGGGTGGAGAAGGACACCCCAGCCCAGTCAACTCTCTCCCCAGAGTCTCTTTCTTTTTGAGGTGCGTGGATAGGAAACCAGTCCATTTAGTGGAATAATTTATGGTTATCCCACCCAATGCACAATGTATTTGTGAGAATATGATGGGAAAAGTAGATTTAATATATATTCCATTTTGCAATAAGGTCAGTAAATAACAAAGCAATTTAGCTTTTTTGTCTGAAATTGCTGGCTTTTCCTTGATTCCACAGTTGCATTTAATAGGTGGTGGGAATAAACACAAGGAGTACTATTATTACTCTTATTCCAAAAAGATATGCCTGTTGTATAACTCACAAATCCACATGTAAGTGAATTGATCTGATCCCCGTGATCCTAAAATTGAGAGCAGACTGATGATGTGAATAAATGCATTTACAACAGAAATTTGTGCAAACAAAGCAATGCGTGGCTGAAACATGTCTTAGCAGTGTAAATCCATTATATCTAGTGATGCTCTGTGGGTAGTGTGAGTCCACTATAGCTGCAGCATGCAAACAGTAGTGCAAGGGTGAAACATTTTGCTTGGATCATTATATGCGGTGCTACTCTGATGGTAGTGTGAGACCACTACATCTAAGGCTGCTCTAAGAGTAGTGTGAGTCTGCTATGTGTAGTGTTGTTCAGGAGGCAGTGTAATTTCATTCTTAGAGAGTTGATGCTTTTGATGGTATGCACTTTTGCTGGTATTGCAAAAATCACCCTCTTTATAACTTTTTGTTTGTGGTACATTTTGATACACTCTGTGAATGATAAGGGCTTAACATGGTCTCACAGACCAAATGATCTGGACCTCAGTTACAAAAGTAACTTCTACAGACCTGATGACTGGGGCCCGAGACAATTTATTTGTATTGTTGTGTAGTCTATCTTTTTTGGGCCTGGGTGGTTGGGTGTGGAGCTTGCCTTCTATTGCGTATGTGGTTATCATTAGAACGGGTACTGAATGTCTATTTTGTGGGCGCTCACAAGCAATAATCAGATCAAATATATAAAACATAATCAAGGAATGGAATGGAATGGAATACATAGTGCAGGTTTGCGTGAAACCAACGTAAACGACGTATAGCTAATCAAATACCAAACCCAATGCTGCGACCTCCTCCTGCAGTGGATGCGTCCTTTAAGCGCATGGCCAGCGCTGATTACGCAGCTTTACGAGACTGTTTAAATTAATCCCCGATTACAAACACAGCTGACCTACTTCCAGTTCGTTTTTGTTTTCAAAGCGGCGGATGTTACTTCATTTTTTATATTTCAGTGCATATTTCGCTGCGTAAAACATTAGTCGTGTCTTACGTATGCGAATGGGCGCACGACCTCAGTATTCAGGATACGCCTTCTCCCCACCCATCGGTAATTGAAGTGCATGCCGGCAGTCTCAGTCACTTGCCGCCCGTCCTTTGTCTCCTCTATTTATGGTCCAGCCAGCCACAGTATCAGCAGGTTTTCAGACCGCCCTCGGACGATTGCGTCAGTGCTTCCTAGTAAGCTTCGAATTCAAATAGAATACAGGCTGTCTTCCCCCCAACACAGGCAAGGTCAGCGGCCAAGGACCACAATAAGGGACGCAGTTCTTACATTCCGCAAGGTAACGTGGGATTTATTGCAAGCGTATGCGAGATGTTGACGATGCTCAAGAATTAAGTAGCCTACTTTTACGCAACGACCGTCCAATTCTTGCCATTCGAATGATGGGCTATGCGTTGCTGTGTCAAAGCAATGCTCTGTCGTGGGCTACGTAGGTTTTTTTTTTAAATCGACGGCCTTCTGATCAATCATGTTAATATTTTGTGCTCCTTCTGAATAAGCAATCCATGCACTTAAGCTGGGCATCGTTCAATGAATTTATTGAAATTCAAATGTGTGTCGACTGGTTGTAGCTGGTATGTATGGGCTAACCGGCGTCTTTGTCCATGTTAGATCCCGGTTTGAGCGCTGATGGGCATCAGCACAGTCACACGTTTAAGTCACCGGTTGTTTTGTGTCCATTTCTGCTTGTGCCCTTTCTCATTGGCTCCCTCTAAGCCATGTCACCCCGAAAAATGAGAGTGGGTGAATGAAGCGTGGGAAGCCGCAGCTTCGATGGCAAGAGATGAACACAAACCCGGTTACTGTTCCTCTCTGAATTCCGTGATTGTCAACGGATTTCCGTAAGCAGGTTTGGCAAAAACAGAATATTCTATTTCGGGTCACCCGTGGTTTAAAATATCCAGTCATTACGTCACATGGTGCAAAAACGCTCACAACCAGTATATTTGGACACGTTGATTCTTACTATTGGTCGTTGTGTGTCAATCAACGACTTAACAATGGCTGCGTAAATTATTTTTTTTATTTATTTATGTATTCATTCTTCTTCTTATTATTATTATCATTATTACTGAAGGAATGGAAGTAATGTTGCAGGATTATACCCATTTACTTCTGCCCCCCCCCCCCCCCCCCCCCCGAGGTATGACTTACAGGATGTACAAACAATTCAATTCTATTTTAGTGCGGTATGAGGTTTCAAAGTATCGTCTTCTCCTGCAAGTCAGGCCATTGCTCGCATTTGATCGTGAATAGACAACCTATAGTTAAATCATGCTAGACCGAGACACATTATTTAGGTGTTTTCAAAGACCCAGCGTCCTCCTTATATTGGCAAGTTTTGGAATAGTAATGTGTTTCCCAGTTAAACGGACAGGCAAACACCACAGAAAAGCATCTTTCCAATACTGCAGTAGGCAGTGAAGTTTCCAAATGCTAGATGTTGTGGCCATTATTGTCACATAATGGTAGAAATGTCATTGGTAAAGTGTGTTTAGCGTCAGTTGTATTTCTTTGAAATTTTCATGTGCAGTAGAAACATGTTTTTGGTTTAGAGCAAAGTGTTAGCTCTTTCTTTCCACAAAAGTTTCCAGTTGATAGACATGTAATTTATCAGTGTGTTATTTATGTAAGACCACTTACCGCTTACCACTTACTCTGTGAAATATAGACTTTGTGAATATAATTGTGAATATATATAATATGAACATGTAAATGTGAATATATATAATATATATATATATATATATATATATATATATATATATACGTACATAGTTTATTGTATTTAGTATTATATATATTATATATTTCCAGTGTCCATGGGGCTGTCCGTGGCCCATCTTAACCAGTTAGAAAGGTTCGATAACATCTCCATTATAAAATGAATTTCACCAGAAATAGGCAAGGTTTTCATTATGCACCACCAAGGGAGTGGTTCTTCACTTGAAATTTGTCCCTCCTACCATGGAAATCATGCAATGTTATTATGTATGTAGTTGATGACTGCAGTGGAAAAACATGCAGTCACTGACCACAGCAATTTGCTCTGAAGATGTTGACAGCAGATGATTGCCTTAATTTTCAGTGGTAACGTGATGTTAAATATAAATGTTAAATGCTGTCTGCTGTAATATAAGTAGCACGTTTGCCGTGTTCCCTTTTAGCATTTTCACTGTCATTATCTGATTAAGAAGTTATTTTAGGCCTATTGTGTCTTAGTTTATGTACAGCATATAATTTTTCCCCTACTGTTACAGACGTGTCAAATTACACTTGCATGACATTCAGTGAATTTTTATTATGTCGTCACAGACACACCTCCCAGACAGGTTTGTTTGAGGAACTAAAGCTGTACCATGCAGTGACATTGCAGACAGGTTTGGACAGGTTTAGTGACAATGGAAATAATAATTTGTCAGCTGGTCTAGAGTCAGCCTTTAACCTGACCAGGCATAAGGCATATAGGTATTTGAATCCAGTTATAGGCTTAAAAGGTTATACAAGTTTAAGTCATTGACTTGTAGCAACACCTCAGAAAAGCCTTATTTCCTGTTATGTCATAAACAGTCAGTGAGGCCATGAAACATTTATTGCCTTGAATATGTGTTTGATAGTTTCTCCTCTACAAGCTTGCCAATTTTAGTCAACGTCCATCAGTCCCCTTCAAAATTTCATTATATATGAAAGAGTTAGCTACCCTTGTGTCGTAGAGTGGCTTTGCAAAGCATGGCACCCTTTAAACTGACGATTGGCCATTTTATGAAGTGTACAGAAAAGACGTCTGCTGACATGGCTGGATGTGTCGTGAGAAGATCACATTCATGTTCTCTGGAGGTGTCCAGTACCACCATGATGTTCACATCCTCTTTCTTACCTAGTAACTCAAGCACTGTGCTCAAACTGATATCTTCCATACGCTGAGTGACCCCTGTCACTGACTCCCAGAGTGGATTAAGCTTCCATCCGTCTGTGCAAAGACAAACAGTAAACTATTATTTGAGGTAGTTTCCTTACTGTAGCCTACAATATATGCAGCTGTTGTAGATGTAGTGCAGCAACTGAAGTACTGTATTTTACTCCAAGGTACAACATTAGTGTCATACTTATGAAGTCATTTTTCAGATTCTGTGCACTAATATGTCCTTGTTTGTGGGACATGGAAGTGAAATATGTACAAAGTTTATTATTTACAGTTATGATAAACAAATCCAAAAGCATTGTGCACATCAGTTTCAGGTTTAAAGATTTCTCAGCAGATCCTGAAGTATGTGCTGTGCTGTCTTTGAGTGAATTATGGTTCTTGTCTGACATTTGAGAAATGCTATCTCACAGAAGGGAAAGCTTCTTCCCTCCAACCACATGTATAAACATGCATAGTCATTGAAATAATTCTTGAAAAGCTTTGTGGCTCATGGATTCATTTTCAAGGTCTCAGCTACTTGGGTGTGTTCTTTTCCTTACCCTAAAAGAGAAGAGGTATTTCCATAGTATGCAGTGACTGGCTGCGACTCTCTCAACAGAATGCAGTAAGGGTTGAACAGTATATTAAAGGCCAAGGGCAGATGTCTTTGCTGTCTTGTGCATGGCTGGGAGGTGTGGCAGTTTCTTCCCCATCTGGTTGGTCCTGTACCGTCAGTTTAGACCTTCTTCACACTTTTCACGTTGATTGGATTAGAAAGGAAGTACACCTGCTAAAGAAACTGAAGGTGCATTGGAAAGGCTTTGCATATACACTATTAAGCAATAATACTTTTTTTTCCCAGAAAATGAATGAATGCACATTATTTTCAAGACCCTAATCAAAAGATAAGCTGATATATTGTGTATTCAATCTGTCAGACTATATATCAGCCTACATAGAATCAAGTGCATAGCTTTCATCTGATCAGTGCATCAGTACAAATAAAATGCAAAATAATATCTCTCTACCCCAGTGAAAGGCCCACTGTCTGAATATTCATGAGGATTCAATTTTTTAAAATCATGGTTTAAACCCTATAGATATGTTTTTAAACACCAGGAAACTGACCTCATAACAGACTGCAAGAAATTGGTTAGTTATTCACACATATTATTATAGTCTAAATAACTTAAACAGGGTGACACATTTGTAGCCACGCTATGTATGGTGATGCCATGTGAGAGATTCAAATTATAGAATGTTACTGCATTGGTAGATTGTTAATTTAACAATAAGAAATGGATTATGATAAGTGATAAGTGATATTGTTGCAAAATTATGTGATGTTCAGTACTGAATAAATAAAATACAGAATAAAATCCAGCTTTACCTAGTTTATCTTAGGCACTCCATGGAGACATTTCTAATACCCCTGTTTGGGAACTTCTGATATGGGGGCATTTTAGAGCCCGGTCATTGTAATGGTGCTTCCTTTTTTGTGGAGTCATTTATGACAACTGGTTAAGGTAATTTGGCCAGTGCTGGGAGAATATTAGTGAGGTTGCAGATCTGTGTAATCCAGTGTGGGAGAGGTTGAGCAGAGGCGGTGGAATATCATTTTATTGATGCAATGAACTGTTCAGTGCTGCTGTTGCCCCTTTAAAACACACCTTGCAGCGTACTGTGGACAAAATCTGCCACGATTAAATACAATCAAGTAAATTTATTCAGTATGAAAAGAGGATTTCAACATTTTTTTATTTTTTAAATGAAACTGTTGTAGAATGTATTTATTTATTTAATTCTACATTTATTGATTTGTTTCAGTAATCATTAAACCCAGCAGGGGTTGTTACAGTTTCAGAGTTTTGCATTGCGATTATGATACCAGTTTATCTCTACTGAGTATTCTTGTGATGTCGCCTGCTATACAGTGGCTTTTCTGAGTGGCAATAGCAGCATGAGGAAAGGACAGAATGGCTCCCATGTCCGCTCTGAACTTCACTGCCTTTTTATTTTCATGTGAACATTATTAATTCCTGCATGCAATGAGTGGCCTCATATTTACCAGGTTCCCCATTTTCTGCTGTATTGCTTCAGAAGTTGCCTGAATGCAGAATTTTCACATGCATACACTCCTGCTGCACAGGCACTTGCTCAGTACAGAAGAATCAGCCACTGCTTCTGGTTAAACCTTTTGACCTCTTTGAGGTGCTCTCATGTTTCTTCTGCTGGTTGCATACAGCTGAAAGTCGAATCTGCCTCATTAATATTGTAGAGGTGTGGGGGCCTCAGTTGGTGATGTCTGTACTGGAGCAGAGATGCATAAAATAAGATCACTGCAGAAATCCATAAAATAAGATTAAATTTTGTGGTGTAAATTCATTGGAAATTGTAAGAAAGAGCGCTGTACATAACTGCCTCAAACCTGTCTGTTGTTTCACGTTCACTTGTGTTGAACATACTATTGTTTATAATCATTACTGGACTGCACACTAAATAGTAACAATCATTAATAGTGCTACATACATGCTAGTAATTTAGTATCATCTGTGCTAAATTGAACAAACACCCCACTTCAGTCATCATTACTTGTGATTCTGCTTATCTTTTGATGTGGATTTTAATGCCTAGAACACTTGATTTGCATTTGCACCAGGATGGCCAGTTGCAGTCATTTACTATATATTGCCCATTGGGTTACATAGCCACTCAATCACTGCCATTTGTGAAAAACATCAAGAGGTGAGACAAAAGTGAGACGAAGGCTGCATCAATTGAGGTATGGCTATACTTATAATCATATGCACTACTGTTGAGCTGTAGCATGAATCTAATCTTCGAAAACTACCATGCCAGCCTCTGTGGTAAAAATGTGAAAGTTATAAAGTAGCTCTTGCTTATGCATGCTTTGCAAAGTATTGAGGGGAAAAAGCACTTACCACAGTAAGATTGAAAGGGGTTTATTTGTTAGAATTAAATTTTACTGCATTATAGAGGTTACTCATGCAAAAATAAATTTGCAATAACAAATGTGTCAAAATGTGTTTTAAGATGTTGAGGCCAAAACACAAAAACAGGAAAATTGAACTCCGTCTTTAACTGGTAACTATTTAGCATTATTACATAACAGAAGTTTTAAAGAATCTTGGCAGGTTATTTTCTCTTTTTGCATCCACAGTATTTACTTCATGTGCAAAAACCTGTTGGCAAAAAACAGGTTTTTGTTGCAGTTGTTGGCTTCACTTTTTCTTTTGCATTTATGTCACCCAGGTGCCATCCAGCCAACAGGACTAATTTGCCTGTTTTTGCATTTCATGTCCTGTGTTTCTTGTAGAACTGAAAGAAGCTTTGATCTTTGTGAGAACGGTTTGGATTACTTTTTTCTAACTGTAGAATCCATTGAAAAGCTCAGGATTGACAAAAGCCTGCTCATTCACTGGGTCACTGGACTCATGTAGTAAATACTGTATCAGAGGACAAATCCAGTAGGACATGTTTATAAATATTTGCAATGAGCCATCTGATAGCTGACTTAGTACAGTGGTCTACATACAGTAGAGCATTTCTTACATTTATTTTCACCCTCTAAACTGTTTGTTTCCATAAAAAGGGGGATATGTAAACATTTGGGTCCAGAGTGTGAGAGTGAACATGTCTACTGGGATAATTCCAAACAAAATCCACCGAAATTAATTCTCAGTAATTCTGTTTTATATTCCTGAAAGTTGGCTTTCGTGTTCCTGCTGTTGAAATTTGGAACAATAAAAGATTACATTAAGTATTTTACAATTAATGCTTACATGATAATGGTTAGAGGGTTGAGCCACTTTTACCATAAAGGTTGCAGCCAGTTTTGTCTCTTAAAATGTTAATTTGTGCTAGAGGTTGTTGTGACAAACTAAAGTATGTGTGTGCACATACAAGTCAGTTTGACAGAAGCTCGCTCATAGCTATGTGCAGAATACCTTAACTGTGTCAATACCTATTTAAGAATTGTATCTCTATTATTGTGGACATTCTCAGCTGGATATTTGATAGTATTCTACCTTATGTAGAGACGATTCAAATCCAAAATATTGCAGGAAGGGGAACCATGGTCCTCAGGTCCAGATTTTACTGCCTTCTTGAAGTCACTAGCTATTGCATCATCAGCCATTGGTCAGCCTCATAAAGTGACTCATTCAGTGACATCAGACCAGCACACATTTATGATGTGCTCTGTAACATGACTACACAAAAGACAAAATTAAACACAAAAATTGCTTTCCAGGTAAAATCTGATAGGCAGTGGAAAGGATATGATAACAAGGGTGGACAAAGCTGTATTCAGTCAACTCTTTCAGAAAGGATTGACAGATAAATTGTTTCCATCCAGCATGCTGGGAAGCAGGTTCATAAGAATTTGCTTGCAGATCATGAGCATGTTTTTTTAATGACAAAACTGTTGTCATAATTCTGTAATTATATCAGCATTTCTTTCCTGTCTGAGAAATCACACATGAGAAGGGATTCTCTGCTGAAAGAGAATTAAGAATTCTTTATGAAGTAGACTTCATATTTCAATAACAGAAGCACAATGTTCACTGGCCATTTCTGAACCCCCAGCTGTGCATACCACTGGTGTCTTACTCCCAGCTTTCAAGGACAACTCTGTGGCCAACTCAACTTATGTTTGATGTTTAAAAAATGTAAACTATTACCCTGAAAAGAGAGCTTATTTTTGGAACACTATTCTTTATGAAACATCTCCCCTAGGTGCTTGAAATCGTTTCTCTTTGCACCTACATTTTCAAACCTAGGATCAGGTGAAACAAGTTTATGATTATGATAAGTATTTGAATGAAAGGCAGAAGTAGTTAGGCCTTCAAAGACCAGTTTCCCTTTCTCTGGACTGTAATGCATGCACCTTTTCATTAACCTGCACTAAGATCAGATAATGGGTGTTAGTTTCTCCAGATTATTCATTGTAGATCACCCATTTTTAGCTGTATAATTAACTGGTTGCCGAAGTTCTGCTCAGAACATTAATTATGATTGTCCATGACTGTGAATAAGTGTGGCCTGTAAAAATAATTTCATCAGAATCTTTTTATTGTTACTTGTGTCTTCATATTTTCAGCAAACATTTTCTTCAACACTTAATGGAGTTAACTTGTACCAGAGCACCTATTGTATTAACAAGAGATTATTTCATAGTTCAACTGTCTTAAATTGATAATGTAAAATAAAATATAACATTGAAATATTTGATTAAAAATTACTTACAAATTTAATCTCACATTCATGCTTTCTGAGAAAAATTACAAATGGGACAAATTATATTTAGTTATTGTTATGACAACAGTTGTTGTGATGAGTTACTGTTCATAGTAATGGGGGGAAAAGCAGGTAAGCAGATCTGTAATGATTTAAGGCACTAAAATTAAAGCTGCAATCACGTTTGTACTGTTATTTGCTGGACTTTGTATATTCTTTGCAACAGCAACAGCGCTGTGAGCTTAATGCCACAAACACTATTGCAGACATGATAAAATCAAAGGGAGGTTTGCTTTGTAAATATAGTTTGCCATTGGTTTACCATTACTTGTGCAGTTTTCTCCCTTTCCTTCCTGAAATGAGCTTACATTGCCTCCTTTTACCTACTTCTTTCACATGTGTCTGTTTCCATGGGTCAGCTCTACCCAAGCTGAACTGAGTCTGATTTCCCAGATCCAGATAAATTCCTGCCTTGCTTCAGGCAGCAAACTCTCAGGTGACCAACCTTGTACTGCTTAACCTTAGTGGCAGAAAACACCTTCTACTGCCACACTCTGATCTTGTGACTGGGGGCAGTGGGCTTAAATAATGAATGGGACACTGTTGCTCTACCCTTGAACAAAGCACTGCTCCTAGATATGTCATTGAAAATGGCTGTGTAGCTGGGCTGCCAGGTTTCTATGTAAAGATGTGTTATACTTCCATTTCGTCAACTTGGATTATTGTATCTATGAAACAAATTACTTTTAATTTGACTGTAATGAACTACCTATATGCAAGTAACATGTTGTTTGGCAAAGTAGATACTGACAGAAGCAACACTGTGGCAGGCTTGCTATGTGTGTTGCAAAATGCGCAGTACTTTTAATGTAATAGCTTGTAGATAAATATAAGCAACTGTTCAAGGTATAAATATCTGACCTTCCACGTCTACATGTCTGGTTATTCACTGTGAGTGTTTATTTTATGTTGTTCTAGGATTTGAAAGTCCTGTTTCTCATTTCAGTTCAATTTAAACAACGTACAGATTGACAACAGATGTGGCAGATTTTGTCCTCCGTACCTTGCAAGGTGCATTTTAAAAAGGCAAAAGCAGCACTCAACGGTTCATGGCATCAATAAAATGATATTTCACCATCTCTGCTCAACCTCTCCCAAACTGGATCACACACAGTGCTGGATAAAAAAGCCAGTATGGATATTTCATGTGGGTATTAAATGGTGTGAGCCGTGTAAGAACAGTACTTACAAAGTTGGGCATTGAAGAAGAGCATTGGTTTATTGTTCTTTCTGTGTCTTTCAGTTTTCCAATTAAGTGCAACCGTTAAGCCAGACCAGCCATGCCGCCCCCTGCTGGAGGTCCTCCAACTGTCACCCCCCCAGATGGGGGCTGGGGATGGGCCGTGGTGCTGGGAGCCTTCATCTCCATCGGCTTCTCCTACGCCTTCCCCAAAGCCATTACCGTCTTCTTCAAAGACATCCAGAAGATCTTTGATGCCTCCTACAGCCAGATCGCCTGGATCTCATCCATAATGTTGGCTGTCATGTATGCTGGAGGTAAGATAGATGGGCCCAATTTCAGATTTTGCATGATTTTGCATTTTTTTTTAATGAGAACATGACTTAAGAGTAATGATGAGAACAGTACATTCAGAGACTCATTTTTTGCCTAAATCTAGAGTGTACGTAATACTCTGTCAAGTCTGGTTTTGAAGACTAGGTCTTTACTGCCACAAAAACTGTAGGAAGCTATTATCTGCATGGTTATTAATAACCATGTGAAAAATATACCTTGTGTCAAGTGAAATGAACTTTATTTAAACCTCTGCCCCCTTCTGCTTACAGAACTATGCTTGAAATAGCTTCTGTACTCTACACGCATACTTCTACACCACAAGACCTATTTGCAACAAAATATACCATGCTTAAACACCTACAGTATTCAGGAATGAACCTCAGTAGTGTCTTTTTAGGGCTGTAGCAAAGATGTGGTAGTGGAAGAGGCTGTTGCTAAATCTAACAGATGAAGACAGTACATGCCATTTATTTACACTAAATACCGCTGCTCGTATGAAGGTGTGTCTGCTGGAGAGCAGCTCTTTAGCAGTGTTGCGTGTTTTTACAAGGTTTTATTTCACAACAAAACAAGGTGAATCTGAAAAAAAGGGAAAGACTTCATTTTGATTGAAAAATCTATTAAATTATTACATTTGCTTTTCTTTCATACAAGAAAAAAAACAAACACAAAATGAACACAAACTTCACCTTCATAATTTTCTTTTGGTTTTCCATAATATGAAGTATGTGTATGATATTCTTCTGATAATTTGCATTAATGTAGCAAAATCAGGTCAGGGAAACAATTCCAAATCATGCAATAAAAACACATTAAATAATGAGAAATTATTTCTGCAAAATAAATAAAGATCACTTTGAGTAATGATAAGACTTAGGCCTGTTAGATGGCTCTGTTTCTGCTGAGGTTCCTGGTCCTAGGTTGTCTGGCACTCAGCCAGCGAGAGTCAGGGGCTGGGGCTGCTGTCTGATGGTCAAGAGCAGGGAGGCCCAAGGTGAACCCAAGCAGGGCGCATGTTCTGCGGCCTGCTGTTTGGCAGCAAGTCAGACCCCGGGGCTGTTTGTCAGCGCTGGATCAATGTTATGCTGTGACTCAGGCGGAGCTGTGGAGAGCATGGTGACCTTGGGACACAGAGGCAGAACTGTGCCACCAGAGCCCAAGAGACGGACGTAGCTTACATTTTTCTATTATTCATTTTTTCCAGTCGTGTCTTTACTGAAACAGTTCACTTTTGCATATCATTCATTTACACAGCTGTATCTTTGCTGAAGCAGTTCAGGCCAAAAGACTTGGAAGTGGTATTACTGCAGTGCTTCACACGGGGCTAGACCAACCCTCTTAACCTTTTTAACCCCCCTGGTTAAAAGGTGAGTCTGGACTGAAGGCATGTTTGGCTTGTGTTGTGTTTGGAATTTCTCGAATTCCCTGAAGCTTGAAAACACAGTTCCCTAGCCACGGTGGCACAGTGCCATTCTCACTGCGATAAATGTGACTCACATTTTCCACTGGTTTCAGTGAATGTAACCAGCCATTCCAAATATCCAGAATATCCATTTAATGGGTCTGGTCTTACTTTAGCTCCAGGATCAGCATCATATGTCCTGTTAGTTTGGCATGTTGTGTTGTGAATACTGTCCTCTTTTACTCAAACACGCCAACAGTTTTTTTTTTTCTTTTTTTTTCAGTTAGCAGGTGATAAAAGACAGGTGCCTGCCCTTGCAGGTACACCACATTACATTTAGGCCATCTGTTTAGTGAATGTCCTTTCCTGTGACCACTGATGTAGCTCGTTTATTGTATTTTTGTGCAGTGATTCAGTTAAACAATTTATCTACCTAATTCAGTGTAACACCACTACTGGTCCACCTTTGACCTGAATTTGTATCCTGCTGGTTGTGAGTCAAACTCTAACTGAATTCAATTTTAAAAGGTCAAGCTCTGGCTTCATTTTTCCTGTTGAACATGACATGATATTTGTGTATTGTTACCTTTTAAACCTTCTGTTGAAGCATAAATAGATACTCTGATACCACATTTGGATGCCTAAGACTGTTTTTAAGCCTTGGTTACAGTGACAACATAGTCAATTTCATTACTATGAACAGAGGAGATTCACTGCATATTAGCTACCTAAAATTTCACTTTTCACAGGGTTTGATAGCAACAAAGGCAGAGCAGCAATGGATTGCTCCACTGCACTTTTTCTGTATTTAAAAAGTCTAATATCTGTTTCAACACTACATGCCACATACATATGAAAGCATTTCTGTCTGTCAGTGAAGTCTGTAATCAGGTGTTAGCACATCTCTATGTACAGAGACTCATATAGTGTCTATGTACTCTCTCTCATGTACAGAGTCTACTTCCAAGACTGGAAATGTATGCTCATTTGTTGTATAATGACACGGTTTCCCGCATAGTATTGGCAAAATCAGATTTACCACCAAAATAGTCATTATAGCGCATATGGGCTTAACAACAGGTCACAAGACTCTCCGCTCTCCATAAGGGTGTGTTTACTGCATGTCATGAGCACGGTTAACATTGACCTTCAAATGACTAACAGAAGGAGACTGCATTTGAATTGTTGCACTTAGACAAACAAGGAACTAGCACTCAGCAAATCAAATAATAAAAAGGTTAATTTGAATCAAACAATAGGAGGCTTAAAATTTCATGCTGTAAAGCTCTGTTTAGGTGTGTCTTTGATTGACAAAAGGTGTTTATGTAAAATACATACACACATACAATAAGATGTAAAACACAAAATAAAATACATAAACTTTGTATAATCCTGTGGAGAAACTCCAAATTAAAATCAATTTGATCTGTTAAATGTTAAAATGTTAAATAATATCCATGTCCTTAAATACCACTGCTGAAGTCTGAATATTCAGATTACACTGGTTTCCTTTGATCGGTTTGTGTCTTTGCTACATGCATGTTCATAAATGGATGTGAAATGATGCTACAACAGTAGGAAACCGTGTACAACAGTATAATTATTATCAATGAAAGAATCAGACGTCAAAGTAATGTCTCAGATTTCCAATCAAAATGACAGAGAGCTTAGACCTTGAGTCGGGACACACATGCACCAGCACCATTTTGAAGAGCTGTTTTCCCATAAACACTGCTCTCACGTGGTAATGATCTCTAAATGGAAGCACTGACCCAGGATCAGTTTGAAGATTTTTGCAAAAAATGGTTGTGGTTAGTAGTAGTGTTGTCAGTGTGAGTATATGATTTTGGTACTGATCAAGTACTGTTGATCAGTATCTTCTCAAAGCAGTTTGGACAAGACAAGATCTATTATGTCATTTGTTAATAACCATTGAATTCAATAATATATTGAATTATAACCATTGAATAATTGAATGTTTTGCTGCTGAGCTTATGCATTTATTTATTGAATTCTATGACTGACAATTAAGACAGGAGATGTGGGGGGGGGGAGACCCACTTAGAATAAGGTGATAGCAAGGAAAAAGTCACCAAATAGGCATCCAAATTGACTACAGGACACACTAAGTTGATTTTATTTTAAAATGGATCATGAAGATGGAGATTGTCAATGCCTCCTGAATTAAAGTTGGTAAGCTGTTGCATAACAGAAGGGCTCAGTGTGAGAAGGATCTGCCATCACATTTAGCGTTTTCACATTTTTTCCGTTCAAATAGGCAGACCTTTGTGAACAAAGTCATCTAGTGGACTTATAAGGGATTAGGAGATCATATAAATAAGCAGGAGCAAACCTCTCTAAGTCCTTCAGGGTGGTTTCTCAAACAAATGGAGAAAGGATTGGATATACAAATTGGCAAATCACAAGACGTGATCTGTTGGCCTTTTCATGAAGTTGGGGATTTATTGGTTATTATTTGTATTAAATGTATGTTGTTTGTTTTTACCTTGGCAAATAGGTTAAGTAATCACTGATCCATGAACAATCACAGCAAATCACAACATCACCATGACATCACAAACACATCCATAAATTTAGCTGGAATTTACTCACTTTCAGTCTTGTTGAAAGTAAGACAAACTTTGAATTTTAAATTTTATTTAAATGTATTTATTTAAATGCACCAATGGGTTCAACAAGTCGTGACTTACTGCAAGGGTGGTGTGGATGACTGAAACAGTGGTGGCTGGTGAGCTGGAAACAGGGGAGGCTGAAACATTACCTTTAAATCTATCATTACAACCTGTTCCCTTTTATCTTCCTTGATTAACAATAAAACAAATAATTCACAGAATAATTGATGATATATGCTATATATGCTCGCGAAACAGTGCAGATTGTCTGTAGTTTTGGCGCTATTGCGAAAGCTACAGCATGAGGTTGTTTAATTAACAAGGATGGCAATTTGAACAATTAAGTGGCAAGTAATCCCAAAGCGTTCTCTTAATTTTTTCACATTATAGGTTTCTTGTGTTACAAAATTCAAATTACAAAATGTAGCTAAATTTAGTTAGATCCATTTAAATTACTGAGACTAAACTCTTAGGTTAGGTTGAGTGCAATGAACAATAACGTTTAGAACACAGACCTCACAAAAGCTGTGATGTGTCATGAGCATTTAATGTAATTTAAATCGATAAATGCCATCCTTGTTAATTAAACAATCTCAGGTTGTAGCTTTCGCAAGCGCACAAACTACAGACAATCTGCGCTGTTTCACGAGCATAATCATTTACTCCATTTACGCGATTGGTGTCAGTTATTCTGTGAATTATTTGTTTTATTGTTAATCAAGGAAGATAAAGGAGAACAGGTTGAAAGTAAAGATAGATTTAAAGGTAATGTTTCAGCCTCCCCTGTTTCCAGCTCACCAGCCACCACTGGACTGAAATAACCTGGTGGTTGAACAGTGGTTGAGCTCTGTACTGGAAGACGAGGGCTCTTTTCCCTCTAATGAGCCCATGCCCCTATTGTCCATGCCAAGGCCTACTGGACCATTCCCTTTCACACAGACTCCCAGCGACAGAGATCCCTGCCCTTCTAAATACGGCCATCTGCAGTTCCATCAGGTTTAGTGTCAAGTTTTTTCTTTGTTCTTTTTTTGCTTTAAGCCCAGCATGTTGTTGGGAGAAATGTGATCTGAGATGATTTTAATAGACCTTTACCTCTCATTTCAGGTCCCATAAGCAGTATATTGGTAAACACCTATGGGTGTCGGCCCATTATGATAATGGGGGGCTTCCTATGTGCTATAGGAATGATCTCGGCCTCCTTCTGCAACAGTGTGGTGGAGCTGTATATTTGCATTGGAGTAATAGGAGGTAAGTCATCGTTGCACAGATCTGAGTTGCTGTTCAAAGCTTGTTAGTTAAACATCATGTAACTGTCATTTTTCATCTGGTAGTTTAGGAACTGTGCTGTAGCTGCAGACGTTTCTGAGCAATGAATCAACAGTGACAAATCTTTTCTTGGTGTATGGTGTATGTACTGCTGATTTGTTTGCATTGTCATTTGGCAAAAGCAACCTTTTGTTGTATGATGATAAGGAAACCAACGGTTAGAGTGTGACTCAGCTCACATTTCAGAGTTCTGAGAATTCTGTTTTATTTCCTTCAACCTCACTTCCAGGTTTGGGCCTTGCGTTCAACCTCCAGCCAGCCCTGACAATGATCGGGAAATACTTCTTCAAGAAGCGGCCGATTGCCAACGGGCTGGCCATGGCAGGGAGCCCCGTCTTCCTCAGCACTCTGGCCCCGCTAAACCAGTACCTGTTCAACTCATACGGCTGGAGGGGCAGCTTCTTGATCCTGGGGGGGCTGCTCCTAAACTGCTGTGTGGCCGGGTCGCTGATGAGGCCCCTGGGCCCACCCCCTGGCAAAAAAGACAAGGAGGCTGTAGCCGCTAGCGCCCCCCTGCAGAAAACTGGAAAAGCCACAGCTTGGGAAACGGTGAATAAGTACCTGGATCTGTCACTGTTCAAGCACAGGGGCTTCCTCATCTACCTGTCGGGAAATGTTATCATGTTCCTGGGGTTCTTCGCCCCCATCGTGTTCCTGGCGGCCTACGCCAAGGACATGGGCGTCGACGAGTATTCGGCCGCCTTCCTGCTGTCCATCCTGGCCTTCGTGGACATGTTCGCCAGGCCGTCCATGGGTCTGCTGGCCAACTCCAAGTGGATCCGGCCCAAGATCCAGTACTTCTTCAGCTTCGCCGTGCTGTACAACGGCGTCTGCCACATCCTTTGCCCGCTGGTGGAAAGCTATACGGGCCTGGTGGCTTACGCCGTGTTCTTTGGCTTTGCCTTCGGCATGGTCAGCTCCGTGCTCTTTGAAACTCTGATGGACCTGGTGGGCGCTCAGAGGTTTTCTAGTGCCGTAGGGCTGGTCACCATCGTCGAATGCTGCCCTGTCCTCATAGGACCTCCTTTGGCAGGTACCACATCAGTCTGTTCTAGGGCTTCAGACAGCTCTTCACACTCCTTTCAAATTCTCTTCAAATCATACACTCATGGATATACTCATTTAAGAACAAATACAAGTACAAAGTCCAAAGCATATGTTAGTCGATGTTAGCCCAGGTTTATATAATATGAACTATCCTGGCACAAGTCCAGTACCAGTAAAGTGGAACCTCTATAAAGGAAACGATCTCAATCTCAAAAATATCAAAAATAAATTTTTTGTGAAATTCACCTCCTATACAATATGGCCGCAATACAACATGAAACCGCATCAAACCAATGTGTTCCACTGTTAGTTCAATATACAGCCAACTGTAATACTAATTTATACCCATATTATTCCCTAAATGGCACCCTATAGAAGGGATTACCTTCATGTGTTCAGTGAGTCTGCATGATGTTTGTTACCCTTCAAATGTCCTGCTCGTAAGTGTCAACAGAGGTTTTTCCAGTGTAGATTACTTGGCTACTTTACTTCGTATCTAACAATGCACTCAATATACAAAGACTTTTGATATGCCACTGCCTCTCCTGCCCCTTGCTTCAGCATAACACCCCAGCACATGTGACTGGACCAACCCCAGCCTTACATTGTTCTGTACAGTTGGTCAAACATGAGGTTTGCTTATCAGCAAAAATGTTTTTACTATCTTATTTTGTTGATATCTAATCAAACCTGGCCCTTAATGGGATTTTTGCTTCATTTTAAGAGGCGTATTTAAAATTGTCCTTTGTCACAGGACGTATACCGGCCTACAGTGTATGCTCCAATGTTGATTTGCACATCATTGTAAGAACAGCAGCGCTGGCCCACTGAAACTGAGCTACAAAAGCGATGAATCTTGGCCTTCATATTTAGCAGCCGGCAAACCAATGAGCCAACAGTAATGATTCAGTGCTCTTCCCCACCAAAAGCCAAACTACAATAATAAACATTGGCTGTCAGTACAGTACTTAGTACTGCCAATGTTAAATTATTTATTGGTGTTGTGCTGAGCCAATAATATTAGTCCATTGACAAATCGCCATGCTGAGCCAAAATAAAGTAAGTGGTGTACCATTAACAGTCAAGATCATTGGAAGTCTAACAAGCCACTAATTTTTGTCCATCTTTAATCACCGTTAATCAGCACTTATTCCACTGGCTCACTGTAAGCGTTGCTGCTTATTTTATCTGTTAAAGCATAATCAGTGTTAAGAATTCAGGTTAAGGAAAAGCGTAAGTGGGTGTGGGTCAGATAAATGTGTGTTAGCAGATTCACATGTGCACTGCTGCACTGGGTTTGGGGTGGGCACCGGTCCGCACAGTCACAGTGGAAGATGTGAATGAGCAATTCAATTGGCTTAACTTAAGTAAGATTTGTATTGTTCAGTGCTCTCCCACACAAGCACTGCACACTTTTAACCATCAATCATATATGCTATAGTATTATTAGGCAGAGGTGGAAAACCCCGGCTTCAGAAAGTAAAAGTCCTGCCACGTATTTGCTCCACCCATGCACTACACCAGCTGAATTTAATTAGCACAACTTTTCAGCCAGGTAGAGGAGCTAATTAGTGAAATCACCTTGTTTAGTGAACGGCTAGAACAAATACATGGTAGGACTTTTACTTTCTGAAGCCAGTGTTTTTCACCTCTGTTATTAGGGTGAGATTAATATTGTTGAATATTACCTGCTTCTAGAGTGTCTAATAGTAGCACTCTAGAAGCAGGTAATTGTTGCCCAGTGTCATTGTTTGCCAGTCGTAGACAGACTTCAGAAATAATTATTCCAACCCATAAATAAACAAAGCCAAATGATGCAAAATAATTTTTTTTTGTTCTTTCAGGTAAGCTGGTGGACATCACCAAGAACTACAAATACATGTATTTTTGCTGCGGGGCCGACGTCATCCTCGCCAGCATCTGGCTGTTCATCGGCAACGCCATCAACTACCGGCTGCTGGACAAGGAGCGGCGCCGGGCGGAGAAACACAAGCCGGTGGACGAGCATCCGGAGGCCAACGGCGACGCCGACCCCCAGGCCACGGAGACCCTGTGCGTCAGCACCGACAAAGAGGGGGAGGAGGATACCACTACTGCCATGCAGCGGGAGACCAACATTTAGATCCATCCGGAGTCGCCCACGGTCCTGCCAAATCCAGGGTGTCCACTTCCCATTTCTCCAGGGCTGCTCGCTGGACTGCTCTATGGAGCATCGCAGCCAAAGCAACGTCTGCGTCTACGATACTGTGAATTGTATTGGTTAATTATGGGTCGGCTCCAGTGTTGTACAGAAAAAAAAAAAATGCTCAGAATAAAATGCTACATGTCTAAGCCTTTAGGACCTTCAGGCTTGAGTTCAGTAAGTGGGGGGATGATCATGTTTTAAAATCTGGGCACCCTAGCCCTTTGCACGTCTTCCAGTACAGAGAATGAGTTGTAATATGTCATTGCTTTATATTATAAACGCACCCACCTGCTTTTTCCATTGAATTTTGAAGTCAATGACCACTATACTGCATTTTCATCATTATTTTAATCACAGCTGGAGGGACTCAATCTGATTGGATGTCAACAGATGAAATAAGCGCATGCAAAGGGATTCATGGGAATTTTCAAAACTAAATTACTGTATGAAAATAGATTCATTTTTGGTTAACAGGGATGTTTCATGAACAGTGTTGTATTTACTTTGTTGTATATTTCATTAATACACGCGCGCGCACACACACACACACACTCAAAGACAGGGAGATTCATTTTGGGATAAATGGGAAATGGTCATTTTTGAGAGTACCTGTTGTAGGCTCAACTTTCACCAATGATACATTGCCTTAAATCTAAAGAATGCAACCACAAACTCATTAGTATTTCTTTGAACAGTATTTATATACACAAAAAACAGTAACATAAATTAATATGCCTAATGGTGATAAGGCTTCATTGCTGATTGTTTGACCATGTTTTTATTTATTTTTAATTATTATTGATTTATTCAAAGAGTGTACATATATAACTCAGTGATTTATGGATAGTCCTTCTAAGGTAGCTACATAGCTAGGAGAGATATCAACATAGCTAGGAAAGTAGCATAACCTCTGGAATGTTCGGTAAAAACCATGTGACATAATCCTACAAATGTTCTTCGTAGGCATAACAGGGGTGTCACAATTAATGCATAAGATTCATTCATATGTTCTTACTGTAAATCAAATACAATATCTGTACACTAATATGATTTCACCAAAAGTCTATCTAATATCATTTTTCAGAGAGCATATTGTTTCATGGTCTTTATAGAAATGCAGGTAGTTTATATGCTTGTGTTTGTCTTGTTTGTTAAATATGTTTATTTCAAATTGATTAATGGTGACAATATGTCTCCCTTAAAACTGTATAGGGGAATTTAGGATTTCAGTTTGGCAGTTGACAGTTGTTGAACAGCCTGCTTGCTGTCAACAGCCATTAAACACAGGAGAAGGAAGTTTGTTTTCAATTTGCAGTTTGCAGTCTCACTCTGATAGCACTTGATAGGCTTTATTCACATTTGCATGAACATGGATATCAAACCACTGTTCAGTCACCTCCCTTACCTTCATCAAGTTCATCATGTTTGTTACTACAGTATTTTTGTATTTGTGTCAAACAGCACTTATTTTTGTCTGTTTGCTGTTGGTGGCAATTCCCACAGTTAGCCAGTCTTCCTTTTGCCTGCTGGTTAAAACAACAGAGGACTTCAAAACCTCACTATTTTCAGTAACTGGCAGAAGTGTTATATGCAACCGTTCTTGTGGAATGTACAAGCGCTTTTGTGTCAAATAACACTGCCCCCTGCAGGCTACTTAAGGAAGTAGGACCCAGACCAAATACAATCTTTGAGCTGTTGACAAGCTGCAAAACTACTTTCTTGTACCTAACTGCTGCTTTTTGTGTCAGAGAAATGAGCTTATTTTTGTAGTTTTTTTGGCTGCGATTTTTATTGGCATAAATGCTTTGATGTTGCTGGGAAATGTGTTGCTGTTTTAAGTCTGTATACCTCACTACAACATATGTATTTGGGAGCTTTTTCCAGAGTTGTCAGAAATTGTAACTGAAGTAAATTATATCTAGAAGTATACAACCAGTGAACTGCACTATTATGACTAATTACCCTTTAATGTTTTGTGGTGGACATCACATTGGAAAGACAGTCCACAATGAAGACTGAATAAAAACAAACCATTGCAATATTTGGTATGGTTAATGGTAAATTAGAGCCCAACCAATGCATATGTTTTCCAGTGGAGCAAGGTTGGCATATTCCTGTCAGAACAGACCAGCTGGTAGTGAAATTCAAGTGATTGTGCACTACTTTAGCATAGTCTCCTACCTGCCAATGGCATAAAATCATTGTTCTCTTCATTGGTGTGGCATGTTGGTTCCTGCCTTTGCTAAATCACCTCTCTGCTTATGCAGCTGTCAAAGCCATTTCATTTAAATCTCAATCATGAAATGTTTAATCATTATAAAACAGTTCATACATGCAAAGGGTTAATATTTGGTTTGATGCTCATTGTACAAAAACACATGGCGTATATGCAATTCTTTCTAAGAACACTTATTCAGAAGAACTTTACAAAGCCAAACTCACACCTGTAATAAAATACTGTATGCGATAAAAACAAGAAAAAGGAAAGTAAAATTAATTGTTGGGCATTATTGGTCCCACAAGGACTGGTTCTGATAAATCATAAACAGCCCTTTAAACACCATTTCTGTTAAACAATGTATTGGTTGGCCCCTAATATAAATGCACTGTTTTACGTGTGGCTGTGACTGTGCATGCTATTATGTGGATATATGTGCATGTATTTATGAGAAAAGCAATTTTGGTGACTGAACAGGACATTATTTCCCGTAGCAACTCCAGAGTGGAATGTATATCCACAAATGCACGACACTGTAATATATATATATATATGGACAGTGCCTTCCATATTTGTTTATAACCCTGATTAATTAGGAACAAAAAAACATAAGGTAAAAAAGTGGATATTAGTGGATTGGATATTTTTTCTGTTTAACATAACACCTTATTAGTATTGCTAAGAGAAAAGTCATGTTGCTTATATGTATAATTAGTTTTATTCCAGAAAATATAAGGGTCATTTATTTACACGCTTGTAGTTAGCATTTTGTAAATCCTTCTCAAGGCCCGCGTTCCTGTTGTGTTGTATAAGATCTTCAGATCTCCTGGATTCTGTTTGTGAACTGCTTTCTTGAGTTTGTATTTCAAAGGGTGGATTGGATTGAGGTTTGGTGATTGGGATCTAGCAGTCTAGCCCTGTATGGGGAATATTGATTCTTGTCCTAAGTTAACCATGAGTTTGTTGATTTGGATGAGGGTTTTGGATCATTGTCATTCTGGAATGTATGTCCATTATTTTCGGCCTTGCTTGAACTTGGCAGCAAAAACTAGGTTTTTGCCTAAAGTGTCCTGGTACCTGATGGTGTGCATGACTCCTTCTCAAAACAAGAGCTCCAGGACCTGTTGATGCAAACCAACACCAAAACATAATGTACACCCTTCTGTATTTCACAGTGGGCTTGGGTGGTTTCTCAGTATAAACAGTATAATCTTTTCATACTAAACATGACTCTAATGACATAATGCTAATGTCCAAAAACCTTGATTTTCATTTCATTATACCATAAGACATTCCTCCAGTTATCATTCAGGTGTAGCTTGCCTAATTCAAGTGGCCTCTTTTTATGGTTTGCCTCCCAAATACCTTGTGTCACCGCTTGTGGTAGCAAGATACGCTTCCTCTTCCTAGCAGGGCTGCCACAGTACCAGTAGCTTTGAATTTCTTTATAATGGCCCCTGAAGTTGAAACTATTAGATTCAGATTCAGGAGGTATTACATTCAGATTTTTTGTCAATTATTTTATAGCCAACTCCTTGTGGAGGTCAGTGACCAGTTGCCTACAGTCTTTCGAGAGCACTCTGACCTAAACCATGATGATTCATATGACCAGTGAATTTATTCAGTGTATTTTCCTATGTTAATTCCTCAGGAATACAGGATGCCTTCAGAAGTCTCCAAAAGGTTCCAATGAGCTTTCAAAGAGCAGAGCATTCGTGAAGAATTTATTTTTTTTGTTGGATGATTTCTAAAAGATTACTGAAAGGTATGAGGGAAGGTGACCTTTTGTGATTTCTGGAATAAAATCCACTGTTTGTAAATAATGACTTTGGTTTATGCAATGCTATTAATATTACAATATAAGCATTTCATTTGATGTTTTTAATGGTTCATTTCATATTTACTAACCAAAAAAAAAAACTATCCAGTACATTTATTTTCAGGGGTAATCAGGGTTTTTTTTTATTAATCAAGGGTATTGATAAATATGGAAGGCACTGTGTATAGAGTGTTGTCTTATTCCTTCTATTTTCAATACTCAAAATACACAGATAGTTAAAAACAACAAAATTTGCTGGGCAAACCTTTCCCTGTATTCTGAAATGAAATATCTAATGGGGAAAAAAGGAATTGTTGATAAACATCTGTCTCATTTGTAGACATCAGTCTCACTTGTAGACAATCATAAATCCAGGAAAATTTATACATATGCCATCAAGAGAGGAGTATTTTTGTAAAACTGCTTATTTTTTTGTCATTGTTATCAAGAACTATTTCAAATTATGCACTGCTGTCTTCACTGATATGTTAAAAGGAACAATTAACATTTTTTCAGATTTTCAGTGTTTCAGATGGTTTATGTGAATATCTGCTTTTTGTTATAGCACAGTGGTGGGAGAGTTACTATAAGCATCATCCAGTTACTTTGATTTGTGCCACAATGATGTAATATTACGTTATTACTTGAACGTTAATTGACACCCAGACCAAATATAAAACATTCTGGTGAATAATTTTAGCTTTCCTTTAGAAAAAAACTTGCCACTTTCACATTATGGATTTTGACTGTAGATTTTCATTTACATTTAGATGTGTTGTATTATTTTCTAATTTTGATTTATGGACCAAAATGATTTAAACTTGTTGTAAACACTAATATTGTAATTACAATATAATTGTAATCAATAAATGTATGTTTGTACATATATATATATATATATATATATATATATATATATATGTATATACACACATATATAACTAAATGAGGGTCAATTGAACAGATAATATAACACCTCTAGCCTTATTAAATACACTATGTCAAATATATCAGTAATATTTGTGAATTTATTTGTGTAGAGACAGGCACCATTCTTAGTCATATGGCTTATGAGACTAATACTCTGTCTTTCTATTGTAGCAAATGTTCCTATGTAAATATCAATGTATGTGAATACCATAACAAATACTCTCTTTTTGGTAACACAAATGTGTGTGTGGAACAAATTAATACCAAAATGTGCCAGTGTGTATGATATCTCATTGATAAACAAATACAGTACCCTAACTTACCATTCAGTAAAAATAACTCACCGCAGTGGCACAAGTAAATCTAATGTGTACAGATATGTGTCATTATGCATAATGCATTAATGACTTTCAATCAATGACTTATTACATTAATGACTTCTAGCTAACTCTGAACTAACTAATAAATGTTTTAAAGATGGTCATGTTCAAAATAATTGACTATATATATTCATAATTAACACATTAATCTTAAAGTGATAATCAATAAATAATTGAATTTGTGTGCAACTGTGCCTCATTAAAACTCACTGAATATTTAATGGAAATGTCTCCCTGAAACATGCAAGTGATACCCTGCTACATAGTTACAACACTATTTAATTGGCATTGATTTAACGTTGAAGGTCGACAGTAATATGACTTTGGGGGAAAGGAAATCAATGTCAAACTACAGACTATGAATACATTTGTATTTTTATCTAATATTCAGTGTACTCTCCTGCTGTTTACAAATTGCGTTTGTTATAGATGCACAGTTCATCCATGCAGTCAAGGAATATTCTATCTTGCTTTCAGTTTATGACTGGCACATTCTTATAGAGAGCAGTTACATTCATAATTGTCTGGCGTAGTACCTTCTCTTTGAGTGTACCCTTTTGAAGCAATAAATCTTAAACAGTTGCCAATGATCTATACGTCTTCCACGATTCACTTATATTATCAGCTGTTTCCTCTCCAGACAGATTCTGCTAGTAAGATGAAATGATATTTGCCAGTACGTTAATTATGTATTCCATGGACCATGTTTCAAATACATTGTCCCACTGTGACGTGTGTGTGTGCGTGTACACTTGTACATGGTGTTAGGAGGTATCTCATTCTTTGAATGTTGGCTGATATGATCACCAGGAAGGGAGACTCAAAAACACCTCAATTTCTTTCTTGAATTCCCCTGAACAACTTTGAAAAAAGTTGGTTTGGGGAATAGGGACTGTTCTTTGTTGATCCCATGGATTATGTGGATTCTGTGCGGAAGTTGTGTGCTTTTTCCCTCATGAAGCTTACGAGCTTTGGAAAATAATGTTTGTAGTCATTACCTTACTGACGAACATATGGAATGGCAGTTAAATTATGGGAAAAGAAGAGAACAACAGAAGTACAGAGATTTTCTCAGAAAAAGGGTTTAAAAACAGCTTTAACATGGAGTTAGTAAATTACTTCATTTCAGTGTTATACAATTAAGTAAAGGCTACAAAGTAAACTGTTCAAATTCTTGGTTCCAACAATCTGAAGAGTATTCGTAGTAGTGGCATCATCATATTGCCTGTATGTTTAAATATGAAATTGTGCACTTTAATCCTTATAATTACCTGCTATAATATGTTACATTTCTGTTACACTTTCTTTCACATGGAACTGCTAATATACAATTGATAGCAGTGCCTAGTTAAAACCAAACAATGCACGATGCAGTTGATGTGACTGCATAACATTAAAGCTTGTATAATTATGTCTGAGTTTCCCTCTTCTTCCCCCAAACTGAGGCACTAAGGAATTGAACAAAAACACATTTGCCAGGACGGCTTGTGTTTGAGTTATGTGGGAGATATCCTGTCTCCCGTAGAACAGAAATGTCATTGAAATATCAGCTCTTTGAGCTGTTCTCATCGCCATCTGTGAGGACATGTTTTGGAGATAATTAATGTGAAGAGTACACAGAAAATCAATTATTCTGTGCACAGACTAGTGGGCTGCCATTTCATGAGTTACACAGGTATAGAGGTGCAGTACACTATAATTAAATTACAAAATATCCACTATAAAACAATAGGCTGACAATTGCTAAATATCAATATAAATACAATATACTTTTGCATTTAGCTTATTAAAATGGAAGTGCATTATCATGCACAGCCAAATCAAAATACACACGTAGGTAAACAGAACCAGAGTGAGGATTGGGCCTCTGCTTATTAATTAATTGAAAAAGGTTACGAAGGGTGGAACTCCACTCTCTGCCTTTGTGGTTTGTTTAAAATGAGAGGGCATTATTTTCCAGGATGGCACCACAGTCGGTCAGTCACAGCACATCCAAAGAAAGCAACACCTTGGATGTGCGAATCAAAGTTCATAGCAAATGCAAAAGAGGAAGTGACTGCGTTCTGTTGTACATTATACCTACTGGACAAAGAGGCAGACCACAGACACACGGCACCAGTGAAAGTGACCGAAAAAAAAAAACTTACCCTGAGCTTTTCTTGGTAAGTTACAGTATGATGGAGAAATCCATTCAACCTTTCATTCTAATCAGGGTGATGCTCCTGCTATCTGGGGCTGTCACAGAGAGGCAGTGTCCTGTGTGAGAGTGAAGAATCGGGGCGAGGGTCCTCATATTCCCCGCTACCTCCAGGAAGGCTGGTTGAGCACTGAACTGCTGGGTTAACTACCTTCACCTGGCCACCTTTGCAGCACTTTAGTTTCAAAATAAAGGCCATATTTTAGCAAATATGACAAATGAATGCATACATAGTTGATAGTTTAGATGTTTTTTTGTGTCAGATATGCTTATTTTTTGTTGGTTTTCAAATAAGAATAATGAGAAATGCATGTTGCATATTTGCATTTTGGTTGTATGTATACAGTTGTACTTATGTGTCAGGAGCTGTGTATGCTGTTAGCATGTTACCATTATCTTAAAATGACAAATATATTTAAAAAAAAAAACCAAAATTATTTTGAATTAATCTAAACCTTTTCCTTAGCAGTTTATTACCTTTATTACCTTATGCCATACTTACTGTCAGTTTATTTACTTATAAAAAAAAAAATCCATACTTCACTATGAAGCCATAATGTAATAATGTACTGTTTTGGAACAGCTGAATGAATCAGCATAATGGGAGTTAAAGTGAGACTAGGGGGCATTTAGACACATGCCCTAGAGACTATAATCACCAAATAAACAGTGCCTAGAAATAAATTGTAAGACAAATGTTCATGTTACAGAAGCGTAGCAGGTAAAATTAGCTTTAATTCACTTGCAAACATGTTTCAGTTGTATAAAGTAACACATTGTTCCTCTCTTGCAATCAGGCATTTCCTGGGCAGGCACAATTGCATGCAGACCCAGTTGGTGCTTATTAGTATGTAATGCCATTTCACAGGAGTGCATCATTCCGCTCTGCACCCATGGCAGATACACCCTCAGGCAGAGTTTCAGGCTACATTTTAATGGGGCATGAACTTTATGTTTGTTCACTTCCGAATATCAATAGTATTCCCACTGTATTTTGCTGGACCCATTGATATTTTATTAATAATCTATACAGAGTTGAAAAAGTGTCAAGCATGAGAAGACATGGGGAAGGTAGGCTGGATCAACTGTTCCGTATAGATGTGGAATAAATGCAGCTCATGGTGGAATTTCTATTTTTATTGTAATATTTTTGCAACATTCTCCAAATTACTTGTATTTATATACTCTGGTATGTTGAGGCTTCTTCAGGTTTGGCATGCAATAATGAGATTGTATCCCTTTTTTCATATCTGGTACAGGGGCATTCAGACTCTGACTCTCTCTCAGACTCTCTTATTCAGACGCTTTCCACGCTGTGCTTTATATGTGCGTGCACTCTCTGCAATGTACAGTGAAATTCCTCCATCATGCTGTTTTGTATCATTAACATATCTATACAGCTACAGTCTGACGATTTCAATGCATAGCAGCCATAAATCATTGATACCTGTGCTAAATGCCTCTCTGTAGCATGAAGCTGCCAAACTTTACATTGAAAATGAAGCCCTTGCCATTTCTGACGCAAGAGTCTAGATTCACTGCGTCAAGAATATTTTTGAAGAGACATGAGCAATTGCTGAGCCTTCAAATCTGAATGAATTACCTACATTTTTTCATTACAAAGGCACACAGTTCAAGAAGCGCTGTGTGTTTATTGAACTTCATGTATCTCTTTTACACAACATTGCTCTGAGACGAAATCTGAACACTGTAAGCAAGCAGTTTGTAACCAAATTGCATCCCAGGCTTGCCAGCTCATGAATATTCATACCTATCATCAGAAGTTTGTAGCTGCAGTTGGACCCCTTTAAATGAGGAACGAACAGAGAGTGTGCCATCTCCCTTATTGATGATAGTGCCGACAATCAAGAGATTCAAGAGGCTCTGTCTGCCCATCGCTGCATAATCATAATAATAGTAATAATCTGGACAGAGAGCACAGATCAGTTGTCTTTCAGTGCATGTAAAAGACAAACAATCCGCTCCTGAGAATACAGAACAAATAGATCATTAGTCCTGATATCATCCTAATAAACTGACATTAAAGAGTGCTATTAATAATAATGGGGACAGTAAAATATGTGGGCTTGTTGTACAGCACAGTAGCAATGCTCATACCACACACCGCAGTGAGCAGGAGAATAGCAGGAACATGGCCTGAAAAAACCCCCTTCTCTTGCCGGTGACAGGGACCCAGAGGCGCATGCCCCCCTCCCTGGGCCTGACACCTGTCCTCCCCAGACAGACGGCCTGCGCGCGGCCCTAAACGAAGCCCGTACCAGCCCTTTCTCTGTTCGCCCCCTCCACTTTGAAATGCCTCCATTTAACCTTCACTCCCTTTTGTAGAGTGGCCTCCCTGCGCGCTGGATTGATGGAGGAAGGCTTTGAAACTGAGAGCAGGCCGTGGGGCAGAGAGTGACATATCCTCGTGCACATCTGTCTGGGTTGGCAGGCTCCAGCTGTGGTCTGGCAAGCGGCACTGCAGCCTGACACTGTTCTGCCTGCTCACAGTGTGGCCAAACCAACAGTGAACATGTGTGAACACATATCATTCTTTCAGCATCTGATAATTCCCAAGTGCTTTAGCTTATATTCATACGCCAAGTGGACTATACCTGCTACTTTGTTAAAAGTTTGATGGTAAAAATTTCTAACACACAAGTGCATTGCATTCTTATTTAACCATATAGTTTAAAAAACAGGTGCATATATTGACATTATTTCAGTAACTACATCCATGAAAAATTCAGCCTTCTTTTATGTAAAGATAAAGATTTAAATTAAGGTGCTATCTCAGCCTTATTCTAACTCAGTAGGTGTTAAGTTAATTAGAAATCTGCCAATTGCTGTCTTTATTTGCATTAGGTCTGCTAAAAACTTCCCAACTTGTGTCTAAAAAAAACTATTCATTTTGAGGTGGAATATTTTCAAGCATATCAGTTAAAACAGTGAGGAGTGGAACAAAGGCTTTGCAGTAACTAAATACTGGTCAGCTCAACATTCAACTGTATTTTATATAAAGATATGATCCATGTTTCAAACTTTTTTGATATGCTGTCATTATCAGTGAAAAGATGTGAATTCTTTTAGCAACCTATATATACTTCACTTAAAATTCTCACTGCATGTGTACACATTCATTAAAGAAGCATTGCAAATCAGTGCTTCTGTTTTCAAACCGTATTGTGTCTATCCTTTTACATATGAAGAAATTTCTAGGGCTATAATTTCCCTAGGAGTCTCAGGGTATCGACTTATTTTTGTGTCTCTGCCGCCGTCCCTATGATGTCACATGAAGACAGGATGAGCATGTGAAATGTGATATTGACCTTTTAATTGTAAAAACTCAATCGTGGTTTTGATAAAAGCCACCTTATTCTCTGTGGAATCTTCTGTGCCAAATTTGCCCAACACATGGATCATAAGGCTTCCTTCTCTTTGCTCTCTCTTTACCCCATACTATCTCATAATATGCACTGATATACCGTGCTTATGCAGCAGTGATTTCTAAAGGCCATTGCGTGTTTTTATGGTTGGGAGGTAAGAATTGTCCACTCGGTCTTTGACGTTTCCGTGTCTGGGATCTTGAATGGGTAAATTGTATATCTCCCATCTAAATGTCAAAAAAGCAAAGTGTCATATCAATTTACCACACTGAAAATGATCCTGTTCAGCGATGATTTTTTAAAAGGCACCTCACTTTGAGCATGTCTGCTTTTTTACCATCTCACTGTACCCCTATAGTACATCTTGCAATGGATGGAACAACCAATAACCTAGCAAATATAATGATGACATATAGAGGGCGCTCTTCTCTTGCTTATAACACTGGTGAAAATTCTGAGACCATTGCTGCTGTTTAATTTATTACTTTTTTCCTCGATAATTACTAAGTACTAACTTTCCCAATTTCAAAAAACATTTCAACAGCAGAGTGAAGAGAATACACAATATTTTAGCAAAGACTTTACGCTTTTCAACACAAACTGTAAAAGTGGGGTTGTTGTATCTCCCTGAGGAGAATGTAGCAGAATGTAGTCATATTATTAGTTACACATGTAGAACAAGGAGCCTCTCAGAAATTCCCTCATGGCCAAGGAACACTGCATTTTGTCTTCTGAAGAAACATAAATATGGACAACGGAGTGTCTGAAGACATCTGGGATTCAATTCAAAGAGCAGAAATGGGACAGACACAAGATTATACGCACAATTCATGGAGTGAGCAATGCAAATTAGCTGCCTCACAGTATAAAAATACCACATTATCTCAATAACCCAAAAGTGAAATATTGTTGAGAAATGTAGCCTGTTACTTGAGGAGAACAAGATAACAGAGAATATTGCACGTACTGAGAGGAATTAAAAAGCCAACAAACTATCCCGGCTATAATTTATACTAAACAAGAACGAAACGCACAGTGATGTATTACTCTGGCGGAAAAATGGATTGAGCGTAATGATGGGGCACATACGACACATTGATTTTTGAACCCTTATTTAAATCAAAGGAGGTGAAATGCCAAGGGGACGCCTTTGTTCAGTGAGCAAGTTCAATATCTTGTGTCCTCTGTTTGCTGTTCCACAGTGCGCATACACACACAGCTGCAGCATAGGCATCACAAGAACATTTACTCCTCTGCAGGAGAACGTTACTCCACTCCACGGGCAGCACTGCGCAGTCCCGGTTGCGATGCGGTCGTGGCACTAGTCCAGAACGTCCCAGAGGTGTTTTTCTGGGTTCATCCTGAATGTACAGCCCATTACACAGACATTGCCGTGGGCCAGGAGAGGCTAAGTGCAGGTCACGAGTGGGCGTGCATTCCATGAACTCAAATGCCCAGTAAAGTGTCTTCACTGCACTGGAGCAGATGGAGTCCATATTTGTCACTGAATGTAACATAGCCCCAGTCTGTGTTTGACCCATGCCTAGGGGAATCTCTGTTTCCCCAGGAGTGATGCACTGCCCTAAGATGGCCTTTCAGTGCCTTTTCCCCATGTTTACAGGAGGCTCTGATGCCTTCGTGCTGGATCCACCCTCTCATAGTGAGGGAGACGATCTGGCCACGGTGATGTCCAGGTGACCCTGAGACAGTGTGGAATGCAGACAGATGTTGCTCCTGGAGACACTTTCATCAGAATTGCACAGATATTGCATATGGCTGGCCTGGCCATCACTGTCCAGGAGCTGTGAACCCATCTTAATGCACTGAAACTGCAGACGTGACTGTTGGCACTGTTGACTTGTGCAACTCAAACCTAGCCATCCTGGACATCAGCCTCCCTTCCCCTGCTGTAGAAATTGCCTCTTTCCTTCTACCATGTGTCAGTCATGGCCAGTTAATTTTTCCGCAAATAGTAGGTGCATGACGTCTAGTACGTCCAGTACCAATCTGACAATCACCACTTGAAGACCTGACAACCAGCACAACCACATGCACACTGGTACATGATATCTGTAGACAACTCCACTGCATACTGTGAATGTGCAGACAGAACTGACTTTTGAGGGAATTAACTGAAAGAAGTTGGGTTTTTTTTTTTTTGTGAATATACATTTATGGACACATTTTATATCCTTAATTCTCTGTATTATGTCAAAGTTGAATAGGTTTTTAATACTAAATAAATAATAAAATATGTGTATGTATCTTTGTCACTGTTACTTTTAAAATTGTTTTTAATGCATGATCAGTACCATCAATAATATGTGTTATTATATTACATACAAACTGAAATGTCTGAACAGCCTTTACAAGTCCTTAATTGCTCTTTTGGGAAAAGAAATTCTATTGAAGGAAGTAGTGCAATAGTTTCTTTAGATCTCATTTATGCAACAACATGCAAATTGTCAAAATGTGGGCAGCTAACTGTAGAAGGACTCAGACACAGAATGGAAAAAAAAAAAAGATTTTTGAAATTACATTTCATATTTTTTATTCTTGGAAATAGTAATCCCATATTTTTGTCTCACCAATAATACAGCTACTGTATGAAATAAAATTTGAGATCATCTGTACTCATTTTTTTTCACATTCTAGCCATTCTATCATTTTTTGAGGAAGAAGTGTATGTTTATGATCATCAAGATTATAATCATAAATGTTGGTTGGACTCTGTTAATGAATCCCTCTGCGTCTCATGCTCGGCGGGGGTTCGCACGTGAAGCCATCAAGCTCGCTTTGGACAGGGCTTACATTTCAGGCCTAATCAACGCCAGTTTTCCGATCCCAGAGAAACCTGCCCAGCCAGAACGCTCACCGTGACCTGTATATTCATGATCGATGAATATTCATTCCCCGCGCCTCATCCCATGCTTTGAAATTAGCGTACTGCTCAGCGTGCAGTTTTGTCAGAAGCACTGACGGTATAACCCCAGCATATCTGCACCTTGAAAGAATATTTTCAAACATGTATATGTATTAGATTTAACTTACAATGAGAGGGAGGTATCAGAGGTTCGAATCTACCCCCACCCTTTCAAAGCTGAATAGTCATAAAGCCAGGAATCAGAGAAATCAATAAGCTACCATGCCAGCATGAAGTGGCTAAATCGAATTTGATTGTACATATTAATATTAGAGCATTCATTAATTTTAAACTTTTTCAAATTTGAAAGTTATTACATATTTCCTACCAATCTTATCTTTCTTATTTCCCCTTGCTAATCTACTAACTACTTAAACATGAATTTACATTTAATGACTTGGGAGCAATGTATTTAACTGCCCTTAAATTAAAATGAGACTTAAAAGTACACAATGAAATCCACATTACTCCAATCATTTTGAATTGTTATCATCACAATTGTTACTGTTATTAGAAGTTACAAACAAATATTACTCGTCGCAATCGTATCAGAGTGACATTTAAATACTTGATAGAATCTTACGCAGTGAAGGCTGAGGAATAGCCAATTTCTCAATGGCATGTCTTTCATTGATCTATCATAAGACTCAGAAGGCAGTGTTTTTCATCTGTAGAGAGTCTGTCCTATTCAAGGCATTTAGCTAAATCACACAACCTTTTTTCTCAAAATATTTTATGTGTTGGTTGCCTCAGTAATTGCCATGTGATAAAGAGATTGTATTCTATATTATAATTCTAACATCTTTTTTAATTAATAATGTGCTATTACATTCCATTGAGTACCAAAATACAGCGAGTAAGCCCAAATGTATTACTGTAAGTAGTACTTATATATAGTATACTTAATTCTGACAAACAGGTTTTTAGACAGTGGCAATATTAGAGTGATTATGCCCCAGTGTTTTTGATCATTGTATGTGTTTAATTCTTATCTCAGTATTTCCTATAGGCAGGGCGCCCTATAACTGGATTACCCCAAACACTGGATGCAAGAGAGGGCCTTGTGTTTCTAGAGGATTTGCACATTTTCACTTCTCAATAGTTAATTGCTGCACTCAGCTAGACCTGTATGAAAGGTGTGCCGGTTCTTGACAGCATATATTCCCCATGCTTTGTGGCAAAGCTTAGCTGCCGTATGTTGGATTGGTAAATATGGGGCGAACACAGACCTCAGCCCCCCACACGTGTGCAGTTGCCCCCAGAGGCAATGAGAGGGCTAGAGGAAAGGCAACCTCTGTAAGAGAAAAGGCACTTAATGTATGCTGTCTGATACTGTTTGGGACATGGATCTCTCGCCCCCCCCCCCCACCCCCCCCCTTTTCCGTCTGTCTGTCTCTCTGGCTCTCCCCTTCTCTCCGTTCCCCTCTCCAATTCTTCTTGTTGAGGCACAACTTGATATATCTACCGGCCAGAATAACATTGCACTCTAAATAGGTTCCCCTGAGATCCAAGCCGGGGCAGGAGACTCAACACTTGTTCGTTAAAGAAAAGGCAATACCTGGAGCAGAAAAGCTCTGAAATGATTCACCTTCACGGGGTCTGGAGTTTGACTTCTGGTGCTGTTTTGCAGGCGTTTTGTGGGTTTTGCGTATCAATCTGAAACTGCATACAGTTGAGGGATGATGTAATTATTTCCTTTCCGCTGTCAGACACGGGGAAACAGCAGGCTGAAGGACTCAACGCCTTCCTGGAGCATTAATCAACCACCGAACACCCTCGAAATCGATTGGGTCCAGAAATACCCCCATGCTGAAAAAGCGGGCGAGGACACAGCCTGAGCCAATTGTGACAGGCCCATGGTTTTTGTGTCTGAAGAGACTTTTAACCACTTAAGTTTCTTGGGGGTTTCTTGGGCGTTAAGTGATTATTTCTTCTAGAACTCCTCATTAAACCGCTTGTGATGGACCTCAGCTTCTGTCACTTTATATCACTTGTACTTATTTTATTTGTTGGTTTGCTCAGAGGCGAAATGCAATAAAAAGATATACTTGATATATGATATAAGATATCTATGATATAAGATATAATTGACTAAATGCATTGAAATTCATGCACAGACTGTCTAAAAGATCTCAAAAAGACAGAATACAAAGTTTCATTTTCCCAAGCCTCCCGTGCCCTGGAAAAACACCAAATGTGGCCGCATTCTCAATGCGTTCGGCTCCTCTTCTCGCTGCGGCGTGCGCTTATTTTGGTTTCCCTGAGAGGAGAGAGCGAGAGCAGCCCCGGCGAGGACACCGGATGCCGGGCCGCGCCACCGTTTGCGGTTTTGGGGGGCCGTGTGGAAAACGGCAGACGCATTAGGAAGGTCACGGCCGGCGCAGCGGCACTCTCGGATTCCATTAGGTGTAACAGAATGCACGGCGAGAGGCCCCCGGGAGACCCTCCACGCGCAGAGACACATTCTGATGACTAGGTCAGATACATTTGTTTGTTTAAGATACATAATGCATAAAGAAAGCCGGGATCTGGGGGGGGGTCTCAGTTTCCAGGCGCGAGCTCACATTGCGTGCCAGAAACATACAATCTCCATTACTTGTGTGCCGTTACTTTCCATCCGCTCAAAATTTACAGCGTTTAATAACATCTCAAAGAACACACGCGCAAGTAAACATCTGCCAAGGGGCTTTGAGCGTATAATACTATTGTGCCTAAAATTCACAAAGCCTGGCATATTTACCACTATCAAATAGATGGAACAATATTTGATGTGTGCTGCTGCACCTGTTCCAAAAATCAGAAGAGTATTAAATGCACTAGACAGTCGGGAGGCACTCAGTTTCTCCCATGTCAGCCTTCACTGTCCACCAGGATCACTATGCATTAAATGTTACAAATACGGACAAAATCTTCTTAGTCAGGAGGGCACCGTGGGACGCCAGTTTCATAATTTCAGAAAAGGAAAAAAAAAAAAGAGGCAGGGGCATGAAATATAAATGATATAAAAGCTTACATTACAAGAAGTACGCAAATGGCATTGATTTCTTTTTTTTTTTCTAAGTGCATTAGAATCATTACTGGCTCTTGGCAAGTGCGCACGATACCGGCATTAATAGAAACCCTAAACATAAAGCATTGCAGTGATCAATACAATGGTTTTGAGTCAAACACCTTTCATCCCCAGATTTCCTTCTCATTACTATTTCATGGATTAGGGATAGCGAATGCGTGAAAATGAAACGAGTGTTTTCTCTCTCTCTCTCTCTCTCTCTCTCTCTCTCTCTCTTCGGACTTGGCTAAAACTGGCGCAGCTGATTACTCTGCTGTGAGAAGGAAAACCGGGAAGCGAAGCTTGATTAAATACAATGTAGGCCTTGTCTGGGGTGATCACGCCCGGGCAGACCTGACTGGACCACTTGCGAGGCAGGCTGGATAGGATCTGGATAGCACGACGGAGTCCGTCCGTCTTGATGCGCGTTCTGTCCATCCTCCAGTTATTTTCACTTGTTAATCTGCTCCACGGTAAATGTGAAGCAGCTGATAACTGTGTTACGCAGTTAGACCCTGTCCCGTGCCATTAGTGATTTGCAGTATAAGTAACGTACCATACACAAGGGATCGCAAAAAATGCAGTATATACTTTTCAAAGTGATAGGATACAAACATCTACACTGTAACATGGTCTTAGGGTTTTTTTTTGGTTTTTTTTTTACAATGAAACAGGTAAACCAAGTAAAAGGTGTTTTCTTGAGTACTTGTTAACAATGAAAAATGTATTTGTTTAACAACTGGAAATAAGTTTGCCCCTCTTCTGTCAAAATGAGGGAAATAAAGTGAAGTGCCCTTGTTGGCTCATGGCACTGCACACAGCCTGCAGGTTTTATCTTTTATCCCTTTTTCATCACAGCACCACTGATGAGGATGGAGAGGAAAAACTGTGTTCAGCTCTCTGCAGAAGGTCATTGTTTTGGTTGTTCGAGAGAGCGTTTGACTGCTCAGCCACCTGTCCCACTGACCTCCACATTCTGTCAGAAATGCTAAAAGCTAATGGCAGACACTGGGCTTCAGAAAGAAAGATAAAATGCAGATAAAAATAAAAGTGCATTAGCAATAATTATGATTTCAAAAAGGATCCATAAAAATGAAGTGGCCCTATGCCCCTCATATTTTCATCATCTGAAATTTTATCTTGAATTTCATCTATGTGTGTGTAGAAAGTGTCAGTTTTTTGTTTTTTTTTTATTTTCAAAGTGGAGCCTTAAAGCAGCAGAATTTTCATAAACCTTTCTGACAGAGGTATTTTGCCAGAGGCAACTACATGGCTTAATACAGCAGGTGAAAGGTGCTCCAGCTGTACAGGATGCTGTGTGCTGTCTACTGTAGAGAAAGCCATCCTTAGCTCTGGATCACTGTACTCTTACTTTTCAAAACCATGTTTCAGAGCCTCTTCTAGCCTTTCACATGTGCTTCACTCTCCACATGCCACAGTTTCTGTGCATCTTCTTGCCCTTAGCTGGTGCTTAATTTTAAATTCTGATCCCAGCTTCTTTGCTTGTGGGGGCATTCAATATCAGGCCAAGTTATAAAAACTGATAGATAGAGGGTCGTTTGGGCAAGTTCCCAGACACTGCTAACTTATAGCTTTGGAAGTGACAGAGGTTTGCTAAATGTTCCTATGGTAATAAAAGTCTTGCCCTTTGAAGATGATAATGTCCTAAGAATATTAATAGAAAATGAACACAGTGAACCCAGACTTTAATGCTTAGAGCTGTGAGGCTTATTCAAATTCAGTGTAGCATAGCTACCTGAGAACAAAAATGAAGTATATAGCAGATGCGAGGAAATATTGGGCGCTCGTAATGTTGTACTGGAAGAATAATCAGTATAATGGGCAAGTTTCTGTCTGCTACCTGGGGGAGGGTGTAACACCAGTAGCAACTGGGTAGGAGACCCCAAAGAGTTTTATTGCTGAGAGGCTGCAGTTTTTCTAGTTAAACACAGTTGAACATGTGTCTGTCAAAATTATTTGGATTAAGGGTTTCATAGTTGACCCTGGACATCTGCCATTAGATGCCTATTTTCATTCACCCTTTAAGTGTTAAAATCCCTAATAGAAAATATTAACTTAATTAACCTACTATTTCAAACACATTTTGAAGATTGTTTTTATCCCGGAACATCAGGAATTAATTTTGTTTCATATTTTGCTTCTGTTCCTTAGAAAAGGGAGGTGGATCTGTTCATTGATCCACAGTACTCAACATTTAGAAGTGGACTATGAACAACCTCTTATTTTTAAACTGTGTTCATTATGTCAGAAATTTTAGTGTACATTTTTAAAATGATTTTGATTTCGCTTGCAGTTGCTTCACCTAGGGACTCCTGTTTTGATCTGATTGTGTCCTGTGTTGCATTGTTGTGACTTGTATGCTGCCAGAGGGTTGCCTCTTACATTTTATTTGCTATTTGTATGCTGGTCTGTGTTTTCTAATGCTCTACTGCTCTACTGTATGTTGCCCTGGTTAGAGCCCACCAAATAAATAATGAAATAAAATAAAAATGGATGGGTCCATAATAAATTATACATACGGAATCATTGCAATTACATAGCACGACCAAAATGGAAAGTGCCTCATAGACACCTCTATGTAGGGCAATATCCTGCCCCGCCATTAGCCGGCTCAAACATATTTACACCGGAAGCCCGCATTAATCTTACTGAAGTTCCTTTTGGACATGACAGCGGACCGGAGTTCCACTTCAGCATTGAGTTCTGATTTGCTGTAAACTCAGAACAGTAATGTGGGAGTCTGGTGCTTCACTTTGAGGTAGCATTGCTGATGTTTTTTTGCAGATTTTGAACTCAGTCTGGTTTTTGAGAGGTCTAAACCGGGATACTGGGGAAGATCATCATTCCTTCTGCATGCTGCCCGGAGTCTCCTTTATCCACGTGCTTAATGACTCCAAACGTTCACATTCTGGTTCATTGAAATGAATAAATAAGATAGATAAGGAAGCCTCTTGAAAGATTCCACTCTGTATGCGCACACTGCATATTGATTGAATGAATATTGGATAACACAAGTTCAGCAGAATATGAATGACCTACAAATGCGCTCAAGCAGCAATTACTGTACAACACCAGGGTAATGACTCACGGTCGCAACATTTGCCTATATTCACATGCAGCATTATTTTACCTGCTAGGATGCTATTGGATGAGGTGTGAGTGTGTGTGTGTGTGTGTGTGTGCGTGTGTGTGTGTGCTTATGTGTTCACATGATTGTTTTTACAAAAAATTTTTATCTTTTACTTTAATATACTCACAATCAACACGACTTTATAAGGGATAAACGTTACATGGGCTGATTAGGTTTCAGAGTTACCAGACAGGACATTTTTGGGGACATTTGCATGGAACTGCCTCAGTCCAGCTAAAGTCAAATTCAAGTGAAAAAAAAAGAATTTGGAACAAACTGCACATTAACATAATTTTTATATTCATGTCGGAAAAACATAAATCCCGATACCAACTTCAAGAAACAGTCTAAACTTCAGGAAATATGTGTTTTTTGTACTTTCACTTGTCCATTGGTATTTTGTTTTACAAGTGCAAATATTACAAGTACTTCGCAAAGGTTTGAAGTATCAGTTTTTTATTGTTTTGTTGTGTTGCTGTCTTCACTTCAGTGTAAAAATGCCTTGTTTCATGTCCATTTCAGCACACCACCATGATACAAGATGCCAGACTAAGCTTTCAGTTACTTTCGCTATCAGTCAGTAATTTATCCTCCTGGACAGTTTTTTTTGAGAAGTGTTTCCTATCAGACAAATGTGGAACTGCCTTCAGAAAGACAATGAGGTGTCCTTTGACATATTTCTCTCAGAGTGCATGCCTCATGCACCGCAGGCTCTTCCTAGATCTGTGAGTTTGAGGGAAAAGTGTAACCTGTCTAATGCACACTCTTTCAATATTGGATGAGGCTGAACATTTAATGGATGTTAAAAGCACAAGTAAGTGGGGTTCAGGTGTGGATATTCAAGAGGAAGATATAATGTAAGCAACTGCACCCCTGAGATGTTTGGGCTGAAGGGATCAGCTATTTCATTTTTGATATTCCGGTGTTTCATTCATGCATAATATGATTCCAAACCTGAAACTGAGCCTATCTAATAAGAAAATCTTTTATTGGACTGTGATTTGTTATGTATTTATTAATTTCATGTGCATCTCTTGTGTTCATCTCCTGAGCACAATCTTGAAGGGAGGACAAGGCAGCGAATCCCAAAGTGTAGTTATGACAAGTGATCGAAGTCACCCTTTCATGCATGTGAAAATAGTGACACATCATCTCTAGAGATTAAACTATGCAAGTATTCCATCTCTTCTTCCTGTCAGTGCCTGGCTTTATGTGTCTTGGGATATATGCAGAAATATTTGTCATTATTTTACACTTGACATATATGCAAATTCCCTTCTTTAGCCATGCGTGGTGGAAAAGTACTGTGAATAATTGTAACGTGAACAATGCACTGAGCACCTGTAGCTCTTTTACAGTAACGTGTTTCCTGTGACTCCCTTTCACTTTGAGAATCATGCTCAGTTAAATAGACAGCAAGTAGATTTATGTATATACCCTATAAATGTCAGTGAGAGTCCTGTAGTGGTGTCTGCGAATGCTGGAGTCTCCTTACAAATCTCACCTGACCAGACTGCCACAGTGGTCTTTATTCATCTGCCAGTCACTTCCGCAAGCTTTTAGTGAGCATTATAACAGTGTTTTGGCCATTGACATAGGAGGAGGACCATGACTATAGCTGTCAGGGGTAAAGCTGTTAACATTGTCATACGGTATGTTTGCAAGCAGATTTCACAAACAGAAATAAACTGAAAATTTGTGCAAGGAAAAAAGGTAACAGGAATGACTTCTTTTAATTATCACCATGCCGCTTTGCAGGGCTCAGTTCCAAGCTTGAATGTTATACGTGTTAACATCTTGCAGCAGGCATGCCCCAAACTCAGGTCAGCCACATAAAACAACAAAGTCACATGGGTAATCGTGCCACTATCTTTTATGTCTTTTCATCTCTGATTCATTTGCATTCCTTTTTTCAGATGCATCTGCATGATTTTGAAAGAAAAACACATATACACTTTATACACTTATTTATTTATTATAACAACACGAAAAAGGTTTCCCTTTCAGATTTTTTAGTGGACAGTAGCTGCAGCTTACTCTGTAGTCTAGTTATGGTTAATTATGGTTAGTCAAAGAAAGCACAGAAGGAGCAGGGGTGAAATGAACAACATGTGATCCATCTGTTAATGGGAGCTGATCCACAGAGCGCAGGAGCTGTTTGACACCTGGCAGCTGCTGGATCTCAGAACACTTTGTGTGTGGGTGTGTTTGTGTTCAGCCTAATCATGCTGAATGTCTGTTCGCAGACATGGGTGCATCTGAAGAGTGATTGGGGGGGGGGGGGGGGCTTTCTCTGATCCATGGGTAGCTTTTTGCACGGACAAAAAATTGTTAGAGTTGTTGAAGAGCACCTGGTTGGGAATGGTGTCAGGCTCACTCTTCGTGCAGAGTCACACTGAGCACATTGAGATTCAGTGAGACTCTCGGAGGCGGTGGCCACGGTGAAAGAGAATGGATGCGAAGGATGACAGGTCATCTTTACTGAATGGGTCTTGGGAATGAGAGCTGAGCCTCTGCAGTAGGTCAGTGAAGAATGGGTCATATCCTGCTGCTTTCTCAGGGGCAGCCCTCGCTGTGCGATTCATTTCCTTCAGAGTCTGGAAGTGTGAGATGTTGCGGGTTGTCATGCGGCGTTTCATGAGGCGAGGTTTCATCTGAAGGCCTGATGAGATGTCAGCCAGCAGGTTGAAGAGTTTTTCTTTTCCTTGCAGATTTTTTTTTTGTTGAGCTGAGCAGTAATGTCCACAAAAAGGCAAGGTCATTTCTCGCTTGAAAGCAGTTCCATACCATCTCACATCTCCCAAAGGTCGAAAGAGCGCATTCATACATTGCCTTGACTTCGCCGATGAAGTTCCTGGCAGCATAGCAGACAGCCATATTCCACCTCCATTTCCTCAAACATTTTTTTCCTCAACTCTCACTGATACAGCGCTTTTGATCAAATCAAATCTACCGTTGTAATGACATCGCCTCTATAAAACGGATGTCTTCTGCATGCAGCAATTTCCGATGTGGAAGTGCTTGCCAGTTACCCTCTCACTACTCTCCTCTACTGTTTGACTGACTAGTCTGACCAGTCTGAGCAGTGTCAGACATTCCTATGCAAGCTAACCAGTAGCAAACGTCCGCCTACCTTTATTGTTAATTGAAGTTCAAATCAAAGATTAGGAAGGAGAATTTCACAATTAAGCAAATCTAGACAAACCAGTCCTGTCCACAATAAAAGCCCCCACTGACCATTTCCTTTCCTTATCAGCTGTTCATGGCACCCCTCCTCCACCCCATCTCCCCCCTTTCTTTCCCCTGTTTACGATGTCCACATGGGGAGTCAACAGCCTCGGCCCACAGCCAGGTGCAATCCCTTTATGCCCTCACGGCCAGGTGCGATCCCCACAGGCTACCCTTTCATTGGCTGGCCCAGAGTGAGAGTGCTGCTGTGGGTTATGCAGTGAGACACTGTTGCTGTAACGCATAAACGCCCCCTTGGAACGCGTGAGCGTCCTGTCCGTTTTCCATCGCGAGCCACACAGCTTCGTTTCAGTGTCTTTTCATGCATCTCCTGCTTATTTACTGTGTGCCGTTGCGCCTTTGGTCTCATAATGTCAGCTGATACTATGCTCCGTAATGATAACGGCTTCCTGACAGATAAGCCGCACCGCCTTTCACATCTGTGGGGAAATACTGTTTACCCCACTTGTCTCGAAATGGATTTCTCTTTTTTTTTATCTCCCCCACCTCCTCCTTCTTGACAGTTGTAGTTGCATTATTGATTGTTTGGTGGTCACGAGCACATCAGCTCTTCCAGCCTGGCTTTAAAATCCAATTGGCTCATTGTCTGGATTTTGAAGGGCGTAACACTGCCAGATTTAAAGGGTGTACTGGTACAGGTATATATTTTAATGTTTACAGCATACATTCTCTGTGTATTAAATACATAAATTACTACTTGAGGAATGCATTCTGTAAAGTGTAATAAAACTGAACTCTCAGTTTTGAGCTGTAAATATATTAATGTTCAGGTACTTTTACAAATCAGTAAATCATTCGCATTCTCAAAATATTACTCATGCACTGCTTGTCTGAGAAAACCAAACCAAACAGCAAAACAAATGTGTTTTCAAGTAGCTCCTTATTTTACAGTTTGGTTGGGATCCAAAGGAAGTGAACCAAACTGTGTGAACAGGAGAGAACTCTTGTTTCTCAGGTTTTACTCTGTAAGAATTTTACAGCCTCCAAAGAATTACAGGAACATATGCAAATTATCCACATCATGGTGGATAATTTGCATTATTGCATTGTTTTATAGTGAATACACTAGGATGTTTTTGTCAAGAATGAATCGCATTTGTGTAAGTCCTCATAATCAGTACAGTACAGTATTCACAGATTTGGCTGGTCTCCTGCAGACTGATTGACATGCTCTTAATGCAAGCTACTACACTGTTAATAATCAATACTGACACTCTGGTCAAGCACTCTATGAAATTATTGAAAACATTGGGCATAAGCCATAACTGGCTGTGTAACACTGTTATATCACTGCACTTCGACATTAAAGCATGTATAAAATGTAGTGTAATTTGTTTTCTTGATTTAAGAGTAACACATCGGTAAGCAAGGTTAAAACATTCTTTTTCATTCTCCTATGTGGCAGCACCATTGGATAATAGTGAAACCCTGTTAAACTCTCATCCACCTTAATATCAAACATCAGTTCTGCAGGGCAGAGAGGATGGTAAGAGGGTTTTCGCAGTGTAGAAGTTATCCTTGTTAATTCGAATAAGGTTGTTCTTCCAACAAAAAGCAGAATTTCACTGAAATGCCTCTCCAACTGCAATTAATTCTCACAGCCCACAGTTTATATTAAAATGCATTGTGCCATGGACATTCCATACGGTATTAATCAAATTTTATACCCCCAATTCCATTAGAGAGCGATTACATCTCTATATTTAGATACTCCAATCTTTGAAATTGAATCAAAAGCAGGTATCCTGGGGATTTTTTTTTTCCTATTTCAATTTTACCATTAAACTTGATAAGGAATTTGCAGACGTGTGAGCCTTACTATGTTCTTTTAATGTCCACGAAGAATGCATTGACTTAATACTGTGCGCTAATTAATGAAATCATCTTTATCAAACTAAGTACACAACTTTTAAAATAAAGGATGGTGTGATTTATTTCTTTATTAACAATATATGTGTATATGGCAGTAGCCCTGGTATTAGCAATATTGTGATTCATTGTTGTTAATTATCATTAATTACTAACACCAATAACATAACAATACACAGACACACAGGTGTGCATGAGAATGGAATGTGTGATTGCATTGGACAATTGCTTAATTAGTTAGTTAGCCATGCCTCCCGATTAGGAACGACAGGTGGCATAAATGCAAGTAGAGGAAGGCAGGCAAGGAATGCAATGATAGAAAAGGGTGTTTGAGGAAGGTGTTGCGTTCTGTTAAAACATTTTTACCTCTTTTACTTATTCTTCTCTTCTCTCTTCTTTCTCCCTTCCTGAGGAAACACATCTGAAGTAATTGGATTGTTTCTTCACAATCCTTGTCAAATGGGCTCTGTCATCAAAGGTAATAGCCCTGAGACTAAAAAGATTGAGTGTCTTAAGTCTCTTAATATCTTATGTTTTCTAAAAAGGAACTAGTCTCATTGCCCTTCTCCCTTACTTTTTCCAGAGCTTGTGTCCTTACAGTGTTGCGTCCACAATTGCGTCCAGTTCACTAAATGTCTTCTGACAAAGGCATTGTATAATGTTAAAGCACATAGACTAGATCCAGATGGACTTAAGTCAGAAAATACAACCAAGTCTTTTTTCATTGTGAGTTTTCTAATTTATTAGAAATCACAACCCTGCCTTATAGTATTGCTCCCGTTTAGAACCACAAGCCAATATATCCAGTCATCCTCTAAAAAATCTGGTTTGTCTGTCACATAAAAGGCAGTGTATTTTTGTTTAGGAGTATTCCTCATTTTGAATAGTAAACAATGCGCTGAATGTGGCTTCAAATAAAGTGTGAAAATGTAATAATTGTTCTTATTTCCCAGTCATATTAAGGACAGGGTGTTCTGTGGATAGACCCCGGCTGTATATTTCATGCCTCACTGTCTACCTATTCATATTGTTATGCTTTCAAGCTGACTTTGAATTCACCTGTGACATGATGCCACAGCAACAACAGTGACAGGATATTAAAAAGGAAGAGGTGGTACAAGGACTCAGTCTGGTTCAAGCAAACTTCTGTCATCGCCATTGTTTTAAAAAGAACCGTCTCAGACTTGAGAAGACTTCAGATCTCGGTAGAGTTTTTCGGCGTCATAATCACGCTCAGCAAAAGGTAATTAATTTTCTTCACCTTAAAGGGCACTGACAACCGCTCTCCATGGAACAGATGGAGTTTACCCACAGTTTTTCCAAGATGCGAAGAAGCGAAATTAATTTTGACTTTTCTCAAAAAAAAAAAAAAAGTCAAGATGCCAGCCAAAAAAAAAAAAACACTCTTCCCGGGTTACATTTTCCTGATAGAACCATCTCAGGTGCTTTTTTTAAGGTGGTTCATACCGCACAGCAATACAAAAGGACAAGTTCTAGGGCAATTTAATACCATACTTCCTTTAGAGAGGACGACTAGGGACAAGTGAGAAGGTCGATCATTGAGACAATGCACACAAGGCTGGAGAGTCTAGTAGCTTCGCAAAGAGAGACAGGAATGACAAGGCACGAGGGAGACCAGGCACTGCGTCAACAGTAATGAAGACAAAAACAAGCAAGCAGAGACATGAATCACCAAAGAGATATAAAACCACCATGCAGCGAGGAGACAGGGGGAGATAGAGACAGACTTCAGCTCAGCAGGGGGTCGGCAGTGTGCAGCGCTGGTTAGGGTGCCGGGTTCAAAACCATAAAGTTGGATGTTTGAATCACAATGCAAAGCCTGAGCATTACTGCTCAAATTGTACCCATTTGCCAGGTACTTATCCAGATGGTCATTCTGCTATACTGATGACTTGTAAAAATATAAAGGAAATCATTCATGGTGAAGGTATTATAATTCCTCTTTTCTGTGTTTCAGTTGGTAGGAAACTGCCCTTTGGTGCTGTTGCGTTCCTCAACTGGGTTTTTAGATATTGGAAAAAGCTTGTATTTTTGTCATGTTCAAAGTGAAATGTCAACATGACAGTTTGTTTTCTATTGTTATCATATAATTGTGCTTCTTAATTCTTCCATTTCTAGTCATATCGCTTATTATTTGTATTGCTTTACTGTAATGCACCTGAAGAAATACTCTAAGCACATCATAATTTGAAATTCTTTGATGTTTACATAAGCTTCCTGAAGTTGTGCTCTCATACAAAGCCCAGAAACCTCTTACCTGTATGAATTGCTGCAGTTGTATTTGCGAGCGCTTTGCACACGTTCACAAAGCAAAGTTCTTGAACACTTCAACACCCAAATACAGACACTTAAAGCTCATCTTAGCTGTAGATACAGTCTGCTCTTTGAATGCTACAATTAATGACTTGAAGGTTGAGGAATTTGAATTTGTTCTCATTTGCAGTCCATTTTTAATGCATCTTCAGCCTAACAGGCAGAAACTACTCGGCTAGATTCGGGGTGCACTCCAGGACAAGAGGCAGACAGGAACAAAGTAGATAAGATCTGGTTTCAACTAAAGCGCAAAGATATATAAGAATTTCAGGGAAAAAATGAAAACTGTTTAAGGACAGCTGTCTGTACAAGCCATGCACAAGTGCTACAGGGGGTGAGAAATCAATTGGCCATTTATAGTTCATGCATTAGAGCAGCGGACGTCACACATTGACGTCAGGGTGTGAAAAAAAATCGTCAGGAAAAGATTTCTTCACCACGAAACCTTTCTGACGAAATAAATTCTTTGCTTCTCAGTATGCAGAGCTAAAATCCTGTAAAATATGAACCATTAAACGTTAAGGTAAAATTTGATTAGTTGGTTTCATAATGGGTAAGAAATTTCCTCAATAAAAAAAAAAAAACGTAAAAAACTAGCAGCTTGATTGCAGGAAAGTTTAACTGACTGATAGCTGTCTGTGTGCTGTGAAATAAAGAGTTCTGTAGTCTCCCTGCATTCAAAGATGAAATGAAATTGCTGTCAAGGTCATGTATCGCTTGAACAGTGATAGACTGGGGGATACTCTGTCACACTTGCTCCGGTGCAACTTAATTTCCGCTCTTGCTGTGTCCTGTCTCCTGCAGGATTCATTTTTCATACTTGCTGTCTCGGAGCTGTCTTTTTGCTCTCTTGATTACTAAATTAGGCATCAATCAATGCGGGCTGAGTCTGTGTTACATGGAGGCTTCTCCTAATTAAGGGACGCCAGTGATCCCACAAAAATTGATTTCGCCAAGGACCTGCACAGCAGCCGGGTAAACAAGGTGACTTATTTTGGTCATCATGAATAGTTGTCTTCAGGGCTCATTATACACACACACACACTCACACACACACTCATAGACACACACTCACATACTGTATATGTATGCATTCTTTTAATTAATCATCACAAATATAAAGGCACAGGAGAGAGCAAGTCACATGGAATATTGGACTTGTTCACAGAAAATAATGAACAGTGGAGTTACTCTCATACTTTTTCCCAGCAACAAAGATGTACCTCCTGCTCTGCAACAGCTGTTTGTCATTGTATTGGGTTGTTGCTAAACATAAATTACACTGGATGGTATGACTCACACCCTTAACATGTGTGACTTCCTCAAGGAAACTGAGAAAAGCTATAGGTGTGTAACTGGGTTCATTCAGGTCTCCACTGTCTCCTTTCAGGGTAGCAGGAGCAGGTGTTCTCCTGTGGACTGCGACGGGACTCTTGAAAGGTACAGCGGGAGTTGGGTCGCCCCTCATGGTGATGTACATCCGCTTGGCCTCTTAGATTTGCAATGCTTTCATTGACTGCTGACAGGGCGAGAAATAGCGCTCGGCATTTTGCCTTCTGCGTTCAAGAGAAAGCGGAATTCTTTTTAAAAGGCTATGGGAATGATCTAAGGAGCAACAAAGGACGGCTATAATCAGATCTGTGCGCATGGTTCTTATTCAGATCTCTTTGTGCCTCATGTGTGGGATGTGAGAAAAGAACATTACTTTCACTGTCATTCACCAGTGTCACATTGAAGCTCATGCAATGTTCTTACATCATAGGCTTCTTTTGCAGGTTCAGTTATGATTATGTTATTGAGTCCTTTACATTAGCACCAGCAGCCACCGAACCTGTAATGCAGGTTTATGCTGCAACAGTTGTTTTTTTTTTTTGTTTTGCTTTTGGGGAAGAAAGGAGGAAGATGTTTAATAAATGATGAAGGGATAGTAAAGCTTCAACATGAATTTTAATTTCTGTTTTCTGTTGTGCAGACAATGCAGTTGTAGTCAACTGTTCATCATAAACAACCCATCTGCCAGCTAACAAATCAGAGAGAGCAATCCTTATCTTCAGTCAGCCCCTGTCCTACCAGCTGGCTTACGTGCTGTGACTTCTGTGCTTTGTTTTGTTGTCATTGCAATCAGGAGAAAGAGAGATGATTTGGCAAAGAGCTATTCTCTTTTTTACTGCTCTGTGAAAGAGACACCACACCTCCACCTTTTGCAAAACCCAGTATCAGTATCCAAAGAATTACACCTTGTCAGCACAGTGACAGCACGTTTCACATATTCACAGTGAGCTAAAATATGGTGGTTACTATGATAGTTAATGATAGTAATCATATCATACAATACTTAATCAGTATAATTTACATATGTGTATAAGTTGTAGTGATAACTTTGTTTTGAAAAAAAGTTTTTTCTGTGTACTATATAAAAATGACATGACATCAAAGCTGAATTACAATATTTTTTTGTCAGAAGAAGAAAAAAAGTTTATAAAAGTTTGCGAGTTTGTAAGTTACCAATTAAATTGGTATTGTTTTTTACCTTCAAAATTTTGATTGCACTAATCACCTTCCTGCTTTCTGTGGTTTAATTAATCTTTTAATTAATGTACAGAATTTCCATTCTTTTCTGTTGGCCTATTTATTTTAGCATATTGTTCTTCAATTTAATAGTGTTTTCTGTTATTTTTCAGTGTACAATTGTGGTTTATTAGGCAGCAACTGAGTGGAATGCCATTCCATAACCTTAACTAGGGTGACAGATTTATCATTTGTGAAAATTGTGAGAATTCTTTATCCTTCTTTCCTTTGCCAAATGGGCACCCCAGATAGACATGCAGCTCTCAAAAAGCATGGGCAGTCCGTTGCCAACTAGCCCTATCAGCTAGCACCTCGCGGTTAAGGAAAATGTTTCCAATATACCATATTAATGGATGTGGAGCGGCGGCAAGCTACCAAGGCCAGCTCAAGAGTAATGTCGGCGATATCCCTGTGCACAGTGGTAATTTAAAAGGGTTATCTGTTTGGAGGGAACAGACAGAAGAACATGGGCTGCTTCCTCTAATCAGATGCGGGAGACAATAGATGAAGTATTGGTATTTGACAGGGTTATTCACAATTAGTAAGGTCATAGAGGACCCACATTCCTGGAGGGGGGTGAGGTTAATTTTATGTATTGATCCTAGGAAATCACCTTCACACAGAGGTCTCATAGGTGTGGTTTTGCTGAAGTGAAATGGAACACTCCTTGCTAGCTACACAGTACCTAGATGAAACCGCTTTTTAACAAAACAGCATTATCAAACTTATGAGCAGGAAGAAAGGAGAGCAGAGAAGAGGAATATTCGTTTATTACATTTCCTTACCATTTACCTGTCTTTGTTTTATAAAACATATAAATATAAATATATATATAAAAGATATATACAAGAGTTGCAGTTAACTCCTCTGTCCATAATGTTCATTATTTATTTTTTTGCTTGTTACAGTCAGGTAGATAAACATGGAAATAGACAAGAGATGATGACTCTTGAGACGTCACAAATGAACATTTCACATCATTTAAAAGGTTCAGGTTAGAAAATGATCCATTTGTGAATTTCCCAAGGATGCTCCAAGGGAGTTCCCCCACCTCCAAAAATCCATGATCAATCCTTCAAGCCAAGTGCATGATTGCACCACCGTACACCAGCTCCCAGCAGAATCGTGTTAGGGGCATGGACATAGGTTTAAGTCAAAGCATTCATATATGCAGGTAGATCCTGCACACGTTAACTTCTTCATACATGGTTACATGTTGCGTGATTACGATGCATCTTATTTGTGTTACTTTGTTTAAGACAATGTGTAAATGATTCAGTATTATTTTTTTATCCATATACTAAATTGACACTTAAGAGAGCTTATTTACCATAATGAGTTTTGAGTAATGAATTTAAGAGCATGTGCCGTTTTTCTTTCTAAATAAATTTGAGATCAGTGATTGCAAAGATTTCAACAGACATAACACCTGCTTAATTTCAGTACTCAAAGTTGAGAAGACTTGAACAGGGTTTATAGACCCAAGATCTATTATGAAGTCTATTCAGGCCAGATGGTCAGCAATGAGAAAAAGACAGACAGCTCATTTCACGAGCAGGAAAAAAAGACAGAGAGCTTATTTCCCAAGCAGTAAAAAGACAGACAGCTCATTTCGTGAGCCCAAGGCACTCAGAGATCCCACCTGTGCCTTCCTCAGCACGCAGGAGCCCAGACAAGGCATTGCTTTGCTCATTATCGTTCTATGGCATTTAAGCTCATAGGCAGACATGCTCTTCGGTGCAACAGAGTCTGAGGCAGTTCTTCATTTGTACCATTGCACACAGCTTCTTCTGTAACCCCCCCCCTTCCCTCCACCTCACTGACACCCTCCCTCCACCCCCCCCACACACACACACGCACACACACACACACACACACACACACACACACACGCACACACAACCTTCCTCTTCCCTGACAGCGACAAGACACATGACAAGCCCAGCAACGATGATTTATAATAACTCGATTCACAGCGATGCTGTTGCGAAAGAGGAAATTGAGCAAACAGGCAGTGTTATCTGTCTCCAGATGACACGGTTCAAGTTCAAGAAGCTGCCTGTCAACTACAATTGACTGCACAGGTGATATATTAGACCTTAATGGTAGGAAAAATAAGCTATAAACGAATGCCTTTGCTGGTAATGTGAAGGTCTCTCTGTGGACAGCAATGGAAGATGAAACAAATGATTTGCTGTCTAGATTGTCCATGCAAACGTGTACATGGTAGTGAATACTTACAAGTATAAATCGGCTGACAAAATTATCTTGCATAGACCCGATATATATGTACTCATTGACTTGATTCTACCAGATGCAGCTGGTGAGCTATACATATAAGAGGTAGAAATTTAGCTTTACTAGATAAATACAATAAATAATCACACGCACGCACACGCACACACACACACACACACACACCCTGACAAAAATCCTAAGGAATTGATACACTGTCCATTTTATGACTGTGTGTAAATAAGTGAAAAAAAAAGTTTCAAACATGACATCCTTTTTATCAATTAATTTATGATTCCACTTATAAAAATAAAAATGTATAAAAATCAAACTCTCCAGACAGTTGTGTTTCTTATTAGCATTATTCTTAATATAATTATAATCAAAATTTTATGTAACCCAAGATATGTGCTATAATTAAAATTATTCATTGTAAATTGCACAAATATAATACTACAATCATTTTATAAAATTAACTAAAACTACCTCAGTTTATTTAAAAAGTTTCATCTCCTGGTGGGTGATATGCCATGGCCAGGTTCATTTTGGGATCTTTCTACGGTTAATTACCAATCTCTATGCATCTTTGCTACTGTCTCTTAGGATTTCACACAAACAGAGGAGCAGCCTGAGAAATCATACTGACCTTTCAGTTGCTAAATCTCAATAACATTATCAGCCGTCAATCACCTTATTTTGCTGCCTAACAAAATCCTTTTATAAATGGTATCGGTCCCCAGTGATCTCCTAACTCCTTCTAACTGTAATTTTAAGAGATCTAACAACAAGTGCAAATGAAATCACAAATTCATCCCTGCAAAAATATTATTTCATGCAGTTCCTGCCTTGAATCACCTCACATTCCACATATGTGTTGATAAAAAGTGTGTACAGAGCCATATATGTGATTAGCCATTTAGCTAACTGTTTTCTAGCCACTGTTTTAATGAAGAATTAATAACTACACCTGCCTAACCAGCTATTTGGTTATATACTGCATCTGTTGACTGTTGTGATCTGATACAGTGTACAGAATCCTCATTGGTTCTGTTGCAACAAGTTAGCTTGCTAGCTATATGGCTAATTTTGCTACACTTTACAGTACTTATCTTAATTAAAGCTTTGAAGTATACATGTGGCATTGGCAGTAGTACATGTGATGTCAGTAGACAAATAAGGTAATGTCCTACATTTTGCCATGTCAACTGTCATGCCCATGATATTGTCTCATTACTGAGGTTTTAGTTCATTGAAAGAATGCATTTCCAGTTGGCATGTGAAAATTGCACTTCTTAGCTGAACCTACTGCAGTTAAAAGCCAAGAGCAATTCCTGGGGCATAAAATTGACGTAAAAGTCAAGTGATTAAGCAACTAGACTTTCAGCGGAATGCATTTTGCTCCCTTTTATTGAGTTCAAATCTGCTTGTTTTTAGAGCAAAAATATGTATTGGAGAACCAGCAAAAAAGCTCCACCCATGGGAGTTAAAAGCCAGCAGTTGTTCCTGGGGCAAATTGATTTCATAACTTACTGTAGCAGCATAGTGCACACATATATTTGTGATGAAATATGCTCAAACTTGCCAAACATTGTGTCAGTTTATCCTGTCAAAGCACAAGGTTTGTTTTATTTCTGGTAACTGTTTCTTCTTGAATGAATAAGTCTTTTCTTTTTGCTCCTTCAATACTAACAATACAGTGGCCTCCATATTCACTCATATCCCTGTTAACTAAATAAATGTTCATGCTGGATGCTTTCAAGCACTTTAAAATACTCTAATTTAATTTCATAATTATAGTTATATTGTTCACAAAAAATGTTTTTTTGCATTCCTGAGGACTTGTTCTGGTCCTCAAGAATCCAAAAAAGCTTTACCTGGACGTGAGACTGAGTGACCTTGACCAAGCTGGATGGTGAGGAGGCTGACTTTGTACCTCTGATGAGTTTTCAAAACCTCCAGCACACATCCAAGCCCCGCCCCCATCATTTCACATTACTGTGACAAAGCTTCTGATCACAGCTCCCAATTCCAACTTCCAGCTTAGACGTCCTGCTTGAATAGGCCCTCAGAATCGCATGCAAATGTACATGTGCACAGATGCGAAACAAGCCCTCGGAAGCCTGTGTGTCTCTGTGTCACCCGAATGGGAGGAAGGACAAAGGACACGCTGGAATAAGAACCGCTGTAGTTTCAAAGTTAGCCTTTACACTGCAGTTCTGAATAGTGGAGGAGGCTGAGCAGAGTATCCCTTCACAATTGCAGAGTCATGGCTTAGTAAGATGTTTGTACATTATGCAGCACAATGTAGCTGCCATGAGGGCTGCAGTTGTGTGAGGCAAATTTCAGTGTTGCCATCATCAAAGAACTTGGCTACCTTGCACATTAATCACTTCAGACAGCCTGAAGTCAGAGCCCCGTGTCGATGGAATAGAGCTGGGGGCGGGGACTGTTCCCGTTGCGTTCGCAAAAGCGCCCAGCTCGAGACAGGCGCGGCTCTTAGGAGGATCTTGAGTGCTCTCACTGGGGGGTGAGTGCTGGATCCGGGGAGCTGTAAAAAGCCTCCAGCTTGGCATTGAGTTCCAGGCGCGTAACTGAAGCCCCCCACTCGTGCCATAGGCTCATATCATATCAGCACAGCTCTGGCCAATCTAATGGGCAATTGCAGCCATCTCCAATGGCAATCAATACATTGGCCCCCAGAGTCAGCTTATGGCTTGATTAAAAAAAAAAAAAAAGTGGTCCTTCACATTATATTTGATTGACAGCCCTCTAAATGATTCATATTCCAGTGGATTCTTCTTCCATGATTTTTTTTTTGTACCACATCTTTGAGAAACCGCAATGCCACTACAACTGAAAATAGGTATGCTGCTGTGTTTATTGTTCTTAGCTGGGGTTGCTTGCATATTCTTGCTTTCATGTTGCCCAGTAGATACTATCAGTATTAATCACTCAAGAAAAAGTGTTTTTTGTGATTGATAGGGTCGCAAAAATATGGATGCAGGTTTTTTTTTGGGGGGGGGGGGATGGCACAAAGTCTTTAAATCTGCAGTTCCTCGCCTGTTTTATTTTCTTTGGACTCCACGATGTATCTGTGGACTCTGGCTGCCTTTGTTGAATTTTACACATCCTTGATCTATAATGGCTGATACCCCCGCGAGTAGCAGTGGCAATCTGAAAGTGGCAAGCAGGGGCAAGTTGAAATTTCACACTGTCTGTTTTTTTTCCCATTCATCTCCCACTGTTGTTGGCATCCTAGAGTCCACCTTTTGTCGAGTGATACCTGGCATGTGAAAGAGCTGAGCATGAAGTTTGTCCCTTGAAGATTAATGATATATAACATTTACTTTCTTGTTTGCAGTGTATTTTGATTGAACATTTAATGTTTTTCAACCCCATTTTTCAAATTAACACTTTTTTGCCCATCGTGGCGGTTTCCAGGCAGACAACCCATGTGGTTCCCTAGGTTTTGCTGTCTTAAATGATGATACCATGAGAGTGGCTGATTCGCTACTTGTTTTACTCCTGTAACCAATCATGAGCATGCTAAACGGTTCAGCATGTAAATGAGGAGATGGCAAGGGGGTGCCTCCCTAGCCGTTTAGTCTGTTTATGCCTACAGCTTGTCCCGGGGTTGCACGTGTAAAGATGAGAAAAGGTATAGACCTTATTAGGATATCCTACAGCAGTTGGATTTCATGTTTGTTTTGGTTCTTTCAGAGGGAAGAACTGCTATTATTATGTGAAAACAAAGAAAATATTAACGAGATCAGGCTCAATCTGAGCAGGCATATCTTTTGGGAGTCATTTTTATGCGATTGTATTTTGTAAACAAAAACATATTCCCTGAATGCACATGTGCTTGAGTTAAAGCGTTCACTGAAAAAAAAGTATAAAACTCTACAAAACAGCCAGCCAATATGAACTTTCTTTCCTTTTTCATAACCCAGTGAACGTTGCCTTATCTCAAACAGACCTGAATATCTGCAGCTTGGGAATGGAATTTAGAATGAAAAACAAGCAAGCAGCATTGTACCAGTAGTAAACAGAAGGCAGTCCCAAAAAATCAAGCTTGCCTGTTTAGCCTGGATATGTAAAGAATGATGACAAGATGACAAGATATTTCATGATTGCGACTGAAATCGAGCCCCTGGTAGCATGCTATTTAGGTAGCGTGAAGATGTCATAATTACTGTGAAACATAAGAACGTCACAAAAGCCATACAAAGCCAAGTCAGAAAGTCGTTAACTATAGATACAATTTACAGATGGTGTGTAATATCAGCGGGGATTGTGTTGCTGATAAAATATTAACTTAGAGATATTTTTTCAAAGGCGATCGATTCAAGCTGTAACAATAGACCTCTGATGAATATGACTAATTGATCCGCTTTAATTTTAGCAGTTATAGATATGATGCTGTTCACTTCCTTTTTGTCTCTTTAACAATCTGTGTTAAATGCCAGTTGATTTGTTTTTTTGTTTCTTTTTTTTTCAGATGAACTTCTGCCCAAAGTGTTTCACATTTTATGAGTAACAGCACTTGTAGTTGGGACACAACATTTTGTAGTCAAAGCTGATAAAGTATTTCCTCAAACTTTAGGCAAATAGGAAATTATTTTAACAATCCTATACAGTAAACAACAACACAGTAAATTCAGTATTGGACAACTGAATACTAATAACTCAACAAAAATATAGCTAGCTATCAAATGCCAAAAATAGTAAATTGTGTGCGAAAAAATACACTTGAATACCTTTGAAAGTGGAATGACATGAATAACAGGATGACATGATGGAAGTGTTTTCTCTGAATCAGCAGCATAAACACTTAAATAGATATTTTAATTCCCTGTGGAATCTAGCATTGCTTTGATGTGTAAAACTACTCTTCCAAAGAATAATTAAGCAAACAAGTACAGGGGGAAAATGGGGGGGGGAAATGATATGAATACTAAAGAATTACTTTAACGTTACTTTAAAGCTAAAATGAGATCATTAGAACAGAACTATACTATGTGGGTAGCCTACAGTGTTGAAAATATTCTTCAAAGGAGATGACTCCACTAAACTTGGTGATTTGTCTATTGTACATTTCATATTGTTACCCTTAGTCTGAAGAATAGCTGTGCATCATATGGTGCATTGTTGCCCAGCTAATAATGCCCCCATAACTGCTGCTTCTTGTCAAAACAGCTCTCACTGCAAAGCCTTTAATTCTTATTGCATAATAATAAAGTTGTCTTGCTTTTAGATCAGTGACTATATTACAGCTAAAATGGGTACTGAATGGCATTCTAAATGAGCTGCATATCTGACTCTGATGTTAGAACAGTGGATCCCTATTATGTGGGAAGTGTTTTCAAGGCATTTAAATTGAAGGCAACTAAGCTGCCGCAAATGCAGGGAATGAGGAATTCAGAGTTAACTGAGGTTTAGTAGCTTTATCTGGAGTTCACACTCTTGGACCACTGACCTCGAATAAAAGCCTTCTGGGACAGCTCAGCCTCCAGCTCCAGCACCAGCAGTGAGAGGAAGAGCTGGAGGAAGACTGTGCAGTTGCACAGCATCAACAGCAGCTCAGCATTATCACGCTATGTGATCCAATCCAATACATTTACATTACATGACATTATATTACATTCATTTAGCAGATGCTGTTATCCAGGTTAACTTCCAGCACAAATGAGCAGAAGTGTATCCATGCAAGCTGAATGAGCAACAGTGTCAGACCAGGCTAACTACACTCTCAGACCAGTGAGTGTGAGCCTAACACCATTCAAGTCCTACCACACAACTTAACTTGTGCAATCTGACTAGACAAGGGAAACCAAGTACACTACGATACATCAGTCACTAGAACATAGTAAAAAGTAATAATAAAATAAAATAAACAGCAGGTACTAGAAGCAGCAGGTGTTAGGGGGCAGGAATTGCAGTGGAACCAAGATGCAGTCTGAAGCGTGCAATACAATAAAGCACTATTTGTCCCCGTAGGGAAAAATCACCATCAGTTCACCTTTACTACCAGCTCACCAGTAGTTCATCATGACCATCAGATTACCGCTATCATCCTTCTCAACACTACCATAACCAGCACCATAACCTTACCATCATCATTATAACTCATCGTCACCATGAGCCTACCATCAGCAGCTTTCTCCCCTTAAAAAGCAGATACTCTGCCACAGGTTGCAAAACAAAACACAGATGCCCGCGTTGGCTGGTCATTGATCTGTTTTGTACAGGTGTTGGGGTTTTCTGGGTACACTCCTCTATTACAGTGCCTCTGCACCCCAAGAGACAGGACGTGCTTGAGGGTCTGCTGGTAGACACAGCTTTGATCAAACTTCTTTTGTTTGTAGTACTTTCTGCTTGCACTGTTGTTTTAGCTTTAGCCTATCTATTTGGTTTTGTACTTTTAAAATTATTTCTAGTGTTTATTGGTCCTGCTGTCGTGCTGTTGTTGAGTTGCTTCTCCTGAGTTTTTTGTTTTTTTTCTGTTGTTATTGCAGCAGACCCATGGGACCAATAAATACTCAAGCCTGTGTTTTCCCCGAATTTTTTGTATCTTGTGTTTGGTTTGCTTGTTTAATTCCACTGGGACCATATATTCAACATTCACGGCACCAAGCCACGCTGTTGAAATATTGAAGTATTTATGAAAACCTGCTGTAGGTATCAATTTATTTTTAAATCCTGTAATTTGAGCACTTACTTCTTGTTTGAAATGCAAGAGGGGAAAACTCATTTGTGCTGAAAAGTCCTCTTATTAGCAAACAAACAAGCCTCAGAGTGGACTTTGAGCACTTTGGATGAGGGGTACTTACCAAAGAAATATCTGGAGTAATTTTACTGTAATAACTTCTTGAGGCTAAAATGCACCACTTTCCAGAACTGGTTGGCCTCTCAACGTGGTTCAACAGCTAAACTGTCTAACAGGTGTCAAACTATAGTCCTGGGGGAAATGGTCCATGAACAGCCCAGTTGGCACCTGGAATGCCTTTTTATACTAAAACTAAAAACACTTTTTAGAATTGTATTTTCAATTAAAATTACAGCAGTTGAAATGTGGATCCATATATCTGCATATTAAAAAATGCATCTCAAAAAATCATGAATATTCACAGCTGAAAGATTTCAGGCCCGGATACTGTCTGTAGACTGGGAAGGAAGTTCCGGTCTGTGTATTTCTGTCTGCCTGATGTCAGAAGAGGATGAAGTAGAGCAGTTATTCAGTGCCTGGTGTTGGAGCAGGATGTGTCTTATAGCACTGAATTGCTGTATGTCATTTAATTGTACATGGTATAATTAAATAATATCAATATATAAATGAATTTAACACATTAATGAGATCCAACATCACCCTCAAACCTTTATATTTAAACTGAACCACGCACCACTTCTCATCAATGTTCAGAAAAGAAGTTATGAAGTATTCTGATGACTGCAATCAAACACAACCCAATGCATTCGTAAGTTACCCCTAACATGAGTTGTGAAATGATATATCTTTGCTGGCACACCACGTTTATTAACAAAGACAGCTGAATTTATTTTCAACATGCCTGTTTTGGGATTGTTATACAATTGAAGTTAATTTTATCTGCCACTCTCAGCTGCTTAATTAATCTCAGTCGAGCTCGGGAAAGAGCAAATCAGTCTGATCCGAGCTCTAATTGGCTGAGGACTGAGGGACTGCTCCTGACCTGCTTAGGCTGTTGTGACATTCCCCCTTCCTAGTCTGATGAATCGGGTTGGACTGTGGCTGCATGTACCCATAATCCCTGGGGGCTGTATTAAAAACGCATTGTACTGATGTTGACAGGAATTCATTTATTGGGAATTGTCTCGCATTTCGATGACGCCGGGGGACTGACTGTCGCGAGTCACAACACAATGCCCCGGTGGCGTTTGATTTCCGAATTATCCGGATAAAATGCCCCCCGCGACTTGCCTGCTGTTGGACTTCCAGTCACATGCTATTTGAAATCTTCCTATCTGTTTTGTGGTGAAAAATCTACCGATAATACAATCAGGACAACTGTTAACTCCGTTCCCTTTATGTATTGTGTTGAATATATTTCTTTACATTCGCTATCTAAAAATCAAGAATTAGACTGTCTCTCCTACAGAGACCCTGTGCCTGTAGAAATGTCCTGGGAAGTGCCACTGTGTCCAAGCCCACCATGTTCAGTAAAAAGCACAATAAAAACGGATCGTTCATCCTTAGACATCCTTATGATGTGTATAAGAATCTTGAATTGTGACAGAAAATGCCCTGCACTTACCTTGTGACTTAGTATTTTCTAGTGCAGACCCAATAGCTTATATTTTCTCTAAGATTATCTGAATGTGTATCTGTTAATGCATAGCAGATACATAGATCGGGATATAACTAAACTGATGTGTTGAAAATAATTTGCACAGCTTTATTCTGATACATTGTAGTTATATGATATATAATGCAATTAATGAGCACTAAACAGTGGTACAGCATTTAGCACAGATCATAATATAACTCTGAAACATTATGCCACACTTTTTTATAACAGTAATTTTCTTATTCTTATAGGAATCTTAGTCTGGATTAGTCATATCCACTTAAAGAGTGTTTGAAGATACATCAGTAGTGCAGAAAAGGCTGCTTTCATTACAAATTACAATTAAGCAAATGGAGGTGCAGCCGATGGCATCTATGTATCAGTGTGAGATGAATGCATTTGATACTGGTATGCATGAAGGTTATCTTTGAGAACTATCATTTACAGACATTATTACAAATCCAGTGTGACACTTGGCTCATATCAGATTGAGTGCAATATTCACAGAGCACCGTAACAAATAGCTAGCATCAGAATTAGCAAAATCCTGAGACCTCTCAGTGTGCAAATGAACAAGACTTGATGAAAGATGGAATGTTATAATCAAATCGAGCTCTTTTCAGATTTACTGTTTCGGACTGGTTTGCTTGCATACATTATTACTGTACCTGCCGGTCACCTATTGCACCATAAGGGCTAATGAACAACTCAGACTTTTGCCTGGTTATGACAATAATATTTTGGGATGTTGGAACTGCTGCACAGCTTATCCACATCCTTGTTTTTACTTCAAACTTCAGAGGTATTTATAATAATCTCATACAGTATGATCACAGTTTTTAGATGCAAACCAAGACCATTTTCTAACTACAGTTGTTGAATGGCAGTAATAATGACACATATCTTCATCACATCTATACAATGAGTGTATGCAGTTCACTGACTAAATAAAGCACAAAATAGATTCTGTGTGCCACTGCTCTCTGCTGTATCGAGGTTGAGTAGTTAATCTCTGGCTAACATTTCCACGTTGTCAAAAATCTGAATGCGAGAGAACCCACAGCGGAAAGACCCGTCAGTAACCTATGGCTGGTATAAGGCCCTCATTTATTTAAAAAGACAGAACTGGCAGTTGTGCCTTTCTCAACCAATGTAAAACTGAGAGGAAAGAAATTGGGATCCACACACTACTTTTTTAATGGTATAATTTGCTACTAAAATTGCTAGTTAGACATTAAGGATATTTTATGAGCAGCGATTATTTCTCTAAGCTGCCTGGCAATTTAAGGGCACAGGGCAGGCCTTGCAGGCATATATAACATTATCCAAGTGAGAGGAGAGAACAGGACTGCTGTTTCTGATTTTTCATTTGACGGGAAAACCATTACTGGGTGATTATGAATCAAACATTTTGTTGAAAGCCAGGTTATGAGATGGATTGCTTTTGCCAAGCTGTTTAGCATTTAAATCACCTCTCTCCTGACACTCAAATACACTGTTTTATTAGTGTTCATAGAACTAAATGTTCTAGAGTGCAATTTTAATTGCGGAGGGTCCAGGGTTTCGGTGTCATCATTTATATTTCCCTTTTGCAAATTGTTTCTTAGGACAAAATAATCGGGCCAGCGGTGGCTGTTTTTAATGAGACACCCAAACCAAAAAAAAAAATAAATTATATAATGCAATGCTCTTGTGAATTTTGAAAATATAATGTAGATTGAACAAAGGAACACAACAAAGATGTCACTGCATCTGGACCCTTTTTGTCACTCTCTGAGTTCTCACATAATGACCTTTCCCTGTCCTTCTGCTCCTGAAAGGCACTCAACAGAAAACCGCCTTCAGTACATGATGTTGTGTGGCTCTCCATCCAACCAAGCAAGATAAAAAGCCAATCCCTGTATTTTCCTCAGTTCATTATGACCAGGGCAATGGACAGGCATGGCTGGAGAATGTACATTTATAAGTCTGGGCTAATTTGTAAAACAGTTTCTGTGAATTAACAAAATGTGTTGTAATGCATTTTATACTAATTTAAATGATTACTGAAACATGAAGTCCAATTTCTTGTAAAATGAAACAGCCCCCTGTTCGGTCAAGGTGCACTGTACTTGGCTCTGAGTTCGGGATTCAAGCAGACATAATTGTTTTCAATACCTGCACAGCATTGCTGTCATTAATGAAAAATGTAAAGATCTAAAAATACCACTTCTCCTGCTTAAATTTGTTACTCAAAGTTACAGACAAAGAGTTGGAATCTAGGCCACAGTCTTACACTCTGCAATAAAGTCATTCATTTTCATTCACTCTGGTGGTTGTATTATTCACAGAATTTTGCAGTCCTTCAAAATTATAATAAGCCCACCGATGGTATGAATTGCTTCATGCAATACTTTCACCCAAGGTTGCAACTGCGTGCAATATTGATGATATTATCAAGGAAAGACAGACTCAGCTGAACATGTTAAAAGGACGCGTCAATTTGCATTGGAACTTGATGAGCCCACATGTCTATCGAATAAAGCTTAAATTAGTGGTTGTAAGATGCTTCTATGAAGTTCCCAGGTTATAAAACTTCAAGAGGCAGAGGAGTCTCAGAAGGGAATACTGTAATGAAGGGTAGGGATGTAATTAATGCTTTGATGGATCAAATGTGAGGGGATACAGAGGTTTATTGTTACACTGTATGACAGTGATGGAGGTTCTGGCAACCACAGCAACTGTAAAACTGCCAACTTTATAAAGGATCGCAAACAAAGTTCAGATTATTTCCAAACCTTTGTGGTGCAAAGGGATATTGACACAGGTGATCTCTTTTTTACATACATATTATATCTCTTTTGTCTGAAGTCAGTGACCAGCCTGTGACTCGAGCTAAAATTCCTGCTAGTGATGTCAAATCACCTCACAGAAGTCACACATTAAATTGTAAGTTGAGTTTGGACCACCTTGTATGCACCTCTGAGAAATTGAGGGCGCTTGCTTTTCCCAAGGTCCCAACCTTCATATTCTGTCCTGCAGTAGCGGAACAGACGGCTTTTCAAGGGAACTGGAGCGGAAATGCTGTCTGTGGGGGGAGTCCTTGAAGGATAACAAGACCCTGTGATGGTAGCGATCACTCATTCGGCAAGCATCCATGGCCACATTAACACACAGCACGGCAGAACTCAATTACTGAAATTAATACGTTTTTTGGAAGCGGAAATGTCCCAGCCCCAGCCAGTCAGTGCGAAGGATCCCATTTAGGCCGATTAAAACCCTGTCCTTGTGCCTTGCATGGGTTTGGTGAGTCTCAGACCAGGTTCCTTTGGCACAGTGGGCTGAACATGTCTTACTGGTTATTTTTGTGCGACATGCTAGTTGGTTCATGACTGTCTGGCCTCATGTGTCTATCCACACACAAAGGACAACCGAGCTGGAGAGTCAGCAGGGGACTAAACTGTCATGATATGTTAATCACTTGTTTGCATGGATTTTTTTTTTTAATGTAGCTAATTGACTTTATCAGTAAACCAGTCAGAATATGCATTGGATATACCATGGTAATGGAATTCTGGGAGGGGTAGCACAGGGGCAGAGAGCTGTCTGTGTCTGGGACACATCAGCCACTGTCCCTTCTGCACCCCAGGAGGCTCAGCAGACTAGAAGTGCTGCAAGACCATCAACAGTGCTGACTCCTGTTACAGGAGCTCTGCAGTCCCATGGACAGCACTGGCCCTAATTACAGACGCGCTGCAGCTGTGTGATCAGCTCCAGTTCTACTCACAGGCGTTGCAGCAGCTGCAGCTCGTTACTGATCACTACAGCTGCTTCCCGTTGCCTCATTGTTGGGCCTATGTAAGGCGTAGCTCACATGCCACATTGGGCAAAGCCCTGAATACTACTTTTGAGAGATATGCTTGCTGCTGCTGTGTGAGTGGCTGGGGTTTGGGTTTAATTTTGAGAGTTAGTCAGTGAAGGGGTTTTGTTTTGAGTTAGTTTTCTCCAGTCATCTAGCCCCGAAGCAGGGGGTACATGCTGGCCAAACTCAGTATCTGGTGCTAGCGTTCTTAGCCAATCAGTTCTTGGCAGGCTGGGAAGCTCTGCCATCCTGCCAAAACTATATCTTCCAAAGGGTTCTGAAACCCAAAAAAACCACAGCCAGTTGGCCTACCCACTAATGCAAAGTGGATGCATTTCATTGAAGCCTTTTGGTAGCTGTGGGCTCAGCTGCAGGTGAAATCCTGTGTACCTGCTGAACAAAGCAATTAGCTTTAACAGAAATTGGTTTGGCAGCCATGTCACATAATTGGCTAACACAGTTGTTCCTGTGTTATAATGACCTGTACAATTATAAAAGGGGTGAAGAATGAACACAAGATGGATACCAAAGAGATGTCATGGCAGGCACCATCACCCTTCCAGCAAAACCTCGTTTGAAAATGTTCTCAAAAAAGTTTATTTTTGTATGCCCTGGGTTACTTTTAAATGTAGCCATTACCCACCCAAAAAGTGACTGGTTCAGTAGCCAGTCAGCTAGCATGATTATAGGTATGATCTGAGAGAATCATTTATCATGTTTGGAGAAATTTTAGTGCAAAGCCCCTCTGTTCAAGTTGCTGTATTGTCATTAATACATAATACTGATGAGCAGGTAACTTTCTACACATGTCCGAGATCCACAATAAGCGTCAAAGACATTGTAGTGATATTTAAGTCTGAAAACTTACTCCATAAGTGTGCACTTCTAACTCTATTGGCAGTCCCCTTTAGCTCAGGCTGTTTGAAAGATTGTATCAGGAGCCTGCCAACTTAAGTCTTCAGTCTTTGTAATTTTTCTAGTTCTTCACTGTCCCTTATTTCCATATTTTTCCAATACACCTGGGTATCAGATGTAATTATAAGCATATTTTAAGCTCTTATCAAAGTAACTGTGCATCTGCAACAGCTTTATTTTTATTAAGCAAAATCCTTTCCTTGTTGTTGTACCTAACCTTTACCCAAACTTTCTTTTTTTCCAGAAGTATATTTAAAAAGTGCTGAGGATTATTTTTGTTTATTGAAGAAAGGTGCTCTTGGTCACCCTTGTTCTCTTATAACAGTGGTAGGCATTTAGCATTATGCTGAATTTTTATTTCTGCCTGAACTGTGTTTTAAACATATTTTGTAATGATCATTCTTCTGTTAATTCTTCCACGAGAATTCGTCTACTGTGAATACTGTTTACTAAGCATATTTCATGACTTATCGGAATGAATTCGCATGGCTTGTGGGAAATTATTTCTTCTTTTTCATTCACATTTCCATCCTCAATTCTTACAATTATACAATTCTTTGTAGCCATATGTAAAATTGGCACGTAAAAACCTTGGCTCCCTGGTCTGGCATTTGTTGTCAGCATAATTGTGTTGCTTATCCAACCAATGAGTCTTGCAGAACCTCAAACCTACCCATATCTCTGCAATCAGTTCCAGTGTGAACCCAGCCCCCAGGAACTCCCCCACTGTTGCCCCTTCTCCTCCCAGCCTGCATTGCCTGTGCTGCTGTACTTGCCTGCTATCTCTGTGCTGGGGCCGACAATTTGCTGGTGTCCTGGCCCTGGCAGGGAACCTGTCCAGCTCCCAACCCCAGTGGCTGTGCGTGAGCCCAATTGCTACACTAACCTCAACAGGGCCCTGACCCTGCCTGGACATCTGTTGCTTCTGGCAACAACTAGCTAAGGTTCCCCCGGATGCATTAACCTTGAGAATATCAGAAGCGGGACTATCAGAGACTAAACAGCTACAGATGGGGTCTCCGCAGAGGGTACCTGGCTGGAATTAATGCTGACAGAGAACGGCGATGTCATTATCTGTTGGGAAACGCATGACTCTCCCTAATGGACACCCACAATGACAGCGTGACAGTGTATATGTGAATTGAGGGGCACCAGGTACGGCCAAGCTTGCAAGCGCACTTTCTGTGGTGTACAGAATGAGGTACAAACACTGCTTCGTAAAAATGAAAACATGCATGCTGACTGATGTTAATAATGACAGAGATCAGATATGTTCATTTGTGTCTGGAGTCTCACACATCTCCTTCTGGCTACAAGTGAAATGCCAGTGCACCCCAACATACAGAATCAACAGAGAAAGTTGTATGCAGTAAATTCTTGCAACCCAGCCCAAACCCAACAGGATCCAACAAACCAACAAAACATGTTTATTCAGGGCTTGTTCAGGCCTATCTATAATTGCATTACATCACCTGGGTTCAGGTCAGGTCAGGCTTAACACTTCTGGATGTCAAGTTTTTGAATTGTTTGTACTGCCGTCTCTCATTTTCAACGAATGACATGTATACCAAAGGAGCAATTCTGCACAGTTTACACCCCCCCCCCCCCCCCCCATTCAGGTTGGGTTAGTGCTGGATTGGGTAACAGAAAAGACATCATCTAGCCTGGTTCAGTTCAGGTATTAACGTGTACCAGTTGGGTTGGTCTCAGGTTTCAACTGCAGGCCCCTGCAGGCCTGTGTAGATCAGGTGTTTATATAGCCTGAAGTTAAGCCTCTCCACATGCACTGTATCTTACAGAGTATTCATGTCATATACAACCAGGGAGCAGGAGGTGTTCAATAATCCTATGCTTCAGGGATATGTATATGTTTTGTGAGATGGAGGGTTTTCTATTCATCATGGGATTCGCAATGCTACAATTTTACAATATAATAAAACAAATCCCTTACCTGTCACAATCCTGACAGTTTATTTTACTTTTCTGCAAGTAGTTAGTCCATCTTTAAATGTAAGAGCATTGTAACCACCTCAAACCTTTCAGATGATTACTTAAGCATAAACCTCGGTGGGCTACCATTTCATCTCTACTTTGTTGTTTAGGCCTCAGCTGAACAGAAGCAATTAGTTTCTGTCAGGAACAATACCCTGGACAGCGAGCAAATGTACTGTCTCAGCGTCAAGTCTGCAGACTGCCAAATGTGTATTTAAAATGCTTTAATACTATATGGGCACATTTTTAATAATTCAGATCAGATAAAGGTTGAATCCTTATTGTTTTCTTATGGACCATCACGAAGAAAGACAAGGCTGGAGGGAGGTGGCAGTCCTCAGTACCTTGCTGTAAATTAGTTCATACATGTGAATCATTGCAGTACATAAGTAACCATCTCCTGAATTCAAATCAATATATTTTGATGCAGTTTTTTCCCTGTCTCTTTGTTCAGCTCCTTTGATGCATTAATCTTTAGCTCAAACCTTTTCTACTTTTCCTTGACCGGTTTGAGAACGTTCAGTGACTAATTGCGTCGAAACGAGCACCTCGGCAGAGATTCAGCAGCGATCTCTCATCCCAGCTGTGTCAATTTAACCTCGCACAACACCTAGGCAGCAGGAGAGGTATTTGCGAGAGAATAATCTTTTCTAGGAGATCAAACCCAGGCACACAGGAGCTGCGGAGAGCGCCCGCCTCACCTCCCGATTTGTGCGATCCGCCTGGATGGCCGCCAGATCCGACAGCCGAGCTTCCCAGAATTCCCCGGTGACCCGCCTCCAGAGGTTGGAAGTTCCTGTTGCTATGTGAACCGCAAAGACGACAATCCGCAGGGCGCAGGGCTATTTTCATCTCTCTGGCGTCTTGGTACAGCGAGTGGAACATGTAAGGCGCCAGGGCTTTAAGGCCGAGGTAATGTCCAAATTGCGAAAAACAAGGACTGGCTGACACTCGATAAGCTCCTGCTCAGTGCCCTGCCAAAGGCACATGATGCGACAAACCAGGGAGAGCAGGCTGCAGAATCGCTCCATATTTTTGATACTTTCACGCTGAATGATACTTGTCACACGACTAACATTAATGTGACGGGATGGACTGATCTGAAATCATCATTTGCATTTTGGAATGTTGGTGGGTGCGCTAATCCGAGAAACTCTTACGAAGATCCCAGATGTCACAGAAATGTCATCTGCTCCCACTGGCCTGAAACATGGGTCTGCTCTCTGTACGTATTACCAGATCTTCTGAAACATATTTAAATGACCATAAGAGGGGCCTACGTTTCATTATTTTTCCTGATCGTAGCAGAAGCTGCACATTGTCTTCAGGGAGAACAGCTAGCTGCTACGCGCCTCCTTCCACATGAAATTATCCTGGGGTGATCAACATTAAAAGAGGTTAACATTTTATCGTTTATCCAAAACTTAAAAGATAACTAGGACTGCTCACACTGATGTTTAATTGGGACTTGAATTTCTTTTAAAAAACAGCATATATTTGCAAATGAACCCCAGGTAAAAAATGCGGTTTGAGATGCTGGATTATTTCAAAATGTGTGCTGTAAGTTAGATATAGTGAGCACACATCAAAAATACCAGCCAGCCACGCACTTTCCCTGGGTTACTTGGTTATAGAGCCACATGGGGTACTGTTTTAATAAACTGTTAGACTTAGCTGTAGTGAAAGCAGAGATGTTAATAATATGGCTGCTCTTGCAGAAGATGCTGTGCACCACCCAACACCAATAAGACATGCATTGCATCCATTTAGGGCAATTAGGTTCTTTCCTGGAAATCCCAGCACTACCCTGCCTTTAAGCCTCATACCTCTGCAGGATAATCTGAATCCTATTGGTCACTGATTCTTAAAAGTGGAATTTCATTTGTGAAAGAAGGAGAGTTCCATCCTGATTACATGAAACAGATGTTTACATTTTAAAGACTTTTTCTCTTATTTAATTGAAATGTACCAATGCTAAATTCCTGAAGGTGCAGAATTTTTATGTAACCTTTTATTAAATATGACTCTCATTAATTATCTGAATGCCACCATACTGGTGCTATGTGGGATAAGGTGTCACTGTGCAGTCAGTGTCATCAAATAATTATATTTTTGGGTGTCTGTGATAATTAGTACTCAGTCTACAGAGGTGCCCGTCTAGCTTGCAGTTCTCTCTCCTGTGTTCTTGAGTCACCACTGTTTGTTCAACCAAGCACTTTTCCTGGGTTTATGTTCCAGGGAGGTAGTCTGTGTGGCCTTTAAATGGTGATCAGATGTGCGAGGGCAGGTGTTTGATTGCTGTTATTTCCCCCCCGTGCCCCCGCCCTGGAGATCACGATGGATGAGCGTAAGCGTTTATTCCGAGCGAAACGAAAGACCCAGGTCCCGCTGGCTTTGCGACACCGCGCCACTGTGTAAACAGGCAGGCGAGAGCTACTTAACCCAGGTTCCCGGAGGGCCTTGCTGTCTTCAGGCATTCATTTCAAACAAATGATTCAGTTAATTGTCGCTTTGATTGAACCCGCTGAGTTTCACTCCCCTCCTTGGAGAATTTTTGTTGTTTAAGCGGAGCTGGGAATATACTGGACTATGGTTCTCCAGGTTAGGAGTTCAATTGCCCTGAGGTAGATAAACATTGGCTAGCATTTCAGCCTTAGCAAACTCTGTACCTGAAACGCATTGAGTAAGGTAAAGGCAGGACAGAGTATTAACGGCCCCAGATCTGGCCTGTAAAATTATAACCTTTGCAGATACAAGTGTTTTATTTCAACTCCTCAATTGCAGCTGTCACTCACAATGCAGCGAAATAATGCTCAAGGTTAAAATTCAATGCTTGGTTATTTCTCAAGCCTTACTTATTTCACTATCATTTAGGTGAATATTATTTTCACCTTAATAGGTGAATAGGTAATTTAGGAACCCATTGTTGTATTACAAACCTTGTTTAGAGAAGGAGTTTAGCTTCAATCTGGTGCTATTAAAATATTTCATTTTACTCTAAACCTACAGCTACATAATTGCTGAAAAATAGACAAAAAAATTCCTTGAAAAATCCTTGTGATGTGAGGAAAAGGAGTTTAGGAGATGGGTAAAGCCAGTCTTTATAATCTTGCTTACAATTTTACTAAGAGGCCAAACATAATATTCACAGGCTGCATTATGAGAAATGTAATGACATTATCTACCAAAGTTCGACAGGACAAAAAACTTGACTGGCTCACAAAACTCAAAATACAATCCCAAAGAAGGAGGTAATTCATTTTGCTAGTATTTTTATCCTGTAGAGTACATATTTTTTTAATAAATCAGCAGCGCTTTTAACATAAGTGATCTGGGTGTAGGTCAAGGTTTTGTTTCAATTCCAGCCTCTTTCTAAAAAAAGGAGCCCGGCACAGCTGCCGGTATTCTCGCTCGCTCTGGGACAGGTGCCATGTTGGACACAGGGCAGCACGCCTGTGACAGTTGGGACAGCAGCCTCTCCCGGTTCAAACCGGTCAACCTCCAGACTGGGGGCGGCGAGGTCGCCCAGTGGTCATCTGGTCCTGTCTCCGAAGATGGCCGGCCCTCATCACTCATTCCACCTGGGCGTCACACGCCGCCAGCCCCCCCCAGGTAAGGTGAGAGGAAGGGTATCCGCGCTAAGCATTCAGATCACCAGGCGCTTGCATGCAATTACCCTTCCCCTCACCGGCCGGCCCTCTTTTTTTGCGGGGAGAGTTAAAGCTGAAATTGACACCTCGGGGTGTTACTTACGAGGGAACATTTGGGTGATTGAAGCAAATAACATCATCACCTGAATCACTGCTGGACAATCCTCAGCTATTTCCCAACACCACAACTGGAGACCTCTCCTGTGCCTGAAAGGTGACATCTACAGCATGTAATAAAAACATCAACATTTGCAATTAGATTTTTATAATTTAGAAGATGCACTTATTCAGAGTGACCTGTGAAGTGTGGGTACAGAGTGCATTTAATAAAGTGGCGTGGAAAGTAGCATGAAAAACAGGACACAGCTAAATTTGAACATGCCTCGGCGCCAAACATACTTCTGACATCACACGTGCAAACATGGTTATTTTCTATAAAATAATATAAATTTTTTTATTATTTAAGGTACTTTTTAGTAATTAAGAAAGTGTACTTAAGGAAAATTTGGCAAACTTGCTTTTAATGACCATTTCAAAGCATGAATATTTGGTCCGTTGGTGTAAGGCGAGTCTCCACAACAGAGAGCCAGTCATTTTTATTGATTACTGCACGCTGCAATGACAAATATCACTGTGCTTTTGGTGGCTGACTCCAGTGAAGTGTTCTGTCCGGTCCCTTAACCGGGACAGCCACGGCATCAATGCCATAGCACTGTCCTCAAAGGTTCCCGCTCATGAAAAGTGTGCTCCCGGAGCTCGACGCGTCAAAGCGAAGTTAGTGTATTATCTGAAACGAGCTGCTCCCAGACCCGGCGTGGGTGATTGGATGAAGGTGACTGGGGCTGTGTGCTTTTTTTTTTTTCTTTACTCCCCGCTGATTGTGATGTAAAAGCGGTGATTTAGACAAATGGGCTCCGCTCCCGACCTTCAACCCGTCGCCGTGTTTGTCCCGAGATGAAATTGTCAGATGCTCGGCACCCTGATCTGCGCCGAGGCTCTGGAACACCGCCGGCCGCCCCGGACCGCGTTTATCAACACAGTACAGGGCTCTGCCATTAAGCTCATTCAAATGGGTTGTCAAATTAATCACGGGTTGATTTAGCCTTTCAGCAGCCACTACAACAAAGAGTGTAAGGGTTTTTTTTTTTTATTGTACAGGCAATGTAATGCATTCCTTGAACTGTCTGCAAGGGACTATTTGCAGTTATTTGATTATAACTAATAGCTTGAAGAGAAGCATTGAATCTTGGCACACAAAAGGAGCATAGCTTTTAAAAAATCACCAGCCCATTGGCTTCAGCAATATTGCTGTGTGCACAAAACACCTGTATTTCATACATTTTTTTATTCTGAGTACATTTCATTTTTTTGATCATTGTTTGTGTTGTGTTCTTTAAAAGGTACATGTGGGTACAATAAACATTTATTTAGCATTTTCCACATTTTAGAATGTCCTTTTTGAAGTTTGATTTTATCCAACAAATGGAAAGTCCAAAGTCCCAAAAATTTAAAGAGTCAAACCATATGCCACACTATCAGTTTAGAAAAAGTGTAATTTTGATATTAATGGCGCATAGCATGTAATTTACACATACATATACATTTTTTTCTAAATGGTGGATACATATGTATACATATACATACATATGTATGACTTCCATCCAGGTGATAAACTGCTAAAACCAGAGCCTTTAAACTCCAGGTACCCATACAGTCTTAGGCAGCCCTTTAATTTAATGTTTCATATTGTCTCAACACCCTGTCAGCAGAGTGCCTTTTTTTGGAAGACTTTCTTGGTGCAGTCATTTATCATATTAAGGCAGGCTCTTTATGGATATGGAAAATTTCATAGAAAATTAAACCGAGACAAGGATGAAACGCTACGGATAAACTCCGCACATAATGATTAAATTTAAATGTAGAGGTCTAGGGCCCTCATTATTTTCCCTGAAATATTAAAACCTTGTTAATATTTCATGTTGCTGAATTTGCAGTGATGAATTAATATTTGAAAGAAAATGTTAGCACTTGGAGAGGAAAAAAATGCACCATTAGAATAAGCTATTAAAATGCAATTGAAATATATCTTGTAAATGGGATCTAGCACATTAGAAGGATAGCAGAATGCAGGTGTTTCCACAGACATCTGCAGCCAAGATGGGCCCTCCAGAACAACACCAGGATCACCTGCAGATGCGTTTTGCTTAACAAATGAGCCTTAACATTTAACAACAAATAACCAAGTTTCATTTCTTACTTGCAGTGTTTTTGTATTCCTGAACTTTCATGAGGGCCGTAACTCATTTAGCTACTAATGACAAATATTAAAATAATAGTTAATAATTAAAATAGTAAAAGTTCACACACGAGCACGTTTGTGATCGTGCACACAGTCAGATACTCCACTCACAGCTGCAGCACAGATGCAGGTGGGTTTGGATTGACCTGGATGTGTGAGCATGTGTGGCTTTTCCTCTTGAATTAGTTGCAAACTGACAAACAGACAGTAGGACAGATGGGCATTATATTACTTGTTCAAGGTCCAGGTAAGACTTTTTCAGAGTAGTAATGAAAGGCATGCACAGAGCATAATAGCATGATTTCCACAGAACTGGATGACACGGTGTCACATCTTTTTTGCGTAAAATTAAACCATTACTTCAGCAACACAGAATAGCTATCCTGCCCTGCTGACATCATGCGTCAAAGAGCTCTCATTTGTGGCTCTCATTTACTCTTCCCCTCTGAGGACTTGTATCTTGTGCATGTCAATTGATTGGTTATTGTCCTGTCAGTCATACACACCTCTTGGGAACGGTATGGAGAGGCAGAGGTAATTTAGCAGTAGGGATCGGAGTACGGGTCATAGAGTAAGCAATCACAGTTTGCCTCTGGAAGTTACACATTCTCAGGTGGCACATGCTAGTTCAGATAGCTGTGCTTTGATCTGATGTCTTACACTTTCACGGCATTGGACAGTTAAATATACTAATGTTGCAGCACAAGAGTGAGGCTTCATGACCTGCTAGTGAGTAGAGTTCTCCTGTGTGTATATAGTGACACATCAGTGAAGCAAACACATAGCAAAATAATGGTAATAACTTTATTTTGCAGAGAGCTAAAACAAAGTTAACTAAATTTGCAATGTATGTCAGTGACAAATGTGACACTCAGAATGGAGCTCTGACGGCTTTGGGAGAAAGAGAGAGTAGATCTTGAGCTACATGGGTGATGGCTGTCTTTTTGACTCCAATTAGACCTGCTCTCCAAATAAATATAAAATGGCACGTAATCTACTTTGCTCTGAGAGGAACAGGGGCTGTAACTAGGAGAAATTTCTTAGTCAGGGAAGATTGGTGTGTAGCATAAACCTGCAATCATAAAGTAAAATTCACAGGCGCTGTGACTTACTTCATACTGCATCTGTCAACAGTAGTCCTTGAGTGTCCTTCGCTTATCTTCACTATATTGCATCATAATTTTGACTTTTATGTGCCGTAGGTATTATAAACATCCTTTGGCTTTATCGTGTTCATTTAAAATGTATGAGATAAAGAAGTTGCGCAGCTTACCTAATGGAAATTTGCTTTTGGCCATTTCACGCAGTTCTGAGGACAAATTGATCATAGTATTTAAAGACAAAAAGAAAATGGGAACTAAATGAACACCCCAAGGATAGTGTTATAATGGGAAGGGAACAAATGAATCAACCCTTTGCCTTGTTATACCTTTTGTCAGGTTCAAGGATTGTTACAAGCAATGCGTCACAAAGGATGAAAACTTTAGTGCTTGCTGGAATCAGGCAGATTTAAGTGGGTTAGTATTTTACACTGTTACTGTGAAATAAACAGCCACGTAACAAGGCATTTGTTTGCCAGACCAAGCTAGAAGCTCAACAATATGAACCAAAGGCTCAGTCTCAGTCTCCATCACACTGGCGTTGTGGTGGTGGTGGTGGTGTGTGTGTGTGTGTGTGTGTGTGTGTGTGTGTGTTCATTTTGGCTATTTCCTCCACAATGTAAAGCAATGCACAAGACCACATTTCATTAAAAAAAATTATATTTTCACTTATGTTATTTTGACTTCACTTTACCATTCATAGTTTTGGCAGAGATTAGCCTGCATATTGGCAACGAATTGACAAACCATGATACAGATGTAGGTGCAAAAGAAGTCCTAAACAATGTACAGCAAAACAATGTGGATTGTATAGTCTTTATTATAATCCTTATTCCTCAGCCCTGAAGTGAGTTCAGTAACATAAAAAATATTCAATATTACCTTCTAGGCAGTGTCTGTTTTGTCAAAATGTCTGTACATATCCTTTCAAACTCTAAATCTTAACTCTCGCAAACTCCCTCAAACTAAGGCAGCCAAGCAGACCTCAGAAATCCCTAATGACCAGAGCAAGGTCACAGGGGACTGTGTGATCCTGCACCAGTGATAAAACTTCAAAGAACCCAGAGTTTGGGAGATCTGTTAAAAGAGGTGCAAATTCCTCTGTCTGAAATGTCTCATTTGCAACCACTTGCACAGCGCTGGCTGCTCCACTCTCATAAAACTGTGCGACTTTGAAGTTAAAGTATAAAACTGACACACTCAGTTTTAATAACACAAATTTCCCTTATGTTATTCATACGTGTCTGTAATAACATATCCATGTCTGACAGGAGTCTGTGGAAGGAACTGATGAATGATTTTAGCTGGAGTGTGTGTGAGTGTGTGGCTTTGATGGAAATGTGCCTTGTCCTTGGTTACTAAATTGGCCATGCATATTCAGCTCTGTTCTTTTGCTGTTGTATTTATATATCCAGAATAGAGGGGCGAGATTTAAAGAAGATAGATGGAGGGAATTTTATGGGCCAGTTGGTTATTGTGTTTTTAATTATTTTGCACTTGTATATACAATATAATATTGTATATTAATTATATGTTATATTAATATTTATTTTATATATATATATATATATATATATTTTTTTTTTTTTTTTTTATTAGTTATATGCTTCCTTTTTTTCTGTGCAATGCATGATGAATAAAACAATACATTTCGAGTCATTGGAAGTTGTTCATATTCCACTCCAGATAGTTTATTTAATTTGTAGTTTCCTTAATTGTTCAATTCCCTGATCTGTGTTAATTTTGTAGACCTCACATCTTACATTATATTATACTCATTTAGGAGACACTCTTGCAGAGCAACTTCCAGCACAAAAGAACAGAAGTGTATCCAGGCAAGATGAATGAGTAACAGCATCAGACCAGGCTAACAACACTCCCAGACCAGTGAGTGTGAGCATGACACTATTCAAGCCCTACCACTGGTTAACTTGCACAACTTGACTAGACAAGCCAAGTAAAAGAATAATACCATACATCACAGTCACTAGATCAGAATCCAAAACACACTGTGATACTTGCTGTTTATGTTATATGTAGTAATACAACTAGCAGGTGTTAGGGGGTGAGGATTGAGGTAGAGGTCTTACATTCAAGACAGCAATGTAAATGTAACTTTACAATTTATTTTCTCTTCAGATTTGCATCTTTTCACTGCACTGACTGCATTTGCATCCCTCTAACTGGCTGAAGATATATTACTTGTGTAAGCATGGAAAATTTTAAAGTATAATTTAGTTTACCTTTAACATAGGAACTCTATGCGTGTGTGAAATTATATGTTATGCATTAGGCATATTTCACTTTCACTGGTTAGGGAGCTGTAAATATGAATGGATGTGAATGGATGATTCCTAAAATGCGAGCTAAATGGAAGCCATCCCGGAAAGGAAGGTGTTGGCTCAGCAAATGCATAATTTAACACGCATGTTTTTCCAGGCATGAAATTTTGCTCGTTTGTGTTTTACGGCCAGCTCTGAGCTCCTTTAAAGGTCCTTGTAAATACCAGGCTGTAATGTCGGTCCTCAATATTAAGTATAGATTGGTTTCTGTGGTAAAAGACTGAAAATGCTGCTGACTTAGGGACCAGAGAGCGATAGGAATACCGGTTTTTGCCACTGTCCAGATTGGATCAAAGTCCCAGTGCAGACCTGTAATGAACAGCGTAGACACAGCACTAAGATGACATGACAAATGACCTTAGCCCCCGGAGGCAATTAAAATTGCTCCTGGACATTCTTTTAATCCAGTCAACCTCAGAATATTTCACACTCCGCACCACCCTCCCAAGTTTCAGGCCCCAGTGAATTTTTCCTCTGTGAGGTACTTTATTTATTTATTTATTTATTTATTTATTTATTTATTTGGAGCTTTGAAATATAGATGAGTGTTAGATTGTATTTGTGTCCACTTTAATGGGGAGAAAATGCCAATGTGCTACAGAACCAACATGAAGACAGTGCAGCAGCTCCAGAAATATGTACAGTACCAGTCAAAAGTTTGGACACAGCTTTTATTCTTTATTTTTATTTTTATTATTTCCACATTTTATATCAACAGTAAAGACATCAAAACTATGCAATGACACAAAAAGTGTGAAACGAATCAACTCTCACATTTTAGATTATTCAAAGTAGCCAAAATTTGATTTTTTTTTTTTTTTTTTTTTTTTGGAAAGAAATTCATACTTAGGCAACAACTTCACTATTTATATTTGTCTAAGAAACACATTTCAAGCATTTAAGTATAATTCTTTAGATCAAAATGTCTTTTAATGCATGTTTCCCCTTAATCATCTTAATCAGGTGTGCCCAAAATTTTGACTGGTGCTGTATGTAGCTTTGAATGTGTTTGTCTGGTCCCGTACGAGTGTGCTTTCTTAATTTGCTTTGCCATTCCATCTCAGAGAGCTGTCGGCTTGTCAGATGTCCACAGAGCTGGCTTCCAGTTAGCACTTGACACAACGTGAAAGAAATATTCTTGTAACACAAACAAATCTAACTTTGGAGTGTGGGTATGTGTGCTTAATTTCAAGCTGTGCAGAAGATTCAGGGCTTGTGCTCATGGTCTTCTGTTTCATTAAGAGGTGTAGAAAATCAGATATTCCATCACCTACCACAGATATGGCTTTGTGACTGAAAGGCTTACTGTATGCACTTAGTTTAGCAAATACAATATTTCCTGCTGAGAGGAGTATCTGAAATTTATGTTGATAAAACAGTGAGAAAGCGAACTAGTCGGGATGGAATTTTTTCTGAAATACACAACCCCTTCAATTGCTCAGACCAGATTAGGAAACGCATAAAGACATCAGGTCTGAGCAATTAAAGCCAATATACCACCAATGTAGGTTATTGGCGCATTTTCAACGAAAGCGGCAATCAGAATGTTGTGTGAATCATCAGCCATTCAAAACGATTATTCCCCACCCTCAAATGCCCAGGTTCTCCCAGAAAGCAATTTATTCAAGAAATGAGAGCAGAAAAAGTAAGATGTGTGTGTACTGACGAATTGCCACTGCTTCTAATGTGTGCTGCAATTAAAGACTGGAGGCTCCTTGTGTGTCTGTCTGTATAAATCACACTTGCAAGGCATCACTGGGAATAGTTGATCTATTTCAGGTTGTAATATCCAATCAGAAATCAAATTAAAAAAAAACCTGTTCAGACGTATTCCTTCATGTTTTGCATCATCTGTGTGTGTGTGTGTGTGTGTGTGTACGTTTGGCAATCCTCTATTTCATTCTGCCACTGATCATGTGACAAGTGCCTAAATGAGGACATGAATGTTTTATGGATCCATGCATAAAATTGCAAGCCCTACTTGGAATAAAAATGTTCATCATCAAGTTACACTGCTTCCATCGCTAGTGTGGCTTGATGGAGCCCCCTGGTCTGCTTCCCCCCCTCCAGGACATCAAAGCACAATCATTGACCGGCGCCCATTTTTGATCTAACTTCACTTGGCGTTTCGCTCTTGGCTGGCTTTCGATTTTCTGGTGTTTGTCTCTACGCATGAACTGAGTGTTGTGTTTTTTATGTCATCAGAATGAAAGTGTGTCTTCACATCATCCAATTAGTAGCTCTTTGGCTGAGGAGTCAAATGCATGGAAAAGCTATTTTGCTTTGACTAATAATAAGTGTGTGTTATTATACACTTCTGTCCTACAGACCATGCCCTTAGAAAGTGTCTACAACAGAGACAGAGATGCATCTGTTCATTCTAAGGAACCCTAACTGCGTAAATGGATTAGTTATTAGGCTTAACATAGATTGTCATGTGCATTGGGGAGCTAAGTATTGAATTTACCGTAGACCCAGAGAAAATGCAGGTATTTGGCACTCCAAGAATGTAATGTACCTTGTAATCCTCAGGTATAAGCATCACTACAGCTATTTCAAAGAGCTGTGGGGGGTTCTTGGCATCATACTGTAGATAATTCTATACTTTATTCACTGTTTGGTCCTCTATCAGCTCCTTATCACACAGGTTAAGACAGGATTATTTTACAGGAGGTACTGAATAACACTGTGTGCAATATGGAAAAAAAAAACACTTCAGAGTAATAAATAACTTGTGTCTATTTAGATCTAAACATTGCACAGAAGCAGTCAGGCCACATTCAAAGTATTTGCAGCATGCTGTAAGGTGGACTTTTACTGTTGTAAAAGTACAAAAAAGAGCAACAAGACGGGTTCCAGATATCAGACATATACTCAAAGACTCAATGCTTTCATCACGCATAAGCAAAAGGAGGCCTGAAGAGACTTAATTTAGGGTTTCACATTTTATGAGCCTAGTTGGGCCGAATAGCCTGTTCTCACCGTAAAACTTGTGTTCTAATGCTCTTGTAATAAAAGCAAAGGGTACAGACCATAAAAAGACACTGGACTCAGAGTCTTGGTTGTGATCCCTGAATGAAGTTAAAAATCCCAGGACTGAGGTGTCCAGATCTTGATCGTGTAGTTGCTTTTTTTTTTTCTCCAGCAATGAGTCCCAATTAGCACAGAATCTGTCAGATATGGGGATAAATTTGAAACATTTTGCTTCAGAGAAATTCCTCATACTTCACCACTCCATAGATTTGTGTCACTGTTTAATTAAATGAATGGTGGTTTGAAAAGGTGGGAAAGGCATCCTTTGGGAATTAGGACCAGTTAAATCATGGCACCTTTTTTGCTGAATGTCTGCTCAAGAACCTGCCATTGGTGGAAACACAAACGGATGTGCATTGGAGGAATCCCTTGAGATAGACCTGACGCCGTGTTTCTCTCTGAGATTGCCTGCACACTGTTAATCCAGCGATGCTGTATTAGTCCTGACATTGATCATGTGACGTTAATGGTATTTGATTATGCACTGCTGTCTCATTGTTCCTCTGGGCCTGCACTTGTGGCATTGAAGGCTATGTGCTTTTTGCAGGGTGGTGTAGTTCCATGGCCTTGCAGACACCATCTTGTGTGTACTGCTGCCAAAGCTCTCTCATGACATTTTGATTTGTGCTGAATCACAGCACTATAAAGCTGTAATACCTGGGGATCTTCCATGCTGCTTTCACCAGGGGCCCCACTGCTCAATGCAATCACAGTTCCATAGTCACATCAATGCATCTTCTGTAACTAAGGCAACAGAACTTTGGATTAAGACAGAGACCCTGGTCCACTCCAGAAGCTCTGCAATATTCTCTTTGTTTCTGCTGTTAAATGGTAATACAATGAACTAATATGCTTTTTAGACTCTTTAGTTCTGTTTTATGTCAATACGCAAAGTTCTCATGGCTGTTTGTACTGGTGGCTTTTTCTCTTTTAGCTAAACTCTGTTGTTGTTCTTTTGTTGCATGTTATATCCACTATAACTGTTATATCCACTGTTTCTGTGCACTGTCTTTAGACTGTTCTTTTTTAAGGGCATTGTATTCAGTTGATTTGATCCGTTGAGTTCCTCAAAACAATCCCTGTCAGGGATGCTTCCTCTATTACGGCAGCGCAGGGGTGGTCTGCTCGGCAGCTTAATTCTAAGACCGAATGAAGATCATTGGTTCAAACAGGACTCCACGCAACTACAGCCTGCTCTGATTTCAGGCTGAGAACATCGCGATGCCTCAATGCCAGAGCGACACTCGAATTGTCTCTGTCGCAGCTGTGATTGTCGCATGTCTGATGAAGCCCCAGCACTAACCCAGCACAGTTGCACTGTGAGCTCTCCCTCCGAGTTCATAATCCCCATGTAGTCCTCATGTCATTGCATAAATATTACAAATAATCAGTGGGTGAGCATTAGGTATCAGGCTGGCTGTTACCTGTATGCGTATACATTTAACCCAATTACAGTGAGGATGCCTTGTGTTGTGGACTGTGCAATGGCAACCAGTGAACCTGGCAACCGGTGAACCTACCTTCGCTTAACGTGAACCTGTTTTTGTACATCTTTCCCCAATTATCCCCCATGACAGTTTTAAGACTCTCATCTCTTAGCAGACAGCCTTCGTGTTTTATTCTTTTCCTACATAATTTTCAATTGATTGAATTTAATGTGGTGGCTCTGCCTCCACAAAAATCATGCTGATAAACGTATAAGATTAAAGGTAAATTCCCAGTCTTTTTATTTATAGCTATCTGTCTGCTTATGGGGCTGTGCTGTGCTCAGAAATGATTTCTGTTGGCCTGTTTATGGCTTGGGCTGTCAGGTGTTTCTCACTCTCAGGCACAGTTTAAAAGGGCCAACTGCATTTTTCACTGTGTTTCCACTCAACTTCTAGGCAATGCCTGGTGGAACTGTTGGCATCTCTAACCACAAGAGCTGACAGCATCCTCCAACTCTCCCTCAAACAGCCTCAAATTCATTCCAAAAGCAGGTTAAGGTGTAGAGATTAGGGGGCCTGTCAAAAAGGCAGGGCACACCATCAATCCAGGCTGTAGACACATACTTCCACCAAACGCTGACTCTGGGTCAGTTCAAACTTGTTTTACATTATAATTTTGGTAAAATACCAGGGTTTGGCAGGCTGATCCTGAAACCTAGCCTGCAAGGGCTGCATATAGATCAGTTCTACCTTATGCTTTCTCAGATGCAGATGCACAAGAGTCATTCATTTATGTCGTTGACTTTCTCCTCCCCTTCCTACCTTTCCCTCCCATTTTAAGGCAGTAGAATTCTGCATACAACAAGGTTTTCTTTTGCATTCAAATGAAAAACAAGTAAAAAGATAAAAAAAAAACTTGCAAGGGCAACGAGAGCAGCTGGTAGTCCTTTAAATACTTCATACTGATGTCTACTCCAAAAACACTAGATCATGATTAATTTTATTTAACTGTAATCAATACAGCTAAGCCTCAGGGCCAAGTCTGGGGGGCTGCCACCTTTTAGCTAAATCAAAACTGGACAAGAGAAATGACTTTTGAAGTATGTGGGGTCTTTTTGCTGAGCTTCGGCAGACACAGACTGCACCTTGAAGGAAGTCACTTGTTTCACATTTGCTCTGGTGTTTCTTTAAAATATTGTTTTTCTTAAAAAGGTACCTAAGATGGTATCTAAGTCTGTGCCTTGTCTAAAATGTCCGACTACATACTTTCCCCAGGATGCATTTTCAAATACTTTCAAATGTTGTTGTGTGTTTTTTTTTTTTTTTTTTCAGGAACAGATTGCAGTGAAAAAGAATACCATCTTAAGTACTAGGGGATTGCAGTTGAAATGGCTGCTTGTCTGCATCAATGTGGTGCAACATTTTCCTTTCCAACATCAAGAGATGCCATTACAGTCTCACAGCAGATGAATGATAGCTACAGCATATGATGTGGGATGGTATGTTTCCCCTTAATCAGAAGGCACTGTTTACCTTTAATTTACCTTTGTGCATTTGTGAAGATGGAAGAATTACGCTGCCATTCAGTCAATTGCTTTCAGGTGCTCAACTGTTCACACTTGTGAAAAGGGATCAATGAACCAGAGAAAGCACTCTCTGCTCACGGAAGAGAAGAATAAATGTATTTGTACAGGTGTCCTGGCATACTCTTAGTTTCATTTTGGTCCTCGCCAGGTGTTGGTGTAAAACTAATGGGTATTTCTGTAATGAAAAGATCTACAGTCTTATGTGCAGTTCTAAACAAATGAGATGATGCCTTGCCTTCATAATGGGTAATGTATGGCTCTGGCATCGCCTGCTTCCTCCTGCTCTCATATAGTGACATAAACTTGCTGTATCATTGTTAGGGCTACACTTCTTTCCTGGCTCTGGATTGTGGATACCTCTGTGACCAAGTCTGCACAGCTTTCATTTTCCATATACTAATTTACAAAGTAAACCTGCATGGTATAAGGAAGCAGACGTCACCGGCACTCCTAAAATAGAGTTCAAATAAGGCTGCATGAATTTGCTCTAGATAGAAAGAAAGGAAAATTCTGTAGTGTCATTGAACTGAATTCAACTCCAAGCTTGATTCATTGTAGCTGCTGTTTCATCACTCATGCAAACTAAAGGGTGCAAGGTCTGTGCTTTTAAAAATTCCAGTCCACCGTATTATTGTAATGGAATATGCTTCAAAATGGGATTTGGGTCAGATTCAGTCCAGTAGATATAAATTTCTATGAAATTAAAATGTAGTCACTGTTGATGACACTTGCACATGTTGATGACAGGCTATAGGGGTACTGATCTCTGGCTTGGAGATGAAGAGATTGCACCTGGCTACAAGTGTTGACCCCCCCATTTGCACATTGTAAACAGGAAAAAAGGTGGGGACGGGTTGGAGAAGGGATGCCATGAACAGCTGGCGCAAAAAGGAAGTGGTAAATAGGATCTCATACGTGTGAATGAGACCGGTATGTTAATTGTGCAGAGATTGCCTGAGAATTCTCCTCCCCAATCTTCATTTGGAACTTTAGTTATTGGGAGAGAATAAATAGACTGTATTGTTTAAAATACAATACCTTCACCCACCTGAGTCAGTACATCAGGTTGTCAGTTCAGCAGCTTCCCCTCTCTGTCCTTGTTCTGTATGCATCTGTGAGCTTATACCAGATATGGCAACGGACTACCTTTTATCAGGAGTGTGCCACCTTAACTGCTTCCTCTGTTCTTTTTTGTTATTTAGAAATAAGTTATTTTATGCACAACCAGATTCCAAATTCTGCTGTCATGCTCTATATTTCGTGTTTCGGGGGTTGTAATACAGATTTCTAATTATTCCCAGGAATCGTTTGTTCTCAGGGCCGTCCTCACGGCTGAGACCAGTTGAGGTGCTGTCTGTTGTGTTCTGGTATGTGACAGTAGGGTGCTTCTTAAGAGCGACTGCATAATTAATTGCTTCTCACAGTAAATTGGGCATTAGATTCACACTGACTGCAACTGCATTTAACCCGCATCTTTTGGAGTTGCGGCTGCGACCTTAGTAAGCTCGACTCGGCGTGGGCCCCAAACACAAAAAGTAAGCAACTGGTCAGCAAGCTCACTGTGAAATTCAGCTTACATCTATTAAAGTGACAAGGGTCTGAGTCTGTGCCAGCAGCGCCTATTCTTAAATGCTGGCCATGCCAGCGTTGGCAGCTCCGAGCTGCCGAGCGTAAACAAGCACCGCCGTGCGTTTGCTCACACGGCTGCCCTTTCTCCTGCAGCGACCCCGGGGTCACAGCTGGAACCCGCCAATTTGTGGACACGGTCGGCTGGCGGGATACTTTTTTTTATCGCCCTGCTGGGGATCAATGGTGGCAGCTCCGGTGATAAAGACAGACCTGTCTACGCACGAACCCGCCGCCGTCCCCCTCCCAACATCCCCACCGAAGCCTCGGTGCACAAATAGAGCCGTTTAATGAGAGCAGGGGGCTTACGAACAAAAGGAGTGCCAAGACCAACACAGGGACTCAGGGGGGTTGAGGAGATTAGGGCCCGAATCCTCCGCTTGGCGCTCCGCGCCCCCGTGGAGGGGAGGAGGAGGGGGGGAGCCTGTAATGAAAGCAGTGGAACTTTCTGAGGCTTAATTGCGGCCCGAGTGGAAGTGGAGCAGGGGGGCTTTGCGGGGCCGACGAGAACTCTTTCTGAACTCGCCGCGGCTTCGCTGCTCTCTCTTTCATCTCGGGTCAGTGTCAGTCAGAGCTTTATCTCCGCCAGGATCCACCACAGAAATGAAGCTGTAGCCCGTTAATGAAGAAATTAGCTGGCTGCCTTGCGATAGGAGACTCCTGCGCTCTTAATCCACTGAAGTTTGTAGTTTTCCAATCCCATCTCGCCTTAAAAACAGAAAACGATAACATGAATAAAAACAAGAAGAATCACATTTTGTTGGTGCTTGTATGAAGCTATGTAATAAAATCCATCTTTAAATTAGATCACGCAGGAGTCATTTTGAAAAGATTTTCAATAACTTCAATTTAAATAATTGATGATACCACTGTGTGTCTGATTTATTTCTTATGAACATCAATCAGTGGTCGCAGATCCACATAAACAGTGGGCTTTTGAACTGTCAGTATACTATCACCAAAATAAACACGCTGAACAATAAACCTCAGATATGAAACCTCATACTTTTGCCTTTATTGCCTTCACTTTGATATAAAAGTGACAGCTTTTGTTCTCTTTCCTGTTTCTCCTTCCCAGAAAAGATTTTTTTCATCTGTCATTCAGATTTGAATCCCTATAACTAATAATAATTTATGATTCTGTCATTTTTTGTCACTGTTTAAGTGAAGCATTCAGCTCAATTACACATGGCCTAACCAAAACTGGCAGCCATTGGTACAGGTCTGTTCCCCAACTGCAGCCACAGAGTTGTTCCCTGTGTGAAAATGTAGTCTAGCCATGTGATTTTATTAATTAGGTTATATAAAAATGTGTGCCTTATATAGCAGAAGGTTACCTATTTTTATCACCATCTATCCATTGACTTTGCAGCGCCTTATTGGAACTTAGACATGTACTTGTAGAAACCTCATCACAGCCACACACCCAGTGTATCCAACATGAGTGCCTTTAATAAACCTGGAATTCCCCCCGGTACCCACTGTCTGCTCCATCTTTGAATGGCTTCTGAACCCTAGATGCTGCAGTCCAGTTGAAGCTTCTGTGCGTGAGCTTGAGTTTTACATGGCAGTTTTTAGTAGCTATGATAGAAGGACACTTGTCTTCACTGACAACTACAATAGGCTGGGGATGTGGAATTGATGTGTACCTGACAATACAGCCTTGGAGAGCCAGTCTGTGATGTTTCACGTTCATCATCTTTTCGTGAGTATTAATCTGCGTATTTTTAAAACGTGCAGGCTGTGTTATCACAGTTTCTAGGTCTGTAATCAAAGACTTCTTAGGAAAGCCACACATGCTATCAACAATGTGACCAGAGGCTGTCTTGTGTTTAGCTTCTTTTGCCTGTGTTCTGTACTTGACGAAACAAAAAATGGTGTGTGTATCATTTGTCTACACTCAGATTCCTTTCCTGTGTAGCATTACTTTTCAAGATTTCAGCATACCTGTCAGTGTAAATCATTCTTTTTTTATTTGCAACGTACAATACTTGCATGATGCTCATGTAAATATAAATGACCTTTCATACCTGACAATGCAAAAGATTAGCTAATTATCAGCATTGTCTGTTCATGAATGCGCTTGATCACTGAACAATACACACATTGCAATCAATCAGCTCCCTTAAACGGTGATTGTTAAGCCGTGGACCAAAGCTGTTATTGCTGAAAGCCACTCTCTCAATTCTTCTGGTCTAGATTAGTTTGAGCCAGGACTATATTTACCACAGCAATAACAAGAAAGAATTACATGTCATTATATTCCAATAAAGGCAGCAAAGCAATGGCTGTGCATATATAAGTTCACAATTACATTCCAGCAGCATAAATATCCACTAGAAAGAACATGCAGTACATTAGGGGGCAAGATTACTGTTACATTACAGAGCCACCTTAACTCCAGCCACAGTACATGCCAGTTGTCTTCAGTGTTAAAGAGCTAAGAATAATGATACAGGTAACACTGTGTCTGAGATAATTCATTTTGTCAAAGAACCAGCTCGGGCTGTTTTCATCTGCATAACTCTACATGTGCCAGAGAAGATTAGAAAGTCTCACAATGACTGCAGGCTTCCTGCTGTCCAATCACGGGCTCATTCCGCTGCGCCCGACGTCTGCGCGAACCGATACCTGATTTTATCCAAAGCTGTTTTTTTTTCTTCAGTTCCTTCGACCATTCCACTCTGTTAGGCAAATCCCATGTTCTGCTTAAAGGCACACCTGCTCTCGGTGCCACGTTTGGTACTGTAATATGTAAGGCCCCTAATCAATCTTGACAAAAATGGTTTTGAACATTCTGTGAGGATTGTGTTGCTGTGTTTGTTTTCATTAGAAGCTCAGTGGGCATTGTAATCTGCAAACAGGAACATGTGTAGGAAATATAAAATAGACCATTTGCTTAAATCCTTTATGCAAAGTTTGGAACACAGTACATTATGGCTTGACTGAAGAAAGTCATCACACTCTCTGTCAGGATGGACAAGCATTAATTCCAGCAGGCCTCCTTAAACCCCTTTAAAAATACTGTACTCAAACAACAAGTAGGTCAACGCATTAAAATACAGCATCTTGTGTGATAATGCACTGCCCTTAAATAACACCAATCAAATCTGTTTCTGCCAATTTTCGTGAAATAGTTGTCCACTGTAATAATCTTTGCCATACTCCTTTAGCATTAACAAATGGGTGAACCTACAGCCCATCCACCTGTCTCCTTATTCCCCTTTCATAAAGAAAAAAACACCTGCTGGACTACTTTTTATTTCGTAATGGCTGAGAATTGACATGGCACTGCTATTTTTCCTGCATGTTAAGCCGTATGAAGATCTTTGGTCTCTTTATTGTTATTTCCCAGAATCATGCTTGAGCTGGTCTTTGGCAATTCTGTGAACAGCTGGAGGCCCTTGTGCTGGATGGCCACTGCTGATCACCCAGAATTCCTGCGGTGCAAATGCACAAAATCCGAGAGCCAAGGCCAAGCTCCCAATCAGGAAACCCGAGGAAACAAAAGCGGCTCCACCTCAGGGCGTCTTAGTTTTGCTTACATTCAATTTAGCCGCACTCTGCTCCGTCCTGAAATTCATTGAGGACAGGTCTTGTGTGTTTTGAATTCCCCTGTGACATTTTCTGTTGATTTCACCCGCTGCCAAACATATTTTTTATGCCATGACAAAAAAAGATGCTTTACCCTTAACTTTGTGTTGTGAATTTAAATGCATTACATTGTAAAGGGGCCAAAAGACATGTATAATGTTTTGTGCACATTTAAAAAGCCATCATTAGGACAGCCATCCAAAACTTGTAAAATTGTCAGAAAAAAACTGAAAGATTTACCATCATATTACAATACATTGTTGTCAGTTAGCAGACACTCTTATCCAGAGCAATAAGAGGTAAGAGAGTGATTACATAGGTTACACAGGTTTTTTTTTTCTTTTGTCATTTTTATGTCTTGGGGGGGAAGAAGAATATGTGATGCTCATGGTTGAATTGATATATCTCAATATCTTGCTAAATCTCCACAGGTTTACACTATTTCATGATATGAGAGAAGCCCTGGGTGTTTTAGCTGCTGTAATACCCTTGGGTATGTGTTTAAAGGTCAGATTCGATACATGTGCTTTGCTCTCAGCTTCCTAACTCTGCAAGTGTTATGGTTTTTGTCACATGCTTTGTCACTGACCATCCTTAATGCATAATAATGAAACATGCCACATGTTAAATTTAGCAATTATTTAACGTCATCATTCAAGCTTGAGTGGAAAGTGTGTTACTGTTAGATTAAACTGGGCCAGAGTGAGGACAAGACAAGCTGCTCATGCTTGCAAAAGAAATGACAAGCATAGGAACCAGAATTAAAGGGTGTTACAACCTCAGTAAGCTGTACTGGCTCATGTGTTAGAGGCTGCTGCAATGGCAGAGACCAAATGGCACGCTCTGTCTTTTAATATCCTGTTACTAATTGCCACTAGCACAGGCCATCATTTCACACTTATCTGTTTGCAATGGAAGCTAAATTGTAAGCTGCCATTTCATCTTCTGTTTATATCAAATTTAGACAATTTTTCATTCTCATGATTCAGGTTTATTTTGTAGGCTCTAATTACATCTTGCATGTTTACTGAAAGCTTTTAATTTGATGATTCACATTTGTGCCACATCTACGTATGTTTCTATTGCAGACCGAGAATCAAAATATATGATTATTAAAAAAGCCTGCAGTTAAATTAACTATGCTTTATTCGTAGCTTGTAGAAATTCTTCTTACTCTAGCACAATGTGAATGATGTCACACTGAATAGTGTATATACCTTAGCAACGTGAAGCACGAAAATGAGGAAAATCAAATGGATTTGGGGGTGAAAGACTCTGGGTGCACAGGTGGGTGGTGCTATCTCTTCAGTGGCTCTTTGAAGTATAAATTCAGTATGGAGTAGATATATTTTTGGATTTTGGAGGAGGGTGAAATGCCTTGATAGAATCTTTAAATATCTAAGTGCAGCAACTGTACCATACAGTACCATAACAAACCTGGGACTTACTTTCATTGGTGTTTCAAGTAATCAATAAAACTGAAAAAAATCATATTTGCATTTTGAACAGACTACAATGTTCTTCGCTTTTAGAGAATTTGATTTCAAATTTAAGAGGGTGATACCTTTTTCACTCATTGCAACATCTGTTGATGTTAGCAACCTGGACAGAGTGCATCACAGTTAGCTTGAACAGTAATCCCAGAGAGAGTAGGATCACACTCACCCATGCTGTAGGGATACATGATGTCCAAAATTTGTGATAACGTGGTCATATTGTACTATAGGTTAGTACTGTCACCCTCTTACAGATCCACCTCTTTAAGACTTGAGAGTACATTAATTCATTCATTCACTGGCAGATGCTTGTAGCCATAGCAACCTACAAACCCACCATGGTTTGATGCATTAAATACATATCACAGGGGCATAAGTAAAGCCAGCCACTCTCACAGTGATTGAATGTCAACCTGAAGAACAGTGTTAAAATATAAGCATACAATAGCAAGTTTAGGTTGGTAATTAGCATGCAAATATAGTCTGTTCTCAGTGACCACGTTCAAGTATACTTGACCTGTAAGCTGTTGGCTCAGAGATGTTCCAAATGGTCGTTTTGCATTCTGGTTGAATTCCAACAGGCATACCTGACCCCAGGTGCTTCCTGGCAGTGTCCGAGGTCAACTGCCTCTCACACTCTGCCCCCACATCCCAGAATGCATAGCTGCTGCTTGAACTTCGAAAGTACTGAAACACTGGAACCACGTAATCTTACATCACTGTTATCCAGACACCTCAAGCTCTATCCAGACACCGCTTCACGCTCTCGCATAAAAACCTAAAAAGACTTGAAAATCTCACATATTTGAAGATTTTCCTTTCCTGATTTTCTTATCTGTGCAAAAGTTTCATTTTTAAGTAAATCTAGTACTGACTATAAACATAAAATGTCAATAGTCTTGACAGGATTGAGAGAACTGAAGGAGACTACAGGTCAATACAGAAGTCACATTCTGTTATGACCACTCCCCAGTCTTGACCACTGAATCTCCACAGCAGCTGTGAGGCTTTCCAGCCTTCCCAACAGTAAAATACAGAGCTGGTGACAGACATGACAGAATTTTTTCTAGTAGCAAACAATCTTTCTGGTAGTGGCTGAAATACTGTTAAAAAGTATTGTGCCATTGGCACTAAAGATTTGATAAGTATCATCTAGTAAATAGCTTGTTTGATAGATATTATCCAGAGGTTCACTACTAACAGCTGACAATTTGACCCTGTTGGCAATTCCTTCATAACTAGCGGCTGACATATTGTTGGGTTGCAAGAGGTTTGGCACTACTACCAAATTCAAACCTCAGGGAAAATTTTGGGGTGAACTCTTCAGTTTAGGTTTGTATTTGCTGAAGGCCTGCGGCAAATAATTATTTTTTGAAGGGTGCATTTCATTACCTTCTATTTTTATTGATTCATTTTTTGCTTTTTCTTGTGAAATCAATGTTCCCATGAAAAATGAATGATTTTCCTAAAACAGCTGTGAAAGTTATTCCTACTGGTACAGTGCTACAGCATGAGTTAAAATTATATTATATAAACCACTAATGTGTCTAAAGTCTATAATCTCAGGGCATCAACAGCTAATAGCAGTACCACAGAAATCATTTAACAATGTACTGCTATAATAGCTCTCAGCTATTGTTTATAAAAACACACATGAGAAATGGCACATCATACTCATCAATCCATATGAAGTCCTGACTGTATGATGTACTTCACAGCATTGGTTTACTTTCAACCCTACCCTAAAGAAATGTAGCAGTTTGAAATCTAGAATTTAGAATATATTTATAATTTAAACAATATATGACTTTAAGGTGATATGGTTGTAAGGTGACATTGACTTTGATATGTTTTTAAAATGGCTTACGTATGAAACCATGTTCACTTAATGTTTCACAGCTCATAACCTTGGGTGCACATATTTGTTTGGTAATCATAAGAATATACTATAAGTACATTCAGTTTCTCAATAAGCATTTAGATGTCAGTAGGTATTATACTATGATTAAGATTAATGGCAATTGAACCTCTGAACTAAATATGAACCAGAAATCCACCCCACACATCACATACACTAGGGTATAAATGTTAGTTGGATATATTATATAAACCACGACATACTGTATGTATTGCCAGTTGTGTTAATGAACAGCAAATCTATCTTGGTGTTAGTAATATATAATGCAGCAAATATGTTAATATGAGTTTGCTGTCACAAAAGAATATGAATATATTCATACATACATACATAGAGAGCTTTTGAGACACAACCATAATTTATTAATTATAGAATCACTGCACAAATAATATTGTATTAGCAAGACCTGCTAAAAGGCAAAGCATTTGGCTGAAAATAAGGACTGTAATTTAAAAAAAAAAAGTTAAAAATGTATTTCACTTCTAACATATTCCTGTCATAATGAATCTTTATGACCTACATGTAAAACCAGCATTTTCAAATCTGATTACACTTTTTTCTGGCATAGCTTCACATAGACATCATTTTGTGATCATTTTGTCTTCATACAACAAAGACAGACTTTTAGATAGTTATTTTTTAGGGCTGTCCTTAAAAATCATCTGATTACACTGACATTGAATTTGAACAGTTTCATAATAAAACTAATGCACTTAGGATAACATTCAGTCTGACAGCAAAGTGATTTGGGAAAAAAATCAAGGTCGAGTTACCATAGGTGTTACACTGTGAGTCTGGCAGTGGCTGATATAAACCAAAACCTGTAGGTAAGGAAAAATAAATGCTGCTTAAGCCTGTCATTTAAGGTCAATGACAAATCACTTTGTGGTTGGACTGAATTACACCCTTATTTTCACTAACAATGCATATGAAGACATAATTCTTTGATTCACCATCATAATTAATAACACCCTTTGGGCAATTTACCATTGAGAGTATGGTGATATAAGTAGTACAATGTTACTGGAAGGTGAGTTCCCATTGGCCAATGAGGTGATGGTTGCAGTTTGCTCCTTGGCCGTTACCTTTTCCCACCAATTGTTTTCCAATGTCTATCCTGGTGGCGGCTCCTTCCATCTACATCCAAACTTCTCTGTGCTTCAAGGGATTGGAGTCACCGAAAGAAGCTTTTATATTTACAATAAAGGCCGCCTTCCAGAAACAGCCAGTTCATTGGTTAGTTTGTAAGGTTGACAGAGAAAGGCGGGGCCATATCGCTGAAGCCTTCAGCTATTCAGCTGCCTGTAATAAAACACAATGTATCAGTGTTGTGGTTTGCGGTAGGGCTTGGTTTTATTTATATATTACATTGTCTACGTATTGACCAGCTCATCAGTGCCAAGGGTCTTGCATAGAAAACTCTCTGAAAAAGTTTCTGTCATTGCTGCAGGCAGCACTGTTCTGATTTGCTGGCTAGTTATGAACATTCTTGAAGGGGGCGTGATCTAAAACAAAACTATAGTAGGTATGGGAACCCAGAAAGCACCGCAATCTCCTGTTACCGACTGGAACATTTTAGACAGAAGGAACGGAAGGAAACGCATGATATGACTATCTGGTTGTAATTGATTACCTGTGTTACCACCACAAAGCAGAAACTGAATCAAAGCAACCTGCAGCACACTTCATTCTCACCTGTGAGCTACACATTTCCACAACTGTTACTTTTTCATTTTTGAAACAACTTAATGACAATGGGCAGTTGCTGGAAGTAAAGGGGAAAGTTCTGTGAGAAGAACAACAGCAAGGACAACAAATACCTGAGACTTTCATAAACTTCATAGGTAAACCAAGCGCACTGCAGCTGACACCTAAATAATGCACACATAAATTGCCTCGGGTAACATCATTTAACAATTCAGTTCAGACCAGGCAACATATACAGTAGCAATGCTTGAGGGTTTGAGGTTGTTTGAGGCCTTTGTTTGCGCCAGCATTTAAATCAGTGAACGAGTGAACGAAACAAACACAGAAAAGAACGACACAGCTCAGATTTCTGCACATGGAGGCAAGTGAGCAAAGCCAATTCATCATGTTACACGAGCCAAATGACTCCCGTCACACTATCTGCACAAGTCTCGTAGCATTACTAATAATAATAACAGGAAGTGATAACAACAATGACAGATCAGGCTTTGAGGGCTTGAGTAGTTTTAAAGGATACAATTTGTTGCACAGCCTCGCTACTAATTTTGTGAAAATGGTGCAGCACACGCCACGCAAGCAAACAGAATGGCTCGTCCGGCAAACTAGGATGGAGAGCGCATTTTTGCAGTAAATCTGTTGGAGGTGCAACCTTTTCCCTCGTATTGGATTTACCCAGTGCTCCCGAGACATGTGTGGTTTTCATAAAGGTTTCCGCAGGATCATATTTGTTTTCAGAGAGATTGAATTTTCCAGGAGTGAGCGCTTCCAGGAAGCACCTTTCTCGGGCACCTGTCAGAAGGCTGTCGTGAAGATGTTTCCGCTGCTTGCGAATGCTTGAGAGAAACGTCTTTGTTGCACCAACAGTTTTTACCACACATTTGCCAGTGAAACGTAGATGGCTGAGAAATGCCTCGTTTGAAGGAGCGGTCCTTGAATAATACATCACGCCTATGTAAATCTGAGTCTCGTTCATGAGAAAATATTAATATTCATGCTTGGCAACGTATGACATCTGACATAATACGCCCTGCATGTTAGGGTCCAGGTTTAGTCAGGACTGGGGCCCAAACCACCAAAGTATCGTTGTCTGTGAAAAAACATGCACCTGATTCATGTTACACATTCATTGATTCATTAATGACCCAAATATGTGTGTGTTTTAAATCTCATGTGCATATTTTATTCAGAACATAGTACAATAAATTCAGTTGAATCCCTTCATTCTGATGAGAAGTACAGAGATGAATTGATTCATTTTAAAATCTAAAAAATTTATCTTAAAATTAGCACATTTTAAAATTGCACAGAAAAAGTTGGTAATGGGTACTACTGTAGAGTTATGAGTTTGCAAATGTGTTAAGGGTATCCTGCTAGGCAGTTAAGCTACGTACTTTGGTTATCCATCCCTCCTGCAAAGAAAATCAGTGGGTCCAGCTGATTCAAATGACCTCCCCCCCTTCACCCTACTTTGTTTGGTTCATGTGTTACAAAGTCAGTGTACACATTTTTTCAAAAAGCTGCAGTGGGAGCCATGGGCATAGGTCTGCTGTAGCTGTAATTGCTTGGCCATTTCAAATAACAGAAATCTGAATTTAAAGATGAGGCATTCACAATTTTGTAGGGTTCTTGTAGGTTCATTACTGTGGACCTAGGTTTCTCACTCATACATGCTGGGTCCAAAAAGAGAGAAAAAAAATCTGTTTATATTTTGTCTGCTGAGCCAAATTGCTATGTGCTTTCTCTTTTATCACAATAATTCTTATTCAGGTTTGAAATGACAGAATAGGATGATAAAGTCTTTGATGCTGTCCTGAAGTCATGAAAGCCTTGCAACTGATCACATAAGTAAAACCCAGGAGATGAACAAAATGGTTGTGTATACCCTATTGTTCAGTGTTTAAATATATGTACCTGTGTTTTCAGTAGGTTTACATCATCATGATAACTCTATTCAATTACAAATACAAAGGTGTAAGGGGTATTGTCTGGTGTGTTATGAGCTTGCAGTTTCCAAAGCTGGCTCAAATAAGTACTGCAACAGCAGGCCTATAACCTCACCACGAGAAGAAAACTTTTCAAAATAGCTGCAATTTCCCCAAGAGAACACTACCAGCCTGAGATGATCTCGTGGTTTCCGTGGCTTTGGAAATCCCATCCAAAGTACTACCCGTTGGTCTTTTAGCTTGCAAATTAATTCACATCAAGGAATTTTACAACACAGATTGCATGGGGCTTAAGTTCTCTGCACAAAGGCAATCAGTGTTCCATGTACGGCAACAGTCTCTCCTTTTTCCCCTTTGGAAGTGTTAAAGTCTAAGCATCAGGGAAGATGCATGACACTCTACTGTGCTGAAGGTGTAGTGGCATTTTATCACATTATGCCGCACACATTAGGCACACATCTTCTCGCTTATTTAGGTTAGAATCACTTATTTGCATATTTTGTGGAGTGTGTGTGTATATACCGATTATAATAAATTCCCCACATATAGGCAGTCATTTAAATTCTGAGCTGTCACAGTGATTAATGTTGTTCTAATTCCGGCATCATTTAGCATTGGGGAAAATAAGTGGAAGTTATTGTCAGTCTGTAGAAAGCCTGCATTATGAAAGATCTAGTTTAGCTTTGGTTGGTGCTTTACTATATGGAGGGTGCAAATCATGTAATTATTTTTTGATGTGGCTGAGGGCTTCACTTCCCTCCTACACAATTCTCTCTGCAATTACTACCCTGCACTAACCAAAGCTAAGAATTCACAACCTGAGGTTAGGTGTAGTACTATCAAACACTTGATAACAAGGGACATCGTGACCTGAAGCAGTGAAAAAAAAAAAAGCCTGAAGGAAAGTGTGTAGGAGCTTAAAAGTAGTGAGGAGATGGCGTTGAGTATTTGAAAACTAGAAGAAAAATGAACACGCTCAACTGCTTCGTTTGCTTAAAAATACGCTCGCATGGATCTTTCGCAAGCTTTGGTTCTGCTGGAAGTGACCAATTTCCAATGGGAGCTCCAAGTTGTACCATGAAGCAACTCGCCATATTGAAGTTGTATTTCACTCTGGTTTAAGGTGAAAATCAAGAATATCAAGAAAGAGAAACAGAAAAAGCGCCCAAAACCCCTTGCCTACCGTGAGAACTTAATGAAAAACTCTACACTTTGTTAAAAAGGCTATGCATAAATGGTATGATCAGAGGTGGAAAACTCCGGCTTCAGAGAGTAAAAGTCCTGCCATGTATTTGTTCCACCCATGCGCTACACCAGCTAAATTTATTTAGCACAACTCTTCAGCCAATTAGTGAAATCACCTTGTTTAGTGAACGGCTAGAACAAATACATGGTAGGACTTTTACTCTCTGAAGCCAGGGTTTTCCACCTCTGGGTATGATACGTTTTCTTGACACTGAGATTATATTTACAGTAATTCCTATATTTTATACAGTAGTGGTTAAAACAGGCATGTTACAACAGGCAGTTATGTCAAGGTTTAAGGAAATGGCAAAGTTGACTATTAGTTGGGTTATGAATAATAAGCTGCTATTGGAGTAGCACGCCTATTTCATTGAATCAAAACAAAAGATATTACCTGGATTGAATTCCACGACATCAAGGTTACCAGAGTTGATCTTTGTCAGAGGATATCTTCACATTAAAAGAAGAAAAGAAACATGAATTTTAGATCAGAAACAAAATAGGATTAAATGGCAAAAACATACCCTTTCCATTTTCATGATTTTGATCAACAATTCTCCAAATAGGTGTGAAGGATCTTAAGAATTCATAACATGGAAATAAGGACTTTAAAGCTCTAAGAGTTGTCAAAAGAAGGAGAAGGCTATTAATATTCTGTTACACTTTAAAACCATAATTACAGGATTATTCAGCTTCATTCTCCTAAGAGTTTTGAAAGCAGTCACTGGGGTTTGCGGGTTTCTCTGTAAATATACCAATGCAGTCCGCAGTGATTGGAACTGAGACACATTCATGTACCACCAGAAATTCATGCTCCCGGTGAACACTTTATTCTGCTTTGTCTTGCCCTTTACGCCAAACCAATCAATGTACTTTGTCATTATTGTGAATAATGAGCATATCTGGACATGCCATCATTATTAATGAGGCATATTTTTACCAAGTTCAACCTTTCAGAGCTGTAATTACATACAGTATGATGACAACAGCACTTGCTTACACAAATGAAACACTAATGCTCTTCATGATTGTGTTAAAACTCATAACAAATTGTGAGGAAATGGTTAAAATTGTTATAAGCAAGAACATATAATGTCATAACAGTTTCTTCTTTGTCACTTTCCAATGCTTTTACATCCTAGAATCAATTGTATCAAAAATATTATGACACAATGACAAATAGGCTTTTCCTGTTCTCCTTTTTCATAACTGTATATACAATTAGTTGAAAAATTATGTTAAATCATTTTGTTTTGAAATGTGCCAATACCAAATGCCTGTATGAAATGGAGAGAAAGTGAGACCATATGTACAACTGGCTAAAAAAAATCGTAATCATATTGTAACCTGTAATATCACTCCAAGAGCAGTTACCATCCTGCAATGTAAGATCTAAAGCACAGATTTTGAGTGCCTTTCTGATCACAGCATAATCATATAATATGTATTTTATATCATATTATAATTCATATATTTATCTAAATATATGCTTCAAAATATGAACAATATAGATGTTTTTGTACTTGTCAGTCATTTTTAAATTGGATGAAATATATTCCAGGAACATTTTTAAAGAGTAGTCTATACAAAAAATGCTTTTACTACACCTCCAGGAAACCAATGTGCCTGCACTATGTGACACAAATTTTAGTTGTTTGCTTTGTAGCCACTTGTAATACAAGCTTGGTTCGAAGTGGGTAATCCTTGGGCAGAAAAAGGCCTTAAACCCTTGCTAAAAATTAGATCCCTTAGCTCCAGGACAGCCTAAGATGTGACACCCCTCAGAGAAGGCTGAAGGGCAGTGGTATTCAAACTGCAGGGTGCACATTGCATAATTGAAGTGAGGTTATGGTGAGCAATGAATTTTTATATAAGTAGCCCCATTGAGTTTATAATGACAAATGAAACTATAATAATGAACAATGATAATGAAAAAATAAATGCAATAAATGCAAAGAACATAACAAATTAACAATATCAGGATATCTGTCTGACCTTATACAATGTGTTTCAGTTACCTGAATGGGCTTACACTTAGTTGCATGCGTCATGGTACAGACACCTAGTAAAGTGCATCATACGCCTACCTTGGTGGTCTTAATCTTGTTCCCAGTGGCACAGCTCCAGCCTTTGAAATCCGGGAGGACTTTGCATTCCTCCCCATCCAGACAGGGCTGCATCTGGCACCACCACTTCTGCTCCACAATGGAGGCTGTGTTCGACACAGAGTACACAGAATGGATCTGAGTGACAGCTCTGATGCACTGAGAAACAGGGCTGCCGTGACAGGTGGGGCTGAAGTAGCTTCCACAACGTGATGTGGTTGTTCATGGTGTACAGTTAATCTGGGTGGAAATTGTTCTGTATAGCTGCAGATCCAACCCCTGCAACTATACAGAACAATTTCCCAGTAAACGACCTGGCCCACCTAGAGCCCCTAAAGGCCACAACTCAGCTGGTAGCTTCTACTTTAGCATGGAGTAAAAAACTTTAATTAGTAACTGTATACTATAATAGTAATAATAATATAATTTAAATAGTACCCACTTTAAATAGTTTTAAATAGTGAACGTTCTAGAATATGGAATGGCTTTTCCCCTGAATTCTCTTGGATATCAGAATGTTTTTAAAATGTCATTTAAACGAAACAGAAAACCAACATAATTTCCCCACTGATACAGAGTAGATAGCGGTATGTGCTGACTGGTAAAGCACTGCCATTAAACTATATGCTCTGCTAAATGTGAGCAAGCTAACAGTAGCTAGTAACTGAACCTGAGGGTTTTGCTCAAGGGATTTCTTGTTTATGATTGTTAATACCGACAAATGTGTGAAAATTGTGGGGTTCCAGAGCTTAACTGCATATATCCTCCATTTTTATTCATACCTTTTTGAAGTAGTAACAAAAGCATGTGACCATTTTTCTGCTGAAAAAAGAAAACATTGTTCCGTGCATTGCAATTTATATTAAAGTCATATTGTTCACAAATAATGAATTTTATGTAAAATATTTTCCATTATAGCCTTGCATGTCACTATGGATAAGAGGATCTGCCCAATAAATAATAATAATCATAACAACAGTTAGAAACTATGAATATATTTGCACAGCCTCCTCTCCCTCAATGGATTTAAATGTATATCTCATTTCACACTGACAGGATCACTTTATCGCTGAAAATGAGGTTTGCTCAAAATAAGACCCTGTCACTTAATCCTTAAATTACAGGAATAATAGGGATATAAGTCCCCAGGTATTACCACACATTAATATGACATTACATCAATGTTGTTGAAAAGGACCAAAATTGGATTTTTAATCCCATGTTTCTGTATTCAGAATTAACAACTGGCAGAGAGCAGTAATTTTGTGCATTTGCTTAATTCCCCAGGTAGACTGCTCAGAGATGTTGGTCATATTATAATTACTGCACTTAATTTTATTTCCCGCAAGTATATACAGAGAGTAGCCCAAAGCAATTATACACATGAGAAATCAACCAGGAAATGTGTACAGGAATGTCTAGTCCTATTCTAGTGGGGTATTCTACAGAATATAATAAAATAATGCATGCCAGAGACTCAGATGGCATCAGAAGTCCTAAATGTATCATTACAGGTATGTGTTAACAAGGGTAATGTGCATCAAAAATAAAGACCCAGATTCAGTCTGACAACATTTAAATTTGTCAATACTGAAAAATAAGGCATAAAAATAAAAAAGCACTTGCATAAATCTGCTGCACATGGCCTCATAGTAACACATAATTTTAAAAATGCTCCCCAAAAATCTCCTAAACTCTGAATAGCGATGTGACATGTCAACTAAATCTCTGTGGGAAACACTGCATGTGTGTACAAAAGCAGACTGGCTTTGCCAAGGGGGCCCGTCTAGGCAAGGAATCTGACCACCTTGGCAAGAGATCTGCGAATAAAAAAGTAAAGAATGCACAAAATAACAAATCAAGATGGACTTATTTGCGCCCAACAAAAGGCGAATTCTATCACCAAGAGCCCAGTGAAGCTGCAAGGGGACGTACCATCCACGCAGGAGGGGGCAGCTCGCGTGGTGCCTGCCACCTGCCCTGGGAAGCAGGAGCATTTTACTGTCTGGGAGCGCTCCTCTATTTTGTTCTTGTTGCAGCAGCGGTGTATCGCCACCACCTCACAGGTCCCTGTTTTGACATGGTGTGCTGTGGGAGAGACAGACAAATTAACACTGGTCTGGTATTTGCCCTCAGGCGATAATGGGCAGCCTGGTGGTGTGGCACAGTCGACAAGGGACTGAACTCGGGGAATTACAGGTTTGAGTCCCAGATGGTGCATTGTTGTTCTATCCATGGGCAAAATGCTTCACCTGTATTATTTTGCATAGTGTATTCCAGCCATATAAATGGATGCTGTGAAGAGACTGAGAGTAATATAAACAGCCCCCGACTAAGGGCCCCTGCTAAATATATCAATAACGTACTGTCTTAGGAAATCTAGACAGCTTCCTTAAAAAAGCAATCCACGTTTGCACCAATTAAGAAATTACAAGGCAATTTCTAGCTCACACTACCTTGTCTGAATGATTTAGTAACTGAAACATGCTTTTCTAATTGTATGTGACATTTCCAATTAAAAAGTTGTGATACCTGCCCTCTAAGTGTTCTGCTTGATATACCAACGCAGATAAGATAATGCATTTGAATGTCTAATAACAAGATTCTGTGCATGCTTTCTCTTTTCTTTCTAATTAGTTTCAGATCCAGTCTAAGTGCAAAACACTTTCTCTTTGACTTTGAACCTTTCTTTTCATTGAAGTGTTACCATTTATGCATTCTTTGCACAACGTTTTACATTAAGGTCGGCTACCATCAAACTCAAAATGATGAGGGGAAAAACTATTGAAATCACCACTTGTTTAACTTTTTTATGCAAAGTCAGGCAACTGACTGAATAGAGGTCCGAGTTACTTGAGGACTATGAGGAAAACATAGAGCTACAAGCTGACAGAAAGCCTACGTGCGAAGTATTCTAAAAGACTTTCTCTTTGAGATCCTCTTTGTGAGTAGAGACATGCGGAACATTTTAAAAGAAGATAAATTATGTTAAATTGGTACTCCCCTTCCATAGTAAATCACTCCACCACTTCCCCAAGAAGGAACATTCTCAAAAACGTGACTGCACAAAGGAAATGCCAGAGTCTTCAACCCGACAGAAACAAACCCCCTTTCTTTTCTCTGACTCATTTTCTCTTCCTTACACAGGTAATAATTAAAAACAAAGGATACATGACCAAAGAAAAGGCTATACTCCGAAACATTAGCGGTATTGATAAAGTAAACTGAAACACTGAACCCCAGTCACTCAACTGACGGGTCTCAGCCCCAGGTCTGCACACAGTCGGATATGTAGTTCTCCTGGGGTAGCTGGGGAAAGGCAGCGAACACACAGAGGAGAAGTGTGGGACGGATGTTTGGCCTGACGCTGGAAGAACACTGCGGTAGAGCCGTGCTGCATATTGACAGCCGAACCTGATATTTGCATTTAGAATGAGCCCTTCCTCGGGTGCTGCTCAGCCTCGCCTGTGACAATCTGTGTGGAAAATCCTCCCGGCACAGTCTTACAAATTAGATTAGGAGGTGACACAAAATGTATTGTGTGTGACAATACAATTCTACACTAGGCCCTGCATATTGAGATTTATATGAGGAAACGGAAAAGACACACAAGTGGTAAAGTATTATTGTCTTGGGATATTTGCTTATTTTATTAGATGTCCATTTTGTACCAGTATCCAAAGATGCAAGAGTTATTCCATTTTCCCGTTGCCCAACTCCAAAAATGATTTTAATTTAAATGTCATGGTGCACAGTGGGAGATGGGGAGGGGACCTGTGCAAAGTTCCCACTGAGATCAGCGTAAGTTTTATTGTGCTGTTGAATACCTTTAACATCATACATCTAGTCTCCCACAAGATCCTTATGACAGAAAACTGCCTGTCTATTTGTACAAATGCAGACTTAAAGCTGTTATTCAACATATTTTTTGTATATGCTTTTATACACACACACACACACACACACACACACAAATGTTTGGTGCAGCTGTTAAGTTCAGTTCATTGTCCAGTTGTTGTAAGTTTCTTTTCAGTGAATGAAGCTGAACATTTTCTAAGCTTCTCATTATCCACATCCACGTGTGTATCCTTATGCAAGCACACTTCCAGCAATTCGTATCTGTACCAAAGAATTAGTACCCTGCAAGTGTTAAGTGATGTTACGTCTCGATCAGAATTCAACTCACAGTTCAATCAAACCTAATTAGTTTCTAATTAAGCTTCAGTAAGGACCAGTGGGTCCATCAGTCACAGTCTGGGTTTGGGAAACAGAGTTTGGTCTGCAGCGTAGCATGAACAAGTATTTCTGAAATTCTTTTTGGTTAATGCTTTCTGTTTGTGATTTTTTTTTTGTCATCAAAGTGCTGATAAGTCTGAGGGTCTTTAGTGTTGTTGCTGTACAAGCGATGTCATTGAAAAATCCGTGTCCACAACCAAGGCTGACACTTGATGCAAGACGCCTGAGAAATAGTTACTCCATTTCTTGTTTGTGGCGTTTGTCGCTGATTGACACGAAAGGGAAAGCAAATCAATTTTCTTGCACACTTCAGCAAATTAAATGTGACACACCGGTAAGAGTGGCAGAAAAAGCAAAGGAAAGTGTTTTGAAGATTGGAAATTATACAGCCTTTTGCTGACAGAAATCTTAGATGTTCGAAAAAAAAGCAGTATAGTTCACTCAAATAGGATGCAAAATGCATTAAAAAAAAACTCATTCTTATGCTTGCAAAAAAAAAAAAAAACAACAGATTTGGGTTTTTTTCTGCCTTGTCATTTTTCTTTTGTTCTCTGAGAAAATTGCGTTTTCTTGATTTTGGATATGTTGTGGGCATAACTCATCCCTTGAATGATAATGGCCTTACAGCACCAGATATAACGCACATGGGAAATTAAACACTGTCGAAGTTATCTGATATAAATTAAATGCATCTGAGATTATCCCATTCAGTTCCTGCTAAAATGATGAACGCCTTGAGTAAAGATTGCACCAATCATTGGCTGTGTTCTGAATACCATATTCCTTTCTAATTGGCACAAAAATCATTCCTCTGCTGGTCACTGAATCTGCTTGATGTATTGTTGATTAGTTTCATTGAAAAGCGGTGAAACTTTCTCCTTTTCTTGCCAGTTGTTTTGGGTGTGTATTGTACATAGGTTTTCCTACTTTGAGTCTGTAATAGCCTGTCTTATTTTCGATTAATTGGGTACTCAGACTGCTCTCCTAAAACTGTCATCAGCATTGAATAATGCGTGAATGTTCGTTACACATTACCGAACCTGCAAATACTTGAGAAGCCACCTGATTTCCTACACCTCCCACAATGCTTCACTCTCCTGTTAACAGTGGCTGTGTCTGAGGGCATTATGTTACAGAAGATTTTATCTTGCATTGTGTGGGTGCCCACGAGCCATCCTGATGATGTACATGTGCGATAACGTCCTCCAGCACGACAGGAGCCACATTAGGCCTTTCTATTGATCCCTGAATGTAATTTTCCATCATCATCAGAAGGTGTTATGGAATTCACCCCCACATTGCTCTGTGCAACCCGATCTTCTAAAGCCCCCACAATTGTATTGCCAAAATTTTTAAAAATATTACAAATTTTTTTAAAAAAATCCCTTCATTCCTTCATTAGACCCAGCGGGACAGCCAAACACTTTTCAGAATGCCACCTATTTTTGCTCGCTGGCCAGCTCTCATTAAGTGCACCATGTATTTGGGGCATGTTTATGGCTACTGAATAAAAGCCACATCACATCATGTTCCCTGACTGTGGCCTCGAGCCTGGCTGTATATGGATGTGTGGTAGCCATGAGAGAGACTCAACTCTGAAACTGTCCTGGGGCGTTGCTAGAGGGATACATAGCTTAGATTGTTACATATGTTCCTTGTGAGCAGCTGGATGTTCTGAGGTAATTCAAGTAAGGCAACATGCGCCAAGGCAACATGGCAGAGCCCCTACAATAGAGCTTTAAAGCTGCTGCTTTCTTACCTGTCCAACACCTTCCCCACAAAGCTCTTCTGCTACACCCCCACCACCCCTGCCTGTTTATTCTAAACATATGTATTATTAAATGAGCCACAAACCCATACTCCACACATGTTCCTTTGGAATACAGTGTTAAATATGAATGTGAATTTTATATTAAAAAGTGAGTTACTGTACCTACTTGCTACCAAATTGCCTTTGCATTGTTCTACGATCCAGACCCAACAATATTTGTTCAAGTCTTTTGACCCTCACCGCAACTGGTGTCAAGTTAAACTTTCAGATTTGGCTGGGTGTTTCAGCTCAGCTCTAACAGACTGTTTTCCCATTTGGTTTCATGTGCAGCCAGGCTCAAGCCTCGGCTATAACATGAGGGGATCCACAAGAGTTACTTGCGCTCAGCTCTTCGGTAAGACCAGAGGAAAGTCGTGCGTAGTCTTGTACAGTCCCACCTTTATGAAAGCACACTTCCTGTCCCACTTACTGTTTGCAGTAATGGAAATTTGACTCACCTTGCTGGCCTTCTGTCAGCACTGGCTTCTCCAGGAGGGTAAGCATGCAGGCCATTAGTAATATTGTTGCTTTATTTGTTTTTAGCACAAATCTCTTATTCATCCTGAGGAGAGAGAGAGAGGACAGGACAAGTCATTACGGGGAAAGGACAATGCACTTGGCTTTGCGAACACAGGAATATTACATTCTTTTTAATTCAATTCCAATTTCTTAATGTTGATGTAAACAGCAGATTTCATTTAAATTGTTTTTCCCTCTATTACTTAAAATGACACAAGCTCACATGAAATTGTAATGATAAGAGCAGTCTATTTAGCTCTTCTGAGTTGGCTAAATAGTAATTTATCTATAAAGATGAGAAGATAAATTGTGGACATGTGTCTGTTTTCTGCGTGTCATTGACATCTTAAGAAGAAGGTCTCCTCAATCAATACCTTTTCAAATCCAGTTGGACAGCGTTTCCCAAACCTCTCCTGGAGGACCCCTTGTCCTGCGTGTTTTAGATCTCTCCCTGCTCCAACACAGCTGATTCAAATGATCAACTCGTTATGGAACTCCTGAAGCTGCTTAATAACAAACTGATCATTTAAATCAGCTGTGTTTGAGCAGGGAGAGATCTAAAACATGCAGGACCAGGGGTCCTCCAGGAGAGGTTTGGGAAATGTTGCAGTAGGAGATTGCAACCATTAATTTACTGAAGAGCAGACAAGGCAGACAGTCCAAATCATCAACCTACTCCTTCATATTTATGAACTTGCAGAAAAAGAGCAAAGATTTAACATTTAATACCCATGTTTATGCCATAGCCCATAGGTGTCATTCAACATGCAGTGCAATACAGTGTAAGAATAATGCAATTTTTTAGTGATCCTTGAATTTAAAGCAGCCCAACAGTACTACCTTATGAAAGCCATGGAAAACAAATTCACTCCCCTGACTTGCTGGCACAGCATAACAACACCCTCTTTATAGTTATTCCTAAATCTGAGTCAGAGATCCTGTTATATCCCCCCCCTGCCATGTTGGCCGGTACTCTCGACTTACATGCGGTCTGGTTGGATTGACTGATATTGACCATGGGGCACAGCTGCCTGCCCGCCTCTTTATATTGCCTTGATTGGCATGGCAGGAGGCACGAGCGTCTGGTCTGAGGGGTGAGAGTTCCTCACGGTGCACCGTGCGGGCAAGGCTGACAGCCCACGGGCTGGTCTGAGCCAACAGGAAATGAGCCGATTTCATCTTATTACACCCAGCGTCCTCTTCTCCTCTCACCGTGGCTTCGAGAGCCCTTTTTTTCCCCGTAATGAAGCCCCTTGCCAAGGGCCAGGGTTAGAGCCTACAGCTTACGCCAGGTCCGTCTGGCAGGAAGTGACCAAATTTAGAAAATTGTGACATGAAGTGTAATTGCTGGAAGGCTGCAGAGTATCATGCACTGTGCTGCTAGCACTGGTACGTGTTCGGGTATCGCCCATGTCCTGTCATCTCCCTTGGTTGACTTGTATGTATTACCTATGTATCTGTTCTGTGACAGTCCTCATAAATGACACAGCTTTAGGGGAGCTGCAGCAAAAATGGTAATAAAGATCAACAGCATTTATATGGCATCCATGTTGAGCCTCCCTTGTGCAACGAAACAATATGATAATGAGGGACGTGTTTCTCTATTTTCTCTGCTCTGTGAGGCTAGCGTCTCCACAATCCCACAAGTATGACCTTGCAAGTATTAAAATGTCCACAAGTGAAAATGAGAGATCACTCTTTCTTCAGACGTAAAATGTTTGAAATGAATGCCAAGGAAAAGGAACATTTTGATTTCAGGATGCACATTTGAGATGCTGCAAAAAACAAGTTGTGCGTTACTCGGGTTTTTGGTTTGCTTCTTTGCAATCATTGATTTTTATGCTGAATAGCTTTCTGTTTGTGCTCTGGGAGTACTCCAATGCGAATATGTGACTGTAAAATCTTAACAACTATTAACAAATGTTAATACAGTTTGACCATTTTCATCAATACTATGTAGCATTTTATTTTTTCCAGCTTCAGTCTGATGGAGATGGAAACATCACAAGCACCATTGCAATTTCCTTGCCAATTGTATGCAAATAGAATCCCATACAGAAAACTAATTTGGAAGTAATGTAACATCATTGTATTGTAAACATTAAGTAAACTTCAGAGAGCTTCTGGCAAGTTTTAATTGTATGTTACGTTTGCATACGACTTAATGTTTAATGCATGCTTGTTACATTGTTACAGCATATGCCCAGAGGACGTTTGCATAATTTGTCATGAGAGGACTGTGGACAAAGGGAAAGAGAATGCAATACTTCAGACTTTAGCAAAACAAGCAATTTGGTTTATAAATGCATATATAAAAACAATGATAAAACATGACTGTTTAAGTCATGCTTGCTTACATCCCTTAATTAACGTTCTGAAAAGGCGTTTGCAATGTGCATTGTGCTTAGAATCTGGACTGTGGTTTAAACAACACACAATAGTGTTTACTATAAGAAAATTATAATTACACTATCCCTGCTCTGATTCGACCGTTTTGTAAGTAAACAAAACTTGTATTATAAATTTTATTTTTTAGGTATAGGGCTCATCAGATCAAACCCTTGTCTGGCAAATTAAAATCTACAATGAGCCAGAAGTATATGATTATGTTTGTCAGTATTAAATGTTTAATATTAGATTCAATGGCAGTAGTTCACTAGCTGTGAATGAATGACAAGGTTTAGAAATAGTTGAGTGGAGATTTACCCATAACACTGCAAATTACTTTTCTTTGATTTTCAGGATCTGAAACAAATTTTACAGCTCATAACACTGATCAGCAAACCAAAATATAATAGCTTTGACTCAGCCATGCAGAGAACCATTTATCATGAAAACATTTTCCTACAACAGATGATAACCTGGAGTCAAAGGAAGCCAGTTTTACACATCTGTAAGTGCCTCCATACAGGAAATGGTGGACATTTTGATGTCCACAGTACAGTGAAAAGTAAAAGCTCTGAAATCACATTTTGACATCAGTGGAAACACAAACATGTCCTAAAATGTGCCTCCATTTTGGTTTTTAAAATCTGGACTGCACTCTTTGGCTTGTAAACCTGGGCTTATATCTGGATTACTCCTTATGGTTTGCAGTTTGAATGATTTCAGCTTTTCATGCCAAGATGTTGTTTATTAAACAATAATATGATGCAAGTAAAATCAAAGCCATTCTCTTAGATGTCCTAAATAGTTGTATTATTACACAAGTGTATGTCCCTGTAATTTAAATAGAAGGAATTACTGAAAGAATATGTCCTTGATATATTAATAAACTGTACATACGAAACGCCAAATATATCATCTTTAATTAGAATAAATCTAAGCAAAATTCCAGGTCAAAAGATAAATGCCAATTAAGACATGAGGAAGACTGAGACCATATCCACTGCTCTTATAAACAATAACATACAATAACAAATATAGAAGTCAGCCATTGGGAATATATAAAATGCTGGAAAGCATTATGAATTGTTTATAATACACTAATGAATGCATTCAAAACACGTTCATAATGTATTAAATTCTTCATAACAACCCAATTCAAAGAAAGTGTTAGCAGAACTGAAAGTGGGGACGATCCAACCACAGTGACAGTCTAATCCTACACACTCACGCACCTGGCAAGGAATCATTGCAATGGAAACCACTCATTGCATTTTAGACAGTTCTGTCAGTACTGAAACATCATAAACCTGCTGCAATATTAGTTGTCAAGATATGGATCGGACCGGTCAAACTGTCACGCCCACCTTACAGAAAGCAGCAATTTGGTGTGCCGTGTTTAAGAAAAAAAAAAATAAAAAGAAATGCGGCTCCCAGGCCAGGTAGTGAACTCTGGCCGTCAGACAAGCTCCACTTCATCACAGCTGTCTCTCCAGCACTGATGGGTTCTGCTGAGAGCCAAGCCGTGTGGAAAACAGTGTGGTATTAGTGAGGAAAACATCCCTCCCCAATCTTAGCTGGAGAGCAGAGGTCTGAGAGGAAGCTCTCCAGTCTTAGAGACAGAGTGAGAGTTCCCTACAGCAGTAGAGGGGCTATTTCACCTCCAGAGCGTGGATTTGCATTCGGAGGGATCAGCAAACTTTCCGGCTCAGCCAAGAACAAAGAGGCAGGGGGAAGGGAGGGCTCTGACAGCCAGGAAACAGGCTGTAACGCCCAGAGCTTCTTTTTAAAAAAAAATGAAAAGAAATTCAATTTACAACAAATTTCCATTCAATAGATAGGTGTTTAATTTACTCCGGCGGGTTTGTGTTTGCGCCACAGGCATGATAAAATGATTTGCCTTTACAGCCGGGGACAATGTAGGCAGGTTACGTCTGCTTTTCTGAGACGTCTCAGAATCTCAGCAGTTTTGTGTCACGCTGAGATTGGGAAGGGCCAGCGCGGTCCCACAATGCCTTGCACTTTTCTGATGTGTTCTCAAGTGCACCTGCAGTCTGTTGTCATGCTCTAGCCAAGGTGCCTTGACAGCCTTGGTACAGATGCAGCTTGTGACATCCTCTGCCACAATATTCACTCCTATCCTCCGCATTCAGTGGGAAACGAAACTGAGGGAAAACCAGATCAGTTATGTGAAGAATGTTATTTTATTTTCGGTTGTATTGTTTCTTCCCTTGGTCATCTGCCAATGATGGCTGTGTTCACAATGCTCATAAATGTTCAGAGACAGCCTCTGTGGAGGCATAGGACCCCCCACGAGCTGTTCATTACGATGAACAATCATTGCTCATAGTGTACCAAGCAGGACGTCCCAGGTTTTGAATTTCATGCCAGGGAAACATTTCTTTGATGCATTGACTTGCAAATGTGAAATAGCAGTTGATTCATATCCCCAGACAGACTGCCACACTAAAACCATGGAGAGCCGAGGTGAGTAATTCACCAAAATGGTATACTGTTAAACTGGAATCAGAGTAGCTAACCCTCAAGTAAGACCTTTTTTCCAACAAGTAAACAAACACAGGCTTAACATTTGAGAGTCTGGGAAAAGCCTCAGAAACCCCATTTTGAAAAGTTTATGAAAAGTGTTGAAATAACTTCAGAATATCAATATGCAGTGCTTTTCTAAAATCCAAAGATGCTTTACACAGCTACGTCTAAAAGAAAAAAAGGTTAGCATTTGGCCAGAAAACCAAACAGAGAGTAAAATAGACAGTTGCCAAAGGGATATGTACAAATACAAATGCTAGGGATACAAGTGTAAACCACAATGAGTAACAGAATACAATGGCAGGAGGCAGGAGGGGTGATGTCACTGGCAGACATAGAGGCATATCAAGGGCAGAGACAGTAGCACTGGGAATAGGGGACACAGGTAGGGACATTATATAGGCAGGGAGTCAGAGGCCCAAAGAGATGGGAGGGAGATTAGTTATAGGCCATGGTGAAAAGACTCCGAATCACAGAGAAACAGAGGGAGAGCATTGAATCCAGAGCTTGAATTGCCTCCCAGAAGAACGCTCTTTTATCAAAATTATGGAGTCTGGACCTTGGCATGTGGAGATAACCAGCACCTGAGGACCTCTAGTGCTGTTGGCTGGAGGGATCATTTATGTATATATTCCTTATATACATAAATGATCTTGATGCAGAGGTTAGTAGTAAAATAGTAAACTTTGCAGATGATACAAAACTAGGGGGTCTAGCCAACAGTATAGAATCAACTAAAGTAATACAGGCAGCATTACAGCATTACCTAAGCAGCATCCAAAAGTGGGCAGATACCTGGCAGATGACATTCAATTTAGCTAAATGCATGTGGGAAATAAGAACCTTAGATAAGACTACTTCATGGGGGGAAAAAACTAGAATGTGTTCAATTTGAAAAAGACTTGGGAGTAATAGTTGACCCAAGCTTAACAGGATCTAGGCAGTGTGCTGTAGCAGTTAAAAAGGCCAACAGGATGCTGGGATATAGAGCCAAAAGTATTGAGTATAAATCTAAGGAGGTTATATTGAAATTATACATTGCTTTAGTCAGACCTCACTTGGAATACTGTGTGCAGTTCTGGGCACCGCACTATAAGAAAGATATTGAGGTTGTTGGAAAAGTTCAAAGAAGGGCAACTAAATTAGTTCCTGGCATGAAATATAAAACCTATGAGGAAAGACTCAAGTTACTTACCCCTAAGCCTCCTCTCACTAAGTCTAAATAGGTTGATTTAATAGAGGTTTTTAAATCTATAAAAGGACTCAATAAGGTTAACTACAATACATTTTTTAGGGTGAGTTCAGTCTGTAGAACAAGGGGACATAAATGGAAGCTAGTTAAGAGTAAGTTCCGCACTGATATAAGGAAGTATTATTTTACACAAACAGTTATCAGTACATGGAATAGGTTGCCAGGTCATGTAGTTGAGGCGGAGACCCTTGCTGTGTTCAAGTCCAGACCTGACGCAGTTTTGGGTGCTCTTTAATTGAAATGGCGAGCTTAGTTGGGCCGAATGGCCTGTTCTCGTCATAATATGTTCTTATGATCTTATGAGTGACGGATGTCACTAAGATCAGGAAAGACAAGCTTGTGTAGTGGTTTGTGTGTCAGAAGGGCAGTCCCTTCTGTTTTTTACAGGTTCTGTTTATGAATGGAGATCATGTGTCATGATGGGGGTCCTGGACTTAGTAGGGGTGAGTAATCTAAGTGCAGATTGTTCAACCATTTGAAGTTTATATTGAGATCTGGAGCTGATACCACGGAGGAGAGAACTGCAGCAATCAGGCCAACTTGTGATGAAACTTTGTCCAGCAAATGGAATTAAGCAGAATGGAATTAACAAATGCAATTAAAAACGGAGCGGAATTGAAAGATGGAATTAAACAGAAATCATCCACACTAATCTTACAGATACGAATCGGAACACCTGTAGATTCTGTTTGCATTCGGCTATGTGTCATTGTGAAGTGTGATGAGACCGAGATGAAAAGATCACATTTCTCACCGTGACGCTGTAATCCAGTCTGGTACATCAAACAAGAAAACAGACACAATAACAGGAAGGCTTGCAGAGCTGAAGTTCAGACCCTTTAGGTGGAAAGCTCTGCGCATAGCTAGACCCCAGGCAGAGCAGTACAATGTGTCAAACACCAATATTGGTAACAAAAGCAAGAGAATAGCCAGGAACTGTACATGTCTGGCCCAATGCTGTTCTGGGAACAGTTGAACAACTTTGAACATTGACAGATGATGATGATTCCCTGAGACGCAGTACTGCCAGATGGACCTGTGGGTGCACCACATGGAGAAGTTACTGTGGTGACCTGTTCAGAACCAGTAAAGGCAGGGGACATGGTGCCTTGTGATATGAACAATGTTGTTGCTGATTCATATTACTTGTTGGTAACTAGAGAACAAATGATGTCAGTGTTTCAAAAGGAATTCTAAGAAAGTCCTAAAGAATAAAACAGCTCCCAGTTTGTGGTTTACTCAATGGTTGTTGTTTCATCAGTGTATTTGGAACAGTATTTCTAAATAAAGGTGTCATAACCCTACTACTCAAGTAGAAAGCCTCTGACAAATTACTGCAGTATTAATTTTGCTGTGTATATGGTTTTTGTATGGTTTTGTTTCAACCCACTTCAGTTAGTGGGTTGAAATACTGTAAGTAACATCACTGCTGATCAACAGAATAATTTTAAGTGAAATAAGAACTCCTTCGATCACATTACTGCCTGAACAAGCATTTTAGATACTCTTAGACACTTAGATACTTTCTGTGCTTCCATTGGTTTTTCTACACCATTTGACCACATCCAAAGAATGAAGCTGTGGAATAAATTGTGGAATCTTTCACATGGCAAATTTTAAAATTGTTTGGATTTGTATGAAAACGTGAAATGTTTTGTTAATCAACAGCATGACTACTTTTTCCCTGTGGACAACAGCAAACAACAAGGTGGTATATCATCTCCCCTGTTGTATATTAATCATTTAACATTGGCAGCTCAGGCTCTTGGAAAAGATGTATGTAATGATAATGAGTGAGCAGCCATCCATTTATGTAATGATTATATTATTTTAATCTCAGAGTACGTCAACCTGCAAGATATGTTTAATCTAGTGTCTGATTGGTGATGTTAATAGAGACTCAACATTGATATTGATAAAATCAAGGTTATACATCATAGAAATATGCCCGTACCTCAAACCGGACCTCTTGTGCAGCCCTGATGAGTCTGAAATTGTCAATCAATATGAATATCTTGGCTTGATTATCAATACATTTTAAGGGTGCAGTGTCTTTGCTAAGTGTATTTGCTAGGCATGTGAATTGTGCTTTGGGTTCCATTGTGGCCAAATGTAAATCGATTAGTGTTGTGCTGTTTATTCATCTCACTGGTTCTACTAATTACAAACTATAGCTCCACTCTGGGGGTTTTAGAAATGATTCTTCTATAGCCTGAATGCTGTTATTAACCAGGCGTGTAGATTTTTCCCAGGGCTTGTGTATTAGGAAAATGCACTATAAAGAAGCAGCATGTGGTTATTAGTCGGAAATACACCCAGCGTAGGCGGTGGCTCTGTCCTATAATATGATTTCACATTTTTTTTTTTTTTTTTTGAAAAATAAAAAAGGGGACGCATCAGCTCCCCTAGAGCCACTTGGCATCTGAAGCTGTTCTCTCCTACTGAGCCAAACTAAACTGAGAGACTGGCCACTTCATCTAAGTCATTGACCTGTTCATTTTACCCGTTGCCAGCCACAGTCATCAAAGATCTCCCCCTGTGGCAGGTCGGCCCATGTAAAATGTTGTTACTACATCCTTATCAGCCTACGTCACTAAATCACAAGAATAAGTTATAATCCAGCCCCCTTTGCAGACACTAAATCTAGACCCTAAGATTCTAAGAGCTGTAAACCCGTATCAAATCTCCTTCCCTATCAATAATTCCAAATAATGTCATAGCTTCCGTCTGCTATACTCACACAGTAGCACTGGGACACAATGCAATCACATGTAGCCAGTGGCATTTTTTTTTTTTCACACTACATGTCCCATAGTGCACCTCAGGAGGCTGAGTGGCAATTGGTGGACAGGCACACCTCTCCCTGACGTCATCTGATCGACTCGAAGGCGCCCGGGGAGCCGCTGCAACGTGCTGACAAGAGGCGCAATGAGGGGACCCTGGCTGATGTAACCAGCCCAATCCCAGTGGAACAAAGCCAATTATGTTCTGTCACTGCGGACTCCCCGTCATTGTCAGCTAATGCCACAGCCCAGACTCAGGCTTGCTGTGGCTGTAGGGCTTAGCTTGTGCTCCAAACGAGCGCCTCACCTGACCCAAACTTACTTATTAAAGACCTTGGTGTTCACCTTGGTGGTTCCTCTGTAGAATAACACAGTTGTCACCCAGTTTGCCCTCTCAGGCAAGAAACCCAGCATTCATTCATACTGTTTAAAGGTCATGCCATCAGAATAGGGTGGCTTTTGAGTACTAGATCAAATAATCAGGGTGCCTCTTACACACTCCTTATGTGGACAGCATATTCCTTGAAATTACTTGATTGCACTAAACGCGTCGGTCATCTAACATTTCAGTCTATTTTTAAATTCTGCACTAACAGTCATATCGGACCCCTCTGCCCTCGCCACTGAACGGCAGCGTTTCTCCCTTTCATACGAAAATGCCGTCTCATTACACACGTCGTCTATTTTTGAACCTGGCTGTAAACGTCCCATTGCAAAGGCTTTATGAATTATGAATGATATCTCCCTCATATTTTAGTGAAGCATCACATGTCGAGCAGCCTGTACTTTTAAAGGCAGGAGCAGACAGGAGCGAAGGCAACATTGCATTATGACCTCCACAGGAAGAAAGAAGGGAAGTGCTCAGGTACATACAATCAGTGAGAGGCAGTAACATCATTCACAGACCAATAAAGAGCACCAAGTGTGGCCAATAAAATACACACTCATTTGTCTATCCAATATCTTGTCATAAAGATGAGTGCCAAATAATCTCTAAATATTGCATTGGATTACATTGCACTTAGTTTGTGAATGCTCTTACTCAAATATAAAACTACACCTGTACCTTACAATTTTTACGTTATGCGTTTATACAGCGGTATAATACAAATCGGATGACGTATGACGATCTGATCAATTAAGAAAGCTGTTAATAAAGTATCTTTAAAAAAAGTAACAGCAAACAGTAACTTAAAATCAAATATTTCACAGGCTGTCTAATATTTAACCTGTTTTGAAACTGCTTACTATATAAAAAATAATGATGATAATAATTAAATTGTAACCAGGCCTGGTTTTAATTTTCATAATCGGTTTTAAGTAGGCACATGGGAAAGAGGCAACAGAGCACCTTCAAAGCGCGCTGATCAAACCCTGAAAAAGCACCATTACACGAGCTGGGATGTCAGACCTCTCAATTGGACAGGTTAACTGAAACGTTTGAGCACGCCAGTGAGAGAAGGATCACCTGTCCATTACCTGTCATACCCTGCTTCTGGCGACTGCCTCATTGTGAGGAGTCAGAACCTGATCCTACTGTAGGCATACTGCATTTATTTCCCCACCGCACACCCTTGTCCTCGCCCGATCCATTTATGCAGACGGATATTTCCTGAAACTGGCTAGATTAGTCACCTTGCCCAAGAGTCCATCAGCACTGCCCCACCTGCAACCCTCTTTTTACACATCATATTCCCTAACCAATTTGTGGCACAAAGTGCACATCAGCACTTTGTAGCCCTTTGAAAATGGGGTGTAGAACAGAGGAGCTCATTTTAAATGCAGATGCTGATTAATGGCGGCACTTAAACGGCATTCCTTGACAGCCTAATTAAACTCAAATGATGCAGATTAAACGTATTGTGGTTGCAGGGCAGAAGTCCAAATTATTCTTTGGATCAAATTCGTGCCATTTTGAATTGGTATTCATGAATGCTGTTCACGAATGCTGTCCTGGTTGATAATAAACGCAATTATAAAGTGTAAAATGTCCTCAAAAATTCTGTTTTCGACCACAGCACACAGATTGACCCTGACTCCAATGCACATTTCCCTACATTAGGGTAACACGTTTAAGCGACTGCTACATTTTCTATCTGCCTATTTCTTGCACATCAGTTTTCTCCAATGCCAAAATTATAAAGCAGTGTACAAGATGTTTATTGTGGTCACCCTTTAAAATGAGCATCTGCTAAGCAAATGTAATGTACTGTAATGAATAGGCAGTCATGGTTGTGGACTGGCTAGAGGTAGCTTTAGTGCACTCAGACTCATGCTGGAATGATGCTTGACAGGAATGAAAGACTCTACACTTAAGCAGAGCACTTGCTGCTGGGATGTGGCGGAGACAATCACAGCAGCGAGTGTCCTAGCATGGAGCAACGGTAGCTTTAGAGCGTTTCTAATTGGAGAATGTGGCAATCAAACACATTAAGTGGTCCAAACTCATCAGAAGGCCAGACTCTTCTCAGGGTCCTGTTCCCTCAGATGTCTCTGAAAATGTGGAGTTGAGTCACACACACAAATCCATTCAGTCATGTCCCCTCTGGCAGTAATTGGACAAATGGCGAGATGGCCCTCACAGGTTCCAATTTACCACCCCAATCAAAAGTTTCAGAATTCTGAAATCGAGGATTCAAAATTCATAAACCTGGAACAGCAACAAAATATTTACCTCTGATTAATGACAGCCAGTAATGAAAGAAGTTGAACAGAGACCAGTAGCTGTGCTCTGGTGTGATAAGGCTTTGATTGGAGCTGGGGAGAGGTGCTGGACCGAACTGGCTATTTTTAGGTCTTCCTCACAAAATTCCACAGCAAAGAGAACTCTGTATGATTGATATACCTCTGCACAAACAATCAATTAAACACTTGCCTCATTCCATACTGCAGTGAAAGTATTTGCTCTCTAAAAACATATTTTCATAAACAAATTCCTAGTTTTACACTGGTCTGGAATGAGTGATTTCTAAAAGAGCAAAACATTAAGATATTGTATCATATCTTCTTTATGCTGACAGTGGTTCGGTGGCTAACTCCATTGAAAATTGCACTAGATTGCATTATATATTACTATGCTTAACAGACACTCTTATCCACAGCAATTTTTGCATGTATCATTTATACCGGACATTTAACTGGATATTTACTGAGGCAGTCTGGGTTAAAGGTCTTGCTCAAGGATACAACAACAATGCCTCCCCTCAGAATCAAACTAGAAAAGTCACCTCCCAATCGTCAAATGGATACCTTCCTGACCTTGCTAATCATGATAATAGGTTATTGACAATACATTTTACAATGCAGCTTGCCCTATGGAAGGCTGGAGGCAAGACTCAAGGTGAACGGTATTTCTTGAAAACAGCTTTACATTTTCTCTGCACAATTGCCCCTATTCCCATGGAGAAGTTACCAGCACCCCTAATATCAGCAATGTCTTGTATGTGTGAATTGGACATACCACCAACAATTCATATATTTACCCATGCAAGCATGTGGCAAACATCAGAGCCTTTTCCAGTATTTAACAGTGATTCGTCACATGTTCTCCTTCTCTGAAATAACGATGAGTGTATGATTAAGACACAATATTTGCTGAGCTGTTTTTGTCCACAACCACGTTTGTCATCAGAACGCACAGAAAAGGGCACACAAAAATCCCCATCGCTCCAGGTCAAGTGTTTGATTGGGTCGCCCTCCGAGTCAAAATGGACCCGGGCGCTCGCACGGAACAAGCAGGCCTTGTTTAATAAGGGAACCAAAAAAAAATCAATCTAATTAACGGAGAGTCCGCCGGCAATTCGACAGAGGCGTGTGCACACAAGCATTGAAACGAAAATTGCATTTTCCAAAAGGCGGCAACGCACATTAACTAGCCCAAGTTCTTTTATGCCATTGTGGCGCGGGATTTAATCCACACTAAATGACAGGCTAATTTGTAACATTAGATTACTTTATGGGCGTGCTCGGGTCCCCCGTTACATACGGACTGTTTCGAGCTTTACTAAAATGGCACCTGGGACTTCCTCCCAATTGTCTGGCTGTTTGATAGAGACATTTTGATCAGAACATCGGCAGCACCTCCAGTCAGTATGACGTCTAAGACTGCCAGCGTCCATGCACTGGCATTCCTGAACCAAAGGCTGTCTGTTTTGAAAGGAGAATGTCTTGATAAACTTATTGACCGTTGAGTTTGAATGCATGCGAGTCAGTCAGCAAAAAGCACTACAAAACTTGTCAGTTCCATCAGGTGGAGATGCCTGAGAATTTTATCTTTCATTTCACCTTAGATAGCATACTATTTAGTTAGGCAGTAAAGGAGAACTCTGAACAAAGTACAGATTTGACATGTTTTATAAAATGTACCTTATGTACCAGGTATATGTTCTTCAGTGTTTGAAATGGTTTCACTTATTTGGTATCTGATCAGCCTTAATATCCCTCTAGTGGGTTGTTAATCATTTGGGGATGCAACTCCATCTGAGCATTTTTAGTGGCCCAGCTGTTTCTGCCACGTAATTAAATATAAATGCCTCCTTAGGATTATTACATCTTTTGCAAATATTACAACAGATGTCTGCGCAAGACAACTGTCAGAGTAGTTAATTCATTTAGGAGGGCTATGCTGTTCTGCCCCAATATAATTATTGCCCTCCACTGAGCAATATCGGAATTCACTACAAGGGACATGATTTTACCTTGCTGCACCAGCGTACATCCATTAAAACAGGCTGTTACTTCCCCAGGGTGACTCCATTACATGATCAGGCCCTGAGGGAGGACAAACACATATTCAGAATTTTGCACTGCATCCCTACCCAGCGCTAAGTCATTCCGGCAAACCATTCACCATGCCAGAGGGCAGAACAAGTAATTAAAGGCGATACAAAATTGAGGATTAGTTGGAATTAATCTGCTACTTTTCCCCATTTTCAGGGAGAAACACTAAAATGGAACAATATGGAAATGTACTGGTGCGTGGCAGAACTAATGGCGAGAGCGTTCTCCGAAATGAAAAGTAGCTAATGGATATCAGGCCGGGTCGAGACGGCTGGGGGAGATTGCATCTGGACTCCAATAATTAAGAATGCCGCAGCCCGGGTCAGCGGCTTGTTAACACGGAAATTGTGGTATTCTAAGAAGTGTATTAAAACGGGTGGGGGAGAGAAAGTGTGGAACTCTGGGAAGACTGTGGTGCGAGTGTAACTCCGGCGCTTCTTTGCTGCGCTGACTGAGTTAGACAGGTGCTGATGGGTAATTGGCTCCGGTGTGTTTCAGAAGTGTGGCGGAGCTGTCTCCTGGAGCTCATTACTATCACTCAAAGCCATTCCAACTTTAAAACCGCAACACTCGATGGATCGTATTTGATGCCTGGGTCTGTGCAAGGCATAACCAGTGGCAGTAAACGTCTCCTTCCCAAAAACGTCGTTCCCATGTTAATATACACTGCTTAGCAAAATTTGTAAAATACGAATGTGAAGTTACATTTATACATATTTAAAAGACGTGTAATTTCACATATGAACATATCAATGAACAATACAGTTTGTTATAGATGCAGTATATTGTCTTCTATTAACAAATATTCACTGTATTTTTACCACAGAAGTCCTAAAATATCACCCTTTTTTCAAGGGAACATATCAACACATCTCAGAGAAATACAGCTCTGTGTTGTTTTTGGGAAATGCATGCTGAGGATTATAATTAAATCATAAATACAACAATCTCCGCTTGTTATTTTAATTATGTTAATTGTTTTGCTAAATAAACAAGGCAGCAGCAAGTTGTAATCCCTTGCTGCGGCGGTGGCTGTTTTATGTTTGCTGTTTTCATGTTTGGATATATTGTGCATTTTGTTGAAATGTTGTCTTACAATAAATGCCGTTTATGATGGACTTTCACACTTTACTGAAGGTGAAAGCATAACTGGCATAGATATATCATCTTGTAAACATGAACAATATCATTCGGAAAGATGAAATTCTTAAGTTATGCAAATGGAATATTTTCATTGACAGTCAAAGTGCACTATTTTCCCTGCAGAGCGTCCATAATCAAGCCTTTAGAGAAAAAAAAAAAGACCTTAAATGACTCATTAATGGCATACTTTTAATCCAGGCATGAGCTGGGAAAATGAATTATCCCAGACATTTTGGAATTGGAGCATTGCGAGAGCTCAGATTTCTATGATCGCCTTGCTCATTCGCTGCTGACAGAGCCGAAGAAGGCAAAGTACAGCTAAAAGCACAGTATCAATGCAACCAATTAATTTTTCTGAATACATTACCAACTGCAACCACCCCCCCCCCCCCCCCCCCCCCCCCCCAAAGTGTGTAACGAAAGCTGGTATTGCATCGGGGAATACTGTTTGAATACTTTCTTGGAGAAGTTCATGGGAAAGGATTTGCTTGTGCCTACTCCTTCATGTCTTTTTTTAGGCAAATCTCAGAGTGGTGTAGTATGGTGCAGCCAACAGGGAATGTAGGTTTGAAAGTCAGTTGGTGGGCTGCTGACATTTTGGAGGCGTTTCTGGAGCTCAAGGGCCAGGGTTGCAAATCCCTGATAAAAAGGATGACTTCATCAAAAATGGCACATTCAGTATAAAGTGTCTTACCTTTACTGTTGTATACATATTGCATATTATACATTCTGACAGAGTCATCAAGACAAGCTCATTTTAAATCCTGACATCGTTTTAGCACAAATTTCATTGTCTAACCCTCATAAAAATCCCATAAACTATTGCTCCTCCCTGTTTCCACCAGCTCAATGACAGCCTGTGTTGCTATGACAGGATGTGATTGGACTACATAACACAGGCCGTGTTATGTAGCCCAATGACGGCCTGTGTTCTGTACTACAGTGACAGCCTGTGTTATGTCGCCCAATGACAGCCTGCGTTCTGGACTCCAGTGACAGCCAGTGCCCTGTATTGTGCCACACTCTTGCTGTACTTATTTTGTCCGGCGATGGATCAGACAATAGTCAGGCCCAATCCCTCCAATCCACATCAGCGGAGACCGCCTTAACTCGCCATCAGGGCTCTGAGCACCGCAACAGCGCCGTGCTGCATGCATCCGTGGGTACGACTTGCATATTTGTTCTTGATTGGATTTTTCTCTCCCCCCCCCCCAAAGGCATTCTGACATTCACACAGTTCATAAGGGCTGACAGGGGAGGTAAAGGAGACGGAGGCACAGCTTTGAACTCATTCCAGCTTCCTCGCTCCTTCCTGCGGAATCATCTATACGAAGTTCTGCGGCAGAATACGAATGAGGGCCCCACGCCCTTGCTGCCAGTGGTTCCAGCCATCGGTGTCCCACACCTCATTAGTTCTCCCTCATATTTGCCCGGCCAGTGTATTGACTTTGCGCAATCTACACACCCTTCCTTCTCTGACATTCGTCAGTCCATCAGCTTCTCAGTGTTGCCTGTGTCTATCACTACCCCCAATGGAGTTAACGCTGAAGGATCAACAGGACGGCTGAAGTTTAATAAACATGAGGACATGCAGTGAGACTCTAAGGCTTATCAGTCCGGCCTCATCATGACTGACAAGTCTGAGGCGGTTCATTTTTTCAGCATGTGCTGCGTCTGGTGGTTATTTCTTTTTTATAATAACAACATGTTTATTTTCCTAAAAAAAAAAAAAAAAGAATGCTTCCAAAAGAAGAGAGTCTGTCTGTCAATATTAATGCCAAGCTGCAGAGAATGGGGATTGAATCCAGCCTTTATCACAGAGAGAAATATGATTGGGTAATGAACTGCTGCACTTTCACCACTGACAGGTTAATAGATCTATGAGTCTGTAAATCACGTTCAACAGCAGCTTCTGTCTGGGTGTCTGTTGTGTTTCAATTTGTGTTCCAACTTGAAAAGTCAGGGTCACAAAGTGTTAGTTGCATGTTATTACCTATTTTTTCTTTTTTTTTGCCCCGCGTTAAATGGAAAGTTTAAGTTGAAACCACAGTCATCTTATGATTTCCTCATGGTGTTGTATTTTGGTCACATAAAGTTTGTGTTTCACTCCATTTAGTCGTCTTGATACATCACACATGACGTGTTAACTATTCAGCTGGCTCACGCTCTCGATTTACCCAAGGAACAAGGATGATGGCAGGTATTCATTTGCAATTACATTTATAAGTTCATTTCCAAAGTTCTCCCTAAATCACAGGGATGTATATTGATAAAAAGACCTATAATCCTCAAGAGACAGCTGGATTAGACATTACCAGTTTCACATGTGATTAAGGACTTTCATCAACACCAATCAGAAGGTCCTGACAGCAATATTTAGGGCTCACCAGCTAGGTTTTGGAAAATACCATTTTGCCACCCAATCTTTAGGTGACGTTAAAGACCAAGAATGCCAGCAGGGAGAAAACCTCTACCACACAGAGAAGCCATCATTTATGGGATAATCACACATTAAAGAGGCAGGCTCAATACACTGTAATCCTTTGAAACCGGGACATTTGGTTATGATGACACTGGTTTTAACACCATACTCCAGTAATATTCCAAGCACCAGCACACAGTAATTGCATCTCCTAGGAAACCTTGTTCCTAGTTAAAGTTGTTACAGCAGCAGGCAACCGTGGTCCTGAAAATATCCAGTTGTGCAGCTTGTCTAGGTCTCTCTAAATACTCTCTTAAACTAATTGACACCAAAACCAATCCAATTTTGATGATGAAGGGTTTCGAAGGATTGAAAAAGTAGCAGAAATGTATTTGGCCGTCAAACGTATCATCTGTTAAATGGATATTTGTTACGGAGACTTTCATTTAATTCTAGAATTTATTGCACCCAGCTGATACCACTATCCACTTCTTCATAAGTTCCACACATACATTTCTTTTTTCCACCATTCAGTTATGTAGTATATATATATATTTTTTTTTAATTCCACAGACTGCTTCTGTTGCACACAGAATCTCAGATGGCCATGAGTGTTGAAGGTTTCCTCTTTTTAAAGTAAGTGGTTTCTGAAACCTTTTTCATTCATTTAAGTGGTATCATAATGTTACATACAGTATGTTACTATGTAATAATTTTCAGAACTTCAAAATTAAGGGCATTCAGATTGAACGGTCATCCAGCTCAATTCAATATTCGATTTAAACTTCTATTGAATTTTCTTCTTTTACAATAAATTCAGTTGGCAATTTGTTTATATTTTTAGCTATGGGCCATCTATTGAACGTGCATGAAGAAAAATGTGAACCATTTGCAAAGTCAATTTTTAATTTTAATTCAACTTAAACCCACATCTTTCTGTTTTCCTATTTCTGTCTTCTGTGTTTATTTTTAAACAACTGGTGTCATTTTCCCAGCTCTACTTATTGGTTATTTTATCTTGGGTATATTTCTATTCATTTAAAATAACATGGTTAAGCCGTGCATGTTGTTGTGATGTTACATTCTCTGGACTGGAGAAAAACCTCAGTGGTTTAAAGACAGATCATTGTTTTGAGACATGCTGTCTTAGATTACTGCCCGTGGGTAAATTTCAATCTTAAAGAGCCTAAGGCTGATCTGCTGAAAACACAGTACAGTTTTATACTGTACAAGCCAATGCTCTATACCCATCTATTACTGACTGGGACCAAGGAGCAGAGAACCAAGGGCAAAAGCACATCTAATATACTGATGCCATACAGACATGGCAGGGGAGCACACTAATATGAAATTATGCACTGACCAAAAAAAGAGTTAAACAAATCAAATCGTGTATTTTATCTTAATCAGGTGTGTCAAAACTTTTGACTGGGACTGTAGACAAAGCAAGGGAACACACACACACATACACACACACACACACACACACACACAGGCACATAGGCACTCACGCACATACACATATACAGACATACACAGAAAGTGGTTACATCAGGGGGACGGATCTTGTCCAATTACACAGAGGCAAATCATCACATGGGCCCCTGCAACCTGATAAAAAATAAATAAAAAAACGCCTCGCTATCTTTGGGAGTTATCAGTCGATGCTCACAAGCTTAGTAGTTAGGGACGTCCTTCAGTGGGAGAGACTGTCCTTGAGATGAAGAGTGCTGGTAACAAACAAAACAAAAACAAATAGGACAGTAAAATTGAGCAGAAGATAAAAAACATCATTCTGAGTCCCTGATGAAATCATACTCATAACACCAGACAAGACTGATACGGGGGGGGGGGGGGGGGGGGCAGAGTACAAGAAATAATTATGTTCATGTGCACAACTCCACAACAAGAACAGCAAAAATTTGCATAACATTTGGGCAATACCTATCAGAATTGATTTGTAAACCTGTACTGTTAAACATTATATGGAATGAAGCCACAGTAGACTTATGCCCTTGTTGGTGTTTCAGCATATAGTTGTATTTTCTTCCCCTAAGGAGTATTGGAACAGGCTAATTAACTGGTACTGCTATCTCCCGATTAAAAAAAAAATACCCCATGGGTGATGAAAAGAAAAAAAGAAAGAAACAAAAATGAAATTCACCAAAAATAATCTTGTGAAATGATCACTTGTACAGCTAACGTGTGTGGAAAATGACAACGCAGTTTCAACAGAAACAATAAACAATAAAATTGGCAGCAATCACAATCACATTACAAGATATCCAATCCATATATATATATGTAAAATACAGATATGGATCTGGATCGAGAAGACAATCTTTTGAAGAGGTAACTATAAACACAGCACTGTGATTCCTGTATACGAGAGCGGTGAACACACTCATCCAGGAAACTATGCAAAGTATGTGAGAAACTGCGTGTCATGTAAGATCCTGGAAACTTAGAAATTAGTCTTGGAAAAAACTGTAAGAAATAGTCAACATAGTTTGTACATGGGGAGCTTATGCTTGACTTCCTGGACATCAGGAAATGTGTTGACTTACACTGGGTTTATGAGCATCCAGACAGCCTTCAGAAGTTGAATGATTTTTGGGGAATGTTTTTTTTTTTTTTTTTTTTTTTTTTTTTTCACCAACACCAACTCAATGTTAATTCTTTCTGAATTTAGACAATAAGTGAATTCAAAATTAGCCTTATCAGTTCCACATGTGGGCAATAACAGCCTGATGCAGTGTTGGAGCAGGGTTATTT